>NW_027122385.1:6000000-6600000 GCF_030686945.1 Centruroides vittatus
AATTAAATTGAAGAAAATAGCAACACGCGTGCACCTTATATCTTATTTATTTATTTTTTATTAACAAGCTGGCTTGATTTTTTTTAAATAAAAATTAATTCAAAATATATATGGGAAGTATCCAGATGTATTGATATATAAATTAACATAATACAACACTTGTGACCTCAGCATTGATGAAGGGATTTTTGGAACACTGCCCAATAGAGCATAGGGTAAAGCGGATTATATGCTTGATTAGACAATTCATGGATTAACACTGGGTTAAGTGAAAGATGAATAGCAACTTAGCAAGAGGCATCTTTTTTTTCCTCCTCACGTGTTTAAGCTTAATAATGAATTGTGTCAAACACCTGCCTACAACGTTATTCAGGTGGACAATTCGCCATTGTTGTTAACACTTACAACTTTTATACTTGAGCACGTGTGTTTGCGATATAGAATTAATATTTTAACTGTTTCTAGAAATTAAATACACATCTTTTAATATAAATCTTTATATTTTTAAGCTTCGTAAACCGAGTTTAACGAAAAATTCTCAGTTATCATCTTCCATCTTTAGGAAGATGCGGATGAAAAATTAAGAAACGTGATGTTAATTATTTAATTTTTAATAATGTTTTTGCTTATAAAACATTATTTTATATTTTAAATAATAATATATTAATATTCTGGAATAATTTATGTGTTGTTTTCCTTCGTGATTATTAACATTTTTTAAATAATTAGCAGAATATTGAACTTGTTGAGTGGAGGAATTATACGAAAAACTGCATAAATTATAGATTTAATTTAAAAATTAATGAACGGTAATTATTTTTAGCGTGTTTATAACTGCATAAATTAATAATTTGCGTAAAAATTTTTTAATTATAAATGCTTTTAAAGATTATTTTGTTTACATTTTTTTATTCAATAATTGCGACATTTTACATCACGTTATAACAAAACTAAACGAAAAAATATTACTGTAACTTATAAAATGAATATTTCTTATTCTAAATTAAAACATTTTCATGTATAACATTCATTTATATCTTCTGTGACGTCTTCAACTTCTGAAAAACATTGGAAATGCTTGATTTTCCGGAGTTCTAACGAAGAAAACATGAAAAAAATATTAATTTATTATTTAATTATTTAATAAATTAATAAAATAAAATTCCATTTTAAAATTACAGTTAACAGAAAAGTTGTTAAAGCATGATTTATCTATGATGTTACCTATTATAAATCATACAGCAGTAACTTCCTATAGATTGCATGTTAAAGGAAGATAATTTTAAATAATTTATGATAAATTCAAGATTATAAATAATTAAATTATATCGATTTCGAGTAAAATAGTTTATATATATAAAGAAATATATATTTTTCTTACCGATAAAGTGGTGGCAGCATAGGAGATCCTTTGATCTTTACCTCTATTCAGTTTGTTCCTCATCCATTTTTTCCTCCAAACAGCTAACACCTGTTGGAAAATTGTTTAAAAATTTAAAAAATAATATAAAATTTCTAACTATTTAATATCATATAATGAAAATTTACTTACTTCCCCATTAAAAAAGCAAAATAATGAAGCCACACACAAACCCTACACATAGAAAAATATAAAATAAAAACAAATTTATAAATTAATTGAGACCTGATGATTAAAAATTACGAATTAATTTTTGGGTGTAAATACAGGAAAAAAATATTTTAATTACAAAAACTAATTAAATTTTGCGAGAAAAAAGAAATTAATTTTTTAAGTTAAAAAGTTTTGGGGAAAAATGAATAATTTTTAAACTAAATATTTTAAGATTTAAGTAATAAAATTTGGCAGAAAAAATATGCTATTTATTTCAGAATTTTTTCCTATTTCATTAATTTAACATAAAAAAAATTTTTGTTATTAATTTCTCGAGTGTTGAGAGTACTCCAAGTTAACAAAATTAATCATAAAAGTTAAAAGATAAACAACTAAACTTATGTTCTAATATTTCATTCGCAAATGTTTAGTTTATCTAAAACTTAGTTTATTTGTAAAGTGGATTTTTTTTATTTTTTAAATTTGCAATTATAATAATTTTCTAGAGAGCAGAGAGAGCACGAGGAGCAGAGAGATGAAAAGATGAAACGCACATTTTAATCCCAATAAGTCAAAGATTAAATATAATTACGACGTAAATTATGATTTAAAAATTCAAATTAGAATTTAGAAATAATAAAAATTATTTTAAAAATTTGTAAAATTTCAATAAAAAGTTAAAACTTCCAATTTAGGAACTCCTGATGACGTTCCTAAATTGGAAAATCTGACTTTTTATCATTGGAATTTATTAATTATATTTATAAATTTATAAAGTTTTAAATTTTTTAATAAAAAATAACAACTAAAATTGCCTGTTTTTATTGAAAATAAGTCTTTAAAAAATCTGAAACAATTCCTTTATTCAAATTAACAAGCTTTAAGTACCCGAAAACTGCAGAGTAGTCCATGCAAGTAGATGCTTTATTTTATTATCTCGAGATATAAAACTTGAAAATAATTAAAGAAAGTAAATAAAGGGAAATTTCATAATGTAAACTGTCTTATAAAATAAAACTTTCAGTTGCAAATACCTGAAAAGAAGTTACAATGGCAGCTACAATTTCATATACAGCTTCACCAGAGGTACCTGGTTGAGGTCTGAATGGCGTTACAAGATAATGAAGTCCCAGGAGTGGAAGTAGAATTAAAGTAGCTCGAACTGCTTTTCTATAAAATAAACACTCAAAATTCTTTCTTAATTTACAGAAAAAAAAAATAATTTATAAATAAATAAAGACACAACATCACTTACTTTGTCTGGTGTGTTTCTGGCGAATTAATAGCACGTAATTTCGTTATTAAAACACGAACGATATTTATCAAAAATATGACATTTAACTATAAAATTTTAAATTTTAAATCAACTTAATTATGTACAGTTTTATGCCGTATTTATTATTAATTTTATTAACATAATCTCACCATCATGGATAAACAAACAGGCCCAGAAATAATCCATTGCAAATTAGTCTCCTCTATCCAGCAGCTTTAAATAATTAAAATTAATTAATTTTTATGCTAATTAAATTTAATTTTGTAGTATAATTAATCTATTATGTTAACAGATACTTACTAAACTGTTAATTTCGGTATGGACATTCTTACACACCCGTATATTGTTATCAGCAATAGGGGTAGAGCTATGACGTTGAATTTAAGGTGAAGGTGAGGTAAAATTTTTAAAAGATGGAAGTCTAAATTTGAATAATTAGTTGGAAAAGTTGTATTTACCCCATCCTATGAGGAAGAAGATTTTCAGCATCATCTTCTCTTCCACAAAAGTGAAGATCATTAATGTATGCAAATGTAAACCCTCACAAAACATCCAGAAATAATTGCAAAGAAGAAAATAATGGACTAACAAATGCAATATCTGACAACCTGGCTATAAAGAAAAAAACATGTATGAAATTAAACTAAACTGTAAACAAAAACTGTATAATTAATACTTACGCTATTTCCTACGACTATATCAACGTGCTGTACTACTTCTGTATACCAAATTATCCACATGATATTATTCATGATAAATGAGAAGAATAAATTCTTGTGAATTGTAATTCTAATGCACCGCAATGACCTGTAATTAGGAAATTAATTAATCTAATTAGTAATTATAATTAAAAAATTCAAATTTAAAACATTACCTAAAATAGAAAAAAACTGCCAGAGATACGATAAGAGCTATCAACGAAATGGAATATCCAGCGATGTATAAGTTGTTTATTTTCTGGCGAAACTGCATAAAAATTAATTAATTAATTATAATTAAGGTTATATTTAGTTTTATAATTAAATATTTTACCATTAAATCTTCATGGTCGATGCACGTTGTGTAGTTTGACCATGTTTTGTTGGTTTCTGGATGCCTAAACCACGTTCCATCAACGTTACATACTTTAAAAGCAAACCCTGTCGAAAAATCGATTTTATTATAGGAAAAAGAAAAATTATTTAAAATTATAGATTTTAACAATAAAAATTTTATAGAATAAAATAAATTTAATTATTTTCACATCTTGTTGGACAATGCCTGAAAAATTCTATATGGAATACGAATCTGGAGCAATAATTCAATTAAATCTGACAACTGTTTTCCTGGAGCATCAATAAATGTCATTTATTCTATCCATTAACTAACTTCTTTATCAAATTTATAAATAATTTTAGTTTATAAACGGCTTTTTAAGACTTCTAACACTGTTTAAAACACATCTAAGTACAAATTCATTCATAATTTATTATATATATATATATATTGTTTTTGTAAAATTTGATGATAAAATTAAACAATAATGGAGAAACCACGTGGACAAAATCGATCCATTTGCTATGGACTTTTCTATAGACGATAGTTTCTTTTTTTTTCTTAAAATATCCAGTAAAATCTTACTTGAATGCATATTGCTGTTATGCATTGCTGGAATGTTTCTTGTTACAGTATGCTAGAATGTTTATTATTGGTTTGAAAATATCGACATTCATTTAAAGCCACTCAGTATATCCAATAGGAATACATATCAAGAACAATTCAGTAAATGCTATCCAATAAGTAATAAAATACAGCAAAACCTGTGTCAAAATGGAATCTGAATAAAACGGAAACCTTCCTAAATAGGAAAAGTCCATCAAAACGTAGCGATTTCTATGTTTAAAAAAATAATAAAAAAATAGAAAATCGCCAAACTGGAACAACGTTTGGCACCGTACGATTCCGGCTTACGCAGGTTTTACTGTATATAAACTTTTATAAAACGTAACTTACTATCTGGCAAGAAACCTGGTATAAATTTAGGACAAATAGCGTAAGTTACTTCACCAGCAGGAGTATCATTCCAACAACTCCACCCATCGAACGTACCTGGACAGTAAGTACCTGTAAATAAAATACATATATTTAAATGCCATAACAGTAAAAAATAAACTGTATAAAAAATACATAATTTATCAATTTTACCAGGTATAGTTGATGTTCTAGTAACTAAATTTTCAACACATTTTTCATACACATTTAGAATCTTTGGATCATCGTAAGGAGATTCATCTAAACTTGCAAAATTTGTAATTAATTCATATAATCGTCTCTTAGTTTCTGGGCTCTAAAAATAATTATTATTTTCATTAAAGTTTATTTAATTTACATCAAAATTTCAAAAAGTTAATTAATTTTTATTAATGAATTTAGTAGTAATATAATTAAATATTTGCATAAATATATAAATTCTATTTATAGTTTTTTCATCCGACCATTTCCATTGTTGGTATGGCTCAACTCACTTCGGGTATGGAAGAAGGCCCCTTCAGTAATTGCAGGGAGGTAAGAAGAATAAATAAATAAATAAATAAATAAAACTTTATGTATTACTCTTTCCTCCCAGTGGGCACTAAGAGGGCCTTATTGAGCCAGGCGCACAATGGGAAAACTCGGGTGGTGAACCATGAGGCCCGACATATCTGGAAGTGATGTGTGAAAAATTCCAGGAGTGGCTAGCTAGGATTCGAACCCACGCAGTACACTAAGGCCTTAACAGCATCCGCCATAAGGCCACCTGATAAACATGGTTTTAAATTATGAAATTTGCATTAGAAGTTTATAATTTATAAATTAATGCAAAAAAATTGTTCATTTGACATAAAATGACACCAGTTTATATCAATTTGACATACAAGTTTATGCTAAGTTGACACTTATGTTTATCTCATGTCAGTAGTGAATAACCGTTGTATCTTTGACATAAATTCCAGGTGGCGCCACGAAACCGACATTTTTATTGCACGTGTGGCGCCATCTGATAGAGAAAATATTACAAAAATGTAGATTATTTTCTGCAAAAATTAAAATAAAACAATTTATTGACATGAGTTTGGGAATTTAACATTTGAGTAAATTATTTTAAAATATATCAATTAATTATATAATGTAAATGTTGATAAAATTTCGTTACATTAGTTTTTTAATCTGTATGCAATTAAATTTTATTTTATTTTTATTGTTTTGGCTTATATTATATACCTGTGTATAAACCAAACATTTACATAAATTAAATTTTCCTTTATAAAGAACACTGTACTGGTAGATTTTGAATGTTGTATTGTTTCATGGAATGAATAGGGTGTATCCTCTATTTTTTCCAACCTAATGAAATTCTCTATTCTAATAAAAAATTAACGGTTATTAACAAAAAACAATTAATTTCTTACATTTTTCACACAATTTTATTTATTTATATCACTTTGTTTAATTTCAAAATGAAAGAGATTTATATTTTTCCTATTATTAATATTCCACTTAACGTTAAATAGTTAAAATGTTTTCTTATTTAAATATGAGTTGAAATTTATGAAAATAAATAAACTAAGTAGCAATATTATGAATCAACAATCAAATATTAATATTATTTATATAACGTTATTCGATTATACTAATTTATATCCTGAATAAATGTGTGTAATTTTAAATATATCAACCAAACTGTAAATCACGAACGATTAGAAGTAAATTTTGTTAAATCATTAATATATTTAATTTATTCAATCTTCATTATTTAATATCTTATAAAATAATAAAAAAGGCTTATATGGTATTTATAAGAGGGCTATTTTTATTATTAAAATTAATTTTTTTTATTTATATATATATTTTTTCATGAAAATAAATGTAGAAAATAGGTAGGTCGACAAAGAATATTCATTTAAGAACGTTGAGTAATATAAATAAAAACATTATGTACTTTAACGCAAATATTTACTTATATTCTGTAAGTTCCCATTAACTATAATGGCACTTTTGTTAGAACAATCGTACTGTAATACTAATATTTATCTAGCAAACAATAAAACAATACTTTAGTATCATGACTTATGGTTCATAAGATTAATCATAATAATAGTATATATAGATTACTCTTATAATAATTTTGTCTACTACAATCTAAACAAAAATCTATGTTTCTGAGAGGAGGAGGAAAAAGATAACAAGGAGTTTACTTTATCAGATCAAACTAAACATAAACCAGAAGTGAAGTCTTATATTAAATAAATATTAATAAATTAAGTTATGTAACACCCTGATTAATTTTTATCGATAAAATCAAGATTTTTTAATATATATATATAAGCAAGTATTCTAAATAATTTAGATTACCAAATTTCTAACTGACCAGGTGCTTTATATTGCAAGCTTCATAATTAGTAGCATCCTCTCCATTTTGATTTTTCTCCCATTTACCACTTGGTAAACAATTCTTCAATGCTATACCTGTAGATAAAATGCCTCTTAGTACTTTGATAAAATTAATTAAATATCTATTTATGACAGATTATTCATGCCTGATTGACGTGTATCATCATCATCATCATCATCATCATCATCATCTGTTGACGGACATTGGGCGGTTGCTTGAACACGTGCCCTTGTTGCATTCCAGCATATCCATCCATCAAACGTTGAAGGACAAAATGCATCATCTGTAATAGTAGTAGGTAATCAAAATTTAAATATGGCATCATTTCTAAGTGGAAATAAAATATTCCAAAGTTTCTATTAAATAATTCAAAACGGAATTGAAACGAATTGTTTTGAATATTTTAGTAGAAAAATGTAGCAAATACGTTGAATGTAAATTGGAAAAAAAATGATTAAAAAAAAAAAACATTGGAGAATACTGGGAATGTGGAAAAATTGGGGTAAATGGGAAGACTAGGGAAAATTGAGGTAAATGGGAAGACGAGGGTAAATCGGAGAAATAGAAAATTGTGGTAAATGGGAGAATTTGGGAAATGGAAAAATGGGGTAAGTAAGAAAACATGGAATTTTCTTACTTATCCCAATGGTAGGAAAATTTTGGAATTGGGAAAACAGAGAATAAATGGAAAAACTTGGAAAATTGAAGAAAATTAAGGTAAATGAGACAAATCAGAGAAGAGGAAAACAGAGAGTATGGGAAACAACTATATTTTCTACCATTACGCTAACTAAATAAAGTTTTTCAACGTATTGTTTTAAGTGAAATAAAAATAAATTACTATATTTTATTCGAGCTTGAATGGAATATATTTTAAAAATGAAATAAAATAGAAAACTTGAAGCAATTAATTACCTAATTCGTCAATTATTTTCTTTCTATAATGGGTTATTCTCTTTAGAGAGAGAAAAAAACAAGTGTTATATAATAAAATCCTACAACAATTATTTTTGATATTTAATATTTTAAATTGTTTTAATAACAAATAAAATTCCGTAATATGAATCTGTAGAAATATTTAAAATTGAAAAATGTATTAAAAAATAAATGTATACATTTGTCCACTTGAAATTTATATTTAAAAATCTATTTTTTCCCCAGTTCTTATAGATAATAGAGGGAAAGGATGCCCATTAGTCGAAATATTAACCCCAAAACTTTTTGCTTTTTTATAATACTTAATAATATAAAAAGTTTTAAAATAAAATCTCATAACAGATGGCGCCACATAGTTTTAACTTTTTTGCTGGAAAACTTACGCAACTCGTTGCCGGATCTTTTAGTATTTATGAATCCATAATTTGAATTATTTTCTAAACATAGTTTACTACGTCTACGTCTATCTGTATAGTCAATGCTTCACTTAATTGTGTGTGATAATTTTAACCTTAGTCCTATATGGTGTTTACAGTCAAAATTTTATCTAGTTCCACATGTATGACAGATATAAGAAGTGAAGAGCACTTACAGTATAAAGCCCTTCTCCTCTTCTATCTGTCTAAAAGTATCATTATTGGTTTAGGATCATTAGTTTTCTCCCCCTTACCATTAATGATTTTTCTTTCATATCCGTATAAACTAAACAGAATTTTAACAATGGAAACAAATGGAAACAAATCATTAGCGATAAGGTAAAGAAAACTAAATATGTAAATACACTAATTAATTGGTTACAGTTTAATTACATTTAATTTGTAACGAACTAACTGTATAAATATATGTCCCCCTTGCAATGACACTTAATTCCCATCAGGAACCATCGATATTTTAAATAAACCTGTTTTATTTTTGAATTTTTCAATTTATTTATTTATCGAAAGCAAAAATGAATAGAGCGAATTTCTGAATGTTTGCTCCAATTCTTATTATAAACGAACGAGGATAAAGTGTAGTGGTATTTGGATGTATAGACTGTGATGCTTTTCATTTATCCCACACTACTTTAATGCTGCAAATATTGATTGTCTAGGTTGCATGGGAGAAGAATACAATCCTCATGAGCAATTGAAAATATAGGCCAGTCGGTGACTTCAATCTTCCTATATTACTTTCCTCTTTCAACAGTTTAGAAACTACAAAAGCATTGATTGAGTACATTTCACTTGCAATTACGGAGCAAAGCTCTTCTTGAGAGAAATTCTTGATAACTTTAAAAATTTTTCAACTTGTAATTTTTCTGGGTATTTTTGTAGAATTTACACGTAAGTTTCAAATTATACAATTGTTAACAAAGGCAGTTCGATTGTTGTTTTGTATTTACTGGTAAGTCACGTAAGGTTCCGTCACTAAAAATAACTAAAGCAGACCTGCTTAAAAAGTATCGAAAGAAAAAAAGAATTATAAAACATAGGCTGTTGAATAAAACATAACTCTCATAAATATCGAATAAGTTTCATATATCTCAATATATTTTATGCTTCCGAAGAAAATTATACATTTAAAAATTCTTTGAATTTACATAGAAGTTATGTATTGTTCTGTTTGTCTGTGTATCGCAACGCCACACATGGAGATCTGTCGAGGGAATAACTCTCAGAAGGACTTTCTATAGGAAATCGCCAACAATTTCGGTGTTACAAACGTGAATAAAACCCAGAATACTCCACGTGGCTAGTTCGTTGGCGAGGTCCGAACCAGGACCAATTACTAGTGTTCAGTGGTTCTCTCGGCCACTAATGTGTAAAGTACACATCATAGGAATGTTTATAAATTGAGTTGCAAAAACTTCTCTACTTTAGAACTGCGTAAAGAACCAAGTGATGATGTTGTACTCCTCTTGTTTCCACGAAAACGTGTTTACTATAAACACTGTGACGTTAAAAACCTGTGAAATACCACCATTTAAAAAAATATATGAATTATCTGTATTTAAGAACTCTTAAATCAGCGTGGGATTATCAACATTTAAACGATTTCAAGGAAAAAATTATATCTCAGTTAACTGACTTTTGAGCTAGACTATATTTCCAAATACAAGTGACATTATCTGAAATTTTTTTTCTATCGCTGTTTCCGTTTAGGCCGGACAATCGAGATTTCGATATACAGATTACAAATAAGAGAAAATCAAATGAGAATTTATAAATAAAATAGCAATTATCAAAAGTTTTGAAATTTCATAACAATTTATAGAAAATTTTTAACATTTTTATTATAAATTTTTTACTTTTCTCTGACTTAGAAGAAAATTATTAAAACTTTATAAATTTCTAACAAAATAAAAATGTTCCAAAAAAAAGAAAACGAACTCTAGGACATGTTTTCTAACAATTTATCGTTTAAAAAATGATAGAAGTTATGAAATTTAAGTTCAAAAACAACTTTTTAATATATTTTATAATAAGTTATAGTAATTGGATTGATAGGAAATGCCTCCCGGAGGGATATTGTATAAAAATTTGGTCCTAATTTACATGATTGACATGGTAGTTTCGGTATAAAACCCTTAAATCCCACGCACGAACCCCCCCACCTATCAATGTTCGGCCACAACCGATAATAAAATGCAGAAAAAATTTAAATAAATAATTATATCTTTATTTAAAACCATTTATCTTTGTTTTATGAAACAGTCGAACCTCTCATAATGGGAACCTGTTAACAGCGACCACCTTTAAACGGCGGCCATTTTCTCAGGAGAGTTAGAGAAAACAGGCATAAAAATTAACCTCCGAACAAGGGCAATATTTACGTTCCTGTTAGTGTCCGTTGTTTACAGGTTCGGCTGTATCACAGAAATTTCAGTAGAAAGTGAAGGTAAGAAACAAAAAAATATATATGTAAATTCAAAAACAAATTTTATAAGATAAAAAGAAAGTTATATATTTTTTTTTAAAAAAAGTTGAAATTTTGAAAGGAAAATATTTAATATAACTTTAAAATGCTTTTAGTTTTAATTTTAATTTTAAAAAGTATATTTTTTTATATTGAAAATGCTGAATTGTCAGCTTCAAATACAGACTATATTAATTTACCTCCTTCAACATCAGATGGCAAGTTAATAGCATTTCTTCTACACTTCCAGTACATCTTGAGTTGATTTAATAAAACTTTTT
Source organism: Centruroides vittatus (assembly GCF_030686945.1). NCBI lineage: Eukaryota > Metazoa > Arthropoda > Arachnida > Scorpiones > Buthidae > Centruroides > Centruroides vittatus. The sequence continues at coordinate 6,011,376 of NW_027122385.1, forward strand.
GCCTAACTTTATGATTTTCATGTCGAATGTGATTATTTTCAAACTTTTCTATGTTTATTTGGGACGCCTACATTAATTAAAAAGTATTATTATTAGGGTGTTAAACCTATTCAAGGATCTAGAGAGTAAGAGGATGAGGAAGAGGATGAAGAGAAAAATAAAATAAAGGGAGTTAGAATAAGAAGAAGAAGATAAAGAGAGTAAGAGAATGAGGAAGAGGATGAGAAAGAGAATGAAGAGAGTAAGAGGAGACGGAGAGGATGAAGTGAGTATGAGGATGAGAAAGAGAATGAAGAAGAGAGGAGGAATTATAAAGTATTTTTTTTTTGCAAGACATTGAATTTAATTGCATTTAAAATTTACTTTTAAAATGATTAAATAAAAATACACTCGTACACTTTTTAGATAATTTTAAAAATATATTTCCTAATGTAAATATTCTTTCTTAAGCATTAAAAATTAAGAAATGAATTTTTTCACATTTCTATTTTTAGCTTTAAAAATAATTTAAACGTGGTAAAATACAGAAATATCTCTAAATAAATATTTAATACATCCACACACACACACACACACACATATATATATATATATGTAATAAGTTTTACCTGTATAATGTAAAATACGTTTAAAAATTGAAGTAGAATTAATATTTCTCTCCACTGTATATACTTAACCTGTTAAGTATATAAAATTTTTAAAATGGGATTAACGTAAATAGTCTTAAAATTAAAATTATAAAACCTTAATATTTAACTTAAAAAGTATGTAAAAATATTTTAAAAAATAAGAATCAATACCATTTGACTTGTTTAAATCTCTTAAAATCAATTTCCAAACCGACTGAATAATACAATTGAAAAAGAAGATGTAGATGAAGTAAATGATGTTGCAAGATTTTGTTGCTATGGTAACTTGTAACACATGTTTCTTTACTTTTCTCTTCAATCTTTAATGCTTTGAACTTCTCAACTTTAATCTGGATAAAAATTAATGGTTAGAATTAATTAAAAATAAAATTTAATAAGTTTGTAATAAGTGCTGATGTACAACAGTTTTTTTCAGTTGTGTCAACTTAAAAATTCCAAAAAATTAATGAATTATGCACTTACACGGATTATTAAATTCTGTTTTTCCCCTTAGATTTAATCTGTACTTCCATTTTTAATAAGTTATAATTTATATAAAAAAATAAATTTACTACTTCCGTTTTTATATGGGACTACACGCTGGATGATCAAAACGTCATAGTGTCTTTTTGATCACCCTGTACATAAATACAGTATAAAATATATGATTGATATCAGAATTATTATAATTATTATACAAAATTTTATCATATTTTAATAAATTTTATACGTCAGATTTTAAAAAAATATATAAATAAGTATAGTTCAACAACCGTATTCTCCAACAAGCTATATATCTAAGCTGTCCAGAGAAGAAAAGTTGTCTAAAATACTGGATTTATTTCAGCTCATATTTCATAAATTTTTTCACGGTTGATAAAAGGAAAATATATTATTATTATTTTTTAAAAATTGTATTTATTTTTACTAATTTTTAAATGACAATATCAGAAAAATAACAAAAATTCCAGCTTCAATTCTTAAAAAATTCCAGCAACGAGTTGCGTAACTTTCCCGGCTAAAAAGTTGAAATTGCGCTTAGCACCATCTGCGATGAGATTTTACTTAAAAACCTTTTGTATCATTAATTGGAAAAAAGCTTAATTTTCACGGTAGTGACGAGTTTTGTTAAAAATTGTAACGAGTTAATTCTTACCCCACTCGAGATACGCCACATAATCTCCTCTATCTCCCCATCCCCTCGACCTTTAACCACAAAAATTTAACAACATATATGTCTATAATTCGTAAATCAACCTGCAAAATTTCAGAAAATTTCGACAAAAGGTACAGGAGTTATTAAGCTTTGAATTGAGTGAAAAAAAACGTGCCCCTATGCACACATACAGAAAAAATCCCGCATTTTTCTTGAATTATTGGACGTTTCAAGGTCCACTAATTCTAAAATTGTAGAAATTTTGAAGAGGGTTTATTATTTTAACCAATCGTCATACTTTCCTGTGTTATACATGACAGTTATCAAAATAAAAACAGTTAAAAGATAGTAAAAAGTTTAAATTTATTTAAATAAAGGTATTCATAATATACAAAAATTAATTTTGCTGAAGTTGCGATATTTTTAGTTTATTTTTATTTTTATTTTTAACCTAGAAGCACTGATAATAAACACATAAATTTATGTTTATGAATAGATGAAGAGCTCTTATCTTTATTAGTAACATTTGCCTTTTCTCCCCTCTTACTAAACTTAAATGAATAAGTTAAAAATCTTTTAAAATTATTCACGTGTAAGAGTATTTTTACTTACAGAAATATGCCAAGAATTACACACGCAACGTGTAAAATTACAACAGGTGTAAGTTATATATGAAATCACTGCCGTATCAACTAGCGAGTCATGTATATCTTGCTAGTTTATATATAAAATTATTCAGTATAAAACAATCGAACCTGTAATAACGTCCACCTCTAAACAGCGGACATTTTTAAAACGAATGACAGCCAGACAGACAGTCGACAGTATAACTGTATGGGTCTTAAATTTAGAAATTTCAGCCTAATTACTATAACTTTCCGCGCAGAAATGATTATATTTTAATTTATTTTCAGTAAAAAATTCACGGATTAAAACAAATTAATTTTAATTACAATAATTACAGCAAAAAAGAAATCTTTTATGACGTTTTTACTATTTTTAAAACAAATTTATTATAATTTATTTTACTAAATTTTAAGTAATTTATTATTAAAAATAATAAAAGAAAAATTTTTATATCGATTTAATTTTTTTAATTTCTTAATTAAAGTTTTATTAAATGCCTCAATGAGAGCGTTAAAAATTTAAAAAGAAATTAAGTTTTAGAAGAAAATTATAAGATAATTAAATGAATTTTTCTTCTTATTTAACACGAAGCTCAAGGGGCGAAGAGATTAAAAAAGAAAAACTCGATAAACTCTCCCCGATAAACTTTTAAACTGTGTGATTTTGAGTCGTAAATTGATTTTAATTAATAAACTCCCAGTAAAGTTTCTGATTGTGGTTGTGTTAGATAATAAACTTCTCCATCTCGTGAGTGAAGACACACACTTAATGGAGCATAAATGAGAAGAAGGATTGAATTGGGAAGACATCTACTATTCCATTTATACACTGATCGACAACGTATACCAAAAAATCAATAAAATTCAGTTTTAAACATCTACAAAAGGTAAAATAGTAGGAAAAAAATTGTCTATTATCTACAGTAATGTAGTAATTAATGTAGTTTATTATTATATATTTTGTTTACCCCTTTTCTGTTTTTCTTAAATTACTGTATACATTCTTTCTACATTATACATCTCACATCACTGTATACACCGTTTCTAAGTTATATTATACGTCCAAAACTACTGTATATACTCTTTTAAAGTTATATTATACATCCTACACTACTATATGTACGCTTTCTACCTCATATATTACTGTATACATTCTATCTCCATCACACATCCTACACTACTATGTACTATACACTCTTACTACATCGTACGGTAATATAGTAATTAGTGTACAATATATAAACATTACACAGTATAATTTATTAGTAACTAATCCATAAAACACAAATTAAAAAAAATCAAGGATTTCTACATTTCTTTCTAATTTCCAAGTAACTCATTAAGTACTTTATGATCAATAATATATCAAACAATTCTCCCGTTTAATACGCCAGAAGGTTTATAAATAATTCCGTGTTAAATAACAGCAATATATTAAAAAATAATAAAGAAATTTTCTAAAATTAAAAATTGTTGATCTTTAATCGGCAAATGATCTTTTCAATAGGAAACAATCGATTTATATAATCGATATCGATTCGCGTATCCTTTAACACGGTGCCAACGAACGTTGATTATCTAAACTTAATGACTTAGCTAATAAATTATATCTCTGTATAACACTTAAAGTAATTTTATTCATGAATAGCGTTAAAAATAAACTCGATAAGAAAGTTTTACAAGCGTTATAAATCTTCCAGTGAATTTATAATTTATAAAATTAAAGTTCGAATTAGACGAGGGAAAAAGAAAAATTATGAATTAAAATTTGTTTTCCTAAATTACATTTCTGCTTCTAGAATATACTTTACAAAACCCCGTTATAGAGCCACTCCGAAATCGAGTGCGGCGCTAAACCTGAGAAACTCACGCAATACAAATTGTTTGTTTTATAAATCGAAGTTCGAATTAAACGGTAAGAAATTAGGATTTAAATTATATATTTGCTTTAAAGTAAATGCAGTTAAACCTCGATATAACGCCACTCCGAGATTGTCGATAAATCGAGTGCGGCGAGTGCGGCTTATGGGCATCGACTGGTGATATACGAGAATACGCTATACAGGGGTGCGCTATATCGAGGTATTTTTAACTTATTTTTTAACTTTTCCTCACTTTTTACAGTAAAATTTCTTGTGTATAGACAGATTTATTTTCTTTTCAAACTTATAGAAAAATATATGTTATGTAGCGAAACCTGCTTAAAACGGACTCAGACTACCAATATATGTATATATTTTTCCGGTTTTCTAGATTTCCGTTTTAAACAGTTTTTTTTTTCCTTTAACTAACACAGGAAATCTCTGCATACCTAAGAACTTTTCCACTACAGGCAGGTTTATTAAGATTTCTGTTTTAGGCAGGTTTTACTGTATATATATAAATTTTTTAATTAAAAAGTAATATTTCCTACATTTTTTTATATTAACAATCCTCTTTAAGTAACCTCATTTTTCAAGATTAGGTTTCTACACTCATAACTTCTCTTCCACGTAACTAAAAATACACTCATGACCCGACAAGTTCAATGGAATTCTTAAGAGAAAAGAATATTTATATACTGTATATACATAATGTCTCGCCACAATACCTTGTATTTATATATTCTCTGTTTTAAATGGAACCTGAAGATATTAATTAATTAATTTTGACAAATAGGAAACTCCGAAAGATAATATTTTTCTTTTACAATTTCTAAAAATATATGACATACTTTTTACAATTTTTATTTTTTTAAAAAATTAACGTTTTATTTTCTAATATTTTACATTTATTCAATAAAATTAAAATAAATTACACCACTAAAATCCTGCTTAATGCAGCCAGCACTAAATTGCATATATAAACTCGTAAACATATACATTCTATACGCATGTATGCACTTATAAATTCATGTATTCATCTATACTAAAGCATACACATGTACATACAAGCATGCATACACTCTTATGTAAAAAACATATGTATAAATGTATTGTGACACGTTGAATTGTGTCTGACTTACCATTGACTTATATATCCAATGTTAAAGTGCAATGTGACCGATCGCTGCAAGAGTTAGGAAAAGAATGACAGCAACCGGTAGAATTTTATAAAACGCATGCGCTTAACTGTCAAAACACACGGCTTTATGTATTCAAATTGAAAAAGTATTAACCATTCGAATATATTCGATAATTTGCATACGTTGTAACCGGATGCGCAAATAGAAAATGATATTACTTAACTTAAACTTTGTAGAAAAATGTTACGTATTCTTGTATTTTATTGGTTAAATTTAAAATTTTTTAACGGTTATTACATCTTTACAATTGTATTTTCATTTTATTTTTTATTGTTAAGGTTAATTGGTATTAAAGGTTATTATTTTTATCCCATTTATTACTTAAAGAATCACTTTAAAAAATTAATATAAATGTTGTATTAAATTAGTTTGTAGTATTAATATAGTTTGTTGGTGTTTTATTTTTAGTAATTGAAATACAATTATTTTAAATGGAAAGATTTATGTTTTACGATGTATTGGTTAAATACTTTAAGTTAAATTATCAATAAGTAATTTTACTTGATGTCATTTATCTTGTGGAATTGCTTATAAAGGATTAAAGAGTATCGAGATTTTAAAATATAATAAAGGCTATTGACAGAAAATCTACAAAGGAATATAATGAGACTACATAAAAAAGTGATAGAACATAGAAAAGAATATAATAGAATTATATAAATAAAAATAGGAACAGAATAGGATTACGTAAATAGAAGGGAACAGGTTAAGATTGATTAAATGAAAAGGAAGAAGATTAAATGAAGAAAATGAATAGAAAGGAACAAGACAAAAGGATATTAATACAAACGAATAGAATCACACAAATATAGAGGAACCAGAATAGTTAGCACGAATATATCAATAGAAGAAATAGAATAGGATCATTCGAGTACTGGTAGAAAACGATCACACGGAAGATGAGGATCAGATCTCACGAACATAGAAGAAATCAAGATTAGATAATTCGAATATAAAAAAAGACTAGGATAGCATCACACGAGCGTAGAGAAGACCAAGATAGGATCATATGAATATAGAAAAAGCAAGATAGAAACAGTTAAGAAGTATAAAAATGATGAAGATCGGATCACACGAGTACGCAAATGAACAGGATAAGATCCCATTAGTATAAAAGTAACAAGATAGAATCTAATGAATAGAATATAATTAAATGAACAGGAAGAAAGTATACCATCACACGAAAAACTTCCATACCAAAAAATGCAGAATATACAAATAATAACAAATATACAAATTATAGGAAATCGAACCCTCCTTAGAGATAAAATGTTCCAATTAACTTCAAAAACATTTAAATGAAAAGAAAAGAAAACTATAGACTTTATAAAATTATTCATTAATTCATTAAGTCAACGTATAAAATAAAATCATATTCTCAGTTAATGTTCTTTATTTTAATATTTTAATTAAAGAAAAATCAATGTTCTATTTACTTAAAACGAATAATTTATAATTTAAAACCCCTTTGCAAAAATTTCAATGTAAGCATAATTATAAAATTTTAAATTTATGAATAAATTATTAACATATAGAGTAATTCAATTACATATAAATTTTCTAGGTAAATTTTCCAAAAAATATGCAAATTTCGCATTACACATTTGTCTCGTTAGATAAGATTATTTATATAAATTCTATCAATTTTTTTTCCATGTACAACTTCCTAAATTTCACTTTAATTTCCGTTATTTTCTTGACTATATTCAACTAAGAAATTCATTTCCGGATACGTGATTTGTTTATAACTAAAGAACTATATTTACTGTATAAGATTTTACAGCATCACTTATTCAAATATCACGTATAAAACTTGTCTGAAGTTCAGTACTTGTAGACATATTATTCCCTTAACGCCATTCCAGAATACGTAAATTATTCTGGAATTAGAAATGTACATTAACGTTTATAAACTTTCAAGTAAAAATTACTTTAATTCAAAGAGACGAGTAAAAAATAAATAAATAAATAAGAAAGAAAAATTAACTTCAATTTTTCTTGCTAATTTTAAGAATGTAAACATTGCATTTAACTCCGTTACGTGACTTGATACTAAGATGTAAAAATAGTATTTGAGTGGAGAAAAAATTGTATTGGAGTGACACAAATTACCATGTTTGGTAAGAAAATTTTCTGATTTCATTTTATTATTTTTTCCTTTCTTTGATATCGATGTTTTTTGCTGTTATTTTTTTTTTATTTCAAGCGTGTTAGATAAGACTCGAGGTATAATATAATAAAATTATCTCAGATAGGAAATTTATTTACGTTAATTATATTAAATTTATTTATCTTTCTTCATTCTACTGTGGTTTTTTTCACTGTAAAAGTATTTTTTTAAATAACCATAACTGCTAAAATACCGCAAAGTATACTTTTTTCAATACAAAACCGCATGATTACTTTTCTGAATGAAAAATCCGCAGAAATAATTTTTTGAATAAAAATAAAACTGTAACAATATTTTTTGAATGAAATATAAACCGCAAAATATTTCTCTAAATGAAAAATGCACAAGAATATTTTTCTAAATTAAAAAATCGCAAAAATACTGAATAAATAAAATCGCAAAAATGCTTTTATGAATTGAAAAATCGCGAAAAATGCTTTTCTGAATGAAAATAAACCTCAAAAATATTTTCCTGAATGAACAAAATTGGAAATATGCTTGTATTCAACGTAAAACACTGGAAGAAATACTAATAGAAATACTGTACTTATAAATTTTAAACCATAAAATATATTTTTAGATATAAATTGAATAGAATCACATAGGGTTAGCTGAAAAATCAGTTAATTTAGAACTTAGTTCTTAAACATTTTTTTAAGAAGAATGTTTAAGACCTGTTTGGAACAGCTGCAAGTTATTATTCGTGATTCAGTTACTTCACTGGAAACGAGTGAATCACGATTAATAACCTGCAGCTGTTTCAAACCTGCTTTAACCAATGTTAAGAATATATAGATATTTTAGTTAACTAGCTTTAGGCTCTCTCTATGTAAAACAAAAGTTCTTAAACAGAAATAACAATTTAAGAAGTGCATTCTAACTACTTATAAATGAATTATAATTGGTGTTTGAACTGAATAAACACTGCAACTCTTATATAACGCCGGATTTCTGTAAGGAAATTCCCTGTTAAATTTCCACGTGATGAAAACAACTCGTAACAGCGTATATTGTGGAGAGAAATCACAAAGGGTGTTTGGAAGCCATTGTTCTGAAAAGTTAGGCTTCCATAGTAGATTTATCGTCGTGCTCTATAAAGGATATCAGCAAAATGGCAGCTGACTCCTCACAGGATTTTAACACTATGGGGTAAAGTTCGTCAGGAGGCCAAGCTGCATAACTAATACCGATATTAAGAGAGCATGAATTAAAACGTGCCAACGAAAAGTTGCAAAAGAAAAGAAGTTCTTCTTTTTCTTTGCAAGTATTGGAAGACTTTTGTTCCCGCTTAGTAGCAAAATCATTTGCAAAGGAGGAAGAAGAAGAATGTCTCGTTGCTGTGTACTAAAAAGATAATTTGCAAAGGGAGTTCTTACTTTGCTTCTTATGTTCTTATATTCACCAATTCTTAACCGTGAATATAGTCACCATCATGGTGGTTGAAGAGCAATATCGAATTATCTAATAGGTTCCAGTACATCTCTAGGATCTCTGGAGTCCTGAAATTGAAAAACGTAAAGCTTCTGCAACTATATTACTACTTTTACAATTGTATAACAGAACAAATAATTTCACAGTAACAATCAAATGATATTAGTGATGTCGTGCAATCATATAGTGTCCCAATCCTCTGTAATTGTTGAGATGTAGCCTATTAAAAATTGGCTTCAAGTGCAAAATATAAATATGTATTAATGAAGAATAGTACTTTTTATCTCCTCTGAGCGCGAGGCCCTATGCAAATAGGGCCTCACGCTTAGGGACCCTGGAAAATTTTTATCCACCATTTTTTAGTGACGAATGAAGTCTTAGATGTTGTATATAGACGTGTATTTGTCACATTTAAATCGTTTTTCTGTAATTAGACTTTATTCGATTACGCTAATTAAGGGTTCACACCAATTTCCATTATTAAAAATTATTTTTATACATTGAAATTCGTAAGAAAATATGTAATTCCCTTCTGGAACTGAAAATGACTTATTGAATTATGTTGCAGAATAACACTTTCTGCAAAAATTTACTCTGAAAAATTAATTCATAGCAATACTTTCGAAGTTTACACAACTTTAAATACACATGAGAATAAAACAATAAGAACAAAGGATGTCTGAGGATATTTCTAATTATAAATTCCCAAGTACAATTCTTTATTTCTTATATATTGCTCATTAATATTGATGATAACTGCTGAAAATTATCAAGAATATCGAGTTTCAAACTTTATTTTATATAATTTGTATCTAAAAATTTCCTACGATTCTTACAAGGACGGGATTCCAAATTACTCTTCTTATATAAAGTGCTTGAAAAATTATTTATTTATAAGTGAATTTTTTAGAAATATTCACGAGGTAAATTATATTATTGTATAATATAATTTAGCTCGTGTATATAATATAAAAGATACATGTACATAAATTTACTTTGTAAATAAAATATATGGAAGAAGATGGCTGCCATATTTCTTAAACTTCGAACCTCCTTTCGAAATTTATTATATATTATACTCAATTTCTCAAATATCGTTCATGAAATTCGCTCAAATTTAATGGAGCATCTCCAAAAATTTTGAAATGATGCTCCATTAAATATCAAGTATTATACCATAACTTATGATGGGATCTTGTTTAGAAAATAAGATAATATTTAATTTGATATATTTCTAAAGAAAAAGTCTGAGATAAGTGGGATAAGACATTATCCTTACTCTCTAACAATGAATTATGTATCTCAATTATCAATTCTAGTCATTAAACCTGCTCCTGATTCTCTGGAATAACAATAAAGACAGTCTTCAAAGTCCTGAATACCAATTATATGCATGCTTTGAATGAATCACTGTATTAACTAAATAATTAATAATATTGTTTTAAATATGCAATTTATACTAGCAGAGTTTATATTAGAAATTGTCGAAAAGCATAAGCTTTATTTAATAAATTTGCTTAAGGCAAAGAAGAGGAAGGCATGCTGTTCCAGTTCAGTAAAGAATAGATCCTTGCAAACGAGGAAGAAGAGGAAGAACGTGTTGTTCCTGCTTAGTAGAAGGATAATTTGCAAAGGAAGTTCTTACTTCACATCTTATATTCCTCCAGAAGAAATGCGTAAAAATAATTAACGCAATATAAAAGTTTATTAAATATTTAAAAAAATATTTTTGATATTGCAAAAATAACCAACAAAGTAAAAATAAACTTAATAATATTCACAAAAGTAAACATAAAGAATTTAAAAAAAGAAAAGAATTTATGAAATCATTACATGATTGAATCACTTATTATATGATAAATAAATAAATAAGCAGCGTACGGTATATAGAAATTTCAAGAAAAATCGATGTACAATTACGTTGTGTAATAAAAAAGAAGAAGAAAATCAGATTAGATAAAATTACAGGAAAATAAAGAAAAGATTGTGATATAAAGGCTATAAATGGCGAGACATTACACAGAGCGAAATAGAATAAATATGTTGAAGAAATACTTGATGAAAGAATAACAAGGATGATTAAGAAGTAGGAAGGACGTTATAAGTAATAGCACTAAATGATAATATCCCAAATCGAAGAAAATATCTTAAGGATTTGCAAAAATAAAGAGCAATTATTTATTGTGATGTAGTCACAATACCGAGCTGCAATTTTTAGTTAACTTTCAATTTAGAAAATCACGTGACTTCCGGTCCAGATCAGAATTTCGTATATAGAAGTTTCCCTCTAAGCTTTCCATATCTGGTCTCGATTTTTATCTGTCTCATTCGTTTCTTTAAATTAACGAAAGACGGACAGACACTAGATGGACGACTATGAGAATGTAGAAGTTTGCAATATGAAAATCGCAACCAAATTAATAAAGAAAGTATAACCAATTTAAAATATATTCACTCCTAATTAATCCCCGAGGAATCTCCCAGGAAAGATATTTTTAAAATGCTTTCTTAAGAATAAAATGATAAGAAATTAAAAATTTTTATCCTTAATCAGAGTATAACCTGTGTAAAGCAGAAAGCGACAGTAACAGAGTTACCGTTTTGGCAGGTTTCCGCTTTATAGAGGGTTATGTTTTTTTTTCTATTATTAACAAATCTAGAGAGAGCCTTCCAGCTAACGAAAGCACAATTTTAGCAATGAAATAATACTAATCGATGTCCATAAATTCCTCGTTACTCAAGTTAATTTATGCAGAAACTCAGTCTTACATTTCCGCATTAGACAGGTTTACTAATAATGAAGTAATGCTAAACTGTAACACTCCTCACAATAATTCGACCGTAATTAATGACCACAAATTCCTCGTTACTCAGGTTACTTTATGCAGTCGGTACTTGCTCGCATTAGACAGGTTTATAGCTTATAATAAGTTAATAACAATTTACATAGAGGCCGTTTCGAGATATAGTAGGCTGTCCGTTGTAGACAGGTTTCGCAATATATCTTAATAAATTTGCAAGAAAATAAAAAATTGAAGTTTTGAACTTGTTATATAAGCATTAATAAAATCATACAGGTCAATACTTTATGTCAAAAGAGTTAAGATTGGTATTTATTTAGCACTTGCATTTGTAGAATTGTTTAACTAAGAAGATTACTTTTCTAAAGAAGTGATCTTCAAAGGGTGTTTACTCGTATCTTTATGCGTATCGAACGTACAGACCCCAACTACTGTCACAACTACTCATCTAAATACTGTAATACATTGATGTCAATTATGTATTTTTTAAAGGAATTAATCATTGAAGTAAATTACCAACTTCTTTCCGCCTCTCAGTATTTTCTTGCAGAAAAATTTGAAATAAAAGTAAAATATAGAGATCAGAAAATAGGAAAACAATGTGATAAGAGAATGGAATTCGATAGTACAATTCTCCTTCAAACGTATAAAATACATTTCTTTCGACGTATATTCAAATACTTTCTAAAGTATGAGAAATCAACGGAACATGTCGAAAAACCAATGGGCACGTTCGTATGTCTGCTTTCAGATTGATGAATCAAAACAATTTTTTCGTACGAATGTAAAAATGATAGAAATAGGTTACATAAGTCTTTTAACATTTAAGAGGCTTAATAACTTATACAAAACACGTTATTTATGATAAATTTCAAGTTAAATTTTAAAAAAATCGTTTAGGTTATTAAAGTTAGATGCCAGATTTTAGGTCGTAATGAATAAGTTTCCTAGAAATTGCTTATTATAATGCACTGTATTTTTACGTTCAGATCTCCGTCTGTCTGTCTAACTGGTCTAATAAATGTGTAGTAAGTAATGCATTTTATACATATGAAAATATTTTATGGTAATTAATTTTTATTTATAATTCTTTAATATAATTTAATTAATTCTAAAGTGTATTTAGAATATAATATGAATAGTTTATGAATATCATAATGCTGGCTTCAGTTATATTTTCCAATACAAAATTTACTGTAAATACCCGTAAATTTGATGTAATAAATAATTTTTATTGTAATCAAAAGTGTTTTTTAAACTCAATTATCATATTAATCTCTATATAAAAAATAGAGTGGTGTACGTATGTATATTCTCTGTATACTTCTAAACTGTTTGACCGATTTGCTTAATGGCCTAGTGTATAAGTAGGACAAACAGGCTGGCCACGACGGGATTTACTTTACAGTCTAATTTTATGGAGAATTGCTCCATAAATAGGGAATTTTATGGCTAACTGTTCCCTATTTAGGGACAGTTAACCATAAAACTCTTCCTTAGTGGACAAATCGCCTTTACACTGCAACTGTTTCGAGATTTATTTTCCGTTTTGTAGAGGGTCCATTCTATATAGGTTTTACTATCTAGCCCACATCTACACCTAATTTTTTAATGTTACACTACAGAAATAATACCCTATTGTAAAATACCCTTTCCGCAATTTCATGCCACTTATTAACTTACAAAATCCTTTATTTCTCATCTAACTTGCCTCGCTGTAGGCCTGTCTGAACCTGTGATTAAAAGGCCTTCTAGTGCCAATTTCGTGAGCATTAGAAGGCCTTTTAATGACATACATTCCTTAGGGTGGAAAGAGTAAAAACAATAAATATATAAAATAAATTGTATTAATTAGAGCAGAAAATAAAAATGTTCTGGTTTCATTCCAGATAAAATCTTCCATTCTTCTTGACAAAATTAAATTCTAACTGGACATTTATATTATATAAACCAGACGCACTGCAATAAAATTTGACAAATTCAATCCGAAACAATCTAAGTTATTTATAGTTTTAGTATTATTAAAAATTATTGTATTATTCCATTTACTTTAATAAATTCACGGAATTTTACCTTCCATTTGTTATATAATAACAGAAGGAAAACAGGACAATTTGTCAAAAAATAACCCTCAAAATTTTTATATTTTTGCACTCGGGGATCTTCAAACATCGAGAAATGCAATAAAATCGGGGCTTTCTTCATTATGTATGGACACTACTATGTGGAGGAACACGAATTTATTCACCCAATTTAAAGCTTAATAACTCCTGTGTTTTTTGTCAAATATTTATGAAATTTTGCAAGATAGTGAGTATTAGAGCGGTGAATTATGTTAAATTTTGGAGGTTAAAGGTCAAGTGGATGAGAAGATACAAGCGGGTGACGATGTCGGACTTAATATAGATTTTACTCGTTATTAGCATTTATAATTCTTTATAAAACTTATTCATACCTTTCAAATTAAGCTTTTTGCCATTTTATAATAATTAATAATAAAAAAGTTTTTAAAATGGCGCAACACAATTTTAACTCTTGCCGGGAAAGTTACGTAACTCGTTGCTGGATTTTTTAGCTGTAAATCTAAATATATCGTTGAATAAATGAAAACATTTTATATGGTTTTTTGGTGATATCTTTAATTAAATTTAATTAATTAATTAATTATAATATATATTTTTTAAATTTTAAATTAGCTATTTAATATAAAGATATTAATGAATAATTTTCGTAAAAAGTTGTAAAGTATAAACAAATTTTAATTGCTTTTGGTTCGCGTGCTCTTGCGTGGAAAGTTGAATTTCTTAAAATTGATGTATTGCACGATATCTACTTTGTTAATAAACTTCAGAATATTGTAAATTTTTAGTAATTTATAGTGTAAGATTGCAATGGATGAATGAGATAAGGCAACGCTATATATAAGCAATATATGCCAAGAGGGCACACGTCGTAGGAGGACTTTTCATGGAGAAATTGGGTTTATTTAGGTGTCAGACATGCGAGGAACAAGCAGAAAAATCCACATGGTCTGCCCCGTTAGTGAGGACCGAACCCACCATCAGTTTGGTAGTTAGGCGCTTGATTTGGTGTCTTATTCATTCTTGGTACTTGCTACTTGGTCGTTATTCATTCATGTAAACAAGTACAAAAACCGGCCACCGTCTTGCAGACGGTGGCCGGTTTTTTCAGAAACTTACGTCAAACATAAAATTGTATAGAAAAAAAAACTTCTAAACGACGGCCAAATTTGAACAAGGTCATTTTTTATGTTCCCGTTAGTGGTCGTTGTTTACAGGTTTTTCTGTATATAAATTTCTGTGCAAAAATATTTAATGCATCTGAGTGGAACACAGACATATTGATTTCAATTTCCTCCAACAAATATGAAATCCAAAGTGAAAATTCCCTTTAGAGCAGCAACAGTATGTTACATTCGTAAAATGTAATATACTGTAAATGTGAATGGAAACAGAAAATATGAAAATATTTCCTTTATTGAAAATGGTTTCAAATTTATATTTTCGTACAGAAAAATATCCATTGTATAAGAGAAAGAAGACTTTGAGAATTTTTCCATTTATCATGGAACTTATTCTTTGTTTATGTGTTTTTTACTGTTACAGAGCTTTGTAAAATATAAAGGAAGCAAAATTGAGTTAGGGATTTATTTAATGACAGTGAATGTCCATTTTCTAAATTAAAAAATTCAGTGATTAAAGATTGGATTGGATGAAATAAGGCATTGTCTATGCTTGGATCCATGATTGGATTCATGGACAATCTGTCAAGATGTAACTCTGTTGTAGGGTTTGGAATCGCTAGGCGAGCGATTTCCGCCCTGGTTTATTATAACGAACTTTCATAACGGAAAAGCCGTTGGGATCGGCCGTTAGCAACGACCGTTAGAAGATCCGTTGTGTTTCAAGTCGACGACAGACGGACGATTGGCCGGCGAGAAATGACCGTTGGCGGCCGTTGTGGAAGAATTCAAATTTGATTGGCGGACGATTCGAACGTTAGGACTATTTAAACCATAGTTTCGGCGGGAACAGCAGTCCGTATCGTGAGTTCGTATCGGGGTCGGCTGAGTTCGTATCGGGAGGATCGGATCGGATCGTCGTTATCGAAGTGCTAACTAACTCTCTCGTCGGACGCTACGGAATTCTGGGGAAAGTATACTCCAGTGGTTGAGTACGGACTTGTTCCTGACTCGGAGGTGCTGTTAATTACAAGTCTGTTTGTGGAGGTCGTAAGGAGTTTCTTTCGACGAACGTGTACGGGAATAGTCGGTTGTCGTTGGATTAGTGTTTGTGCATATTTAATTGTGACTCTAATTTGTATTATTTTGTACATTTTCTGTAAATATAACTTTTGTGTTTCGTCAAACCGACTGAGTGGTTATTTTGAACATTACTTCTGTGGAAGACTTTTTATAGGAGAGTGCACCTTATTTAGACAAAGAAACCCTGAAAAATTCCACGTCTTCATAAAGTTAGTGAACACCCCCGGCCACTAGTCTTTATTGGTTTTATCCAATTGGCAGTTGGTGGTCCCAGTGACTAAAAAGATTTTCATTAAAAATTTAGTAGGAGTATGAAAGATAATTGCCTGTGAAACTAATTAGTATATATTGTGATTAACATGTTAATTAGTAAACAATATTAATGAAAGTTGTTTCATTTAATTTTTTTGTCTTGTACTCACTAAGAGAGTGTTTTTACGAGTATATTACGAATTCGTCCAGTCCACGCAAATCCACGATAAGCCGAGATAATAAGATATAAAACTTCATATATCTAAGTGTTTATTCGGGTCTCACCATATTCATTAGAATCAAATCCTGGAAAATTTTTATGGATGATTATGATGATGTCGAATCTCTCAACGTAGCAGGCTGAGTCACACGTTAAGACTGAAGGGATTTCAAGTCCCTTCACTATACTATTAAAAAAGTCTTCTTAGTGGCTACAGAGCGAAAATAAATAAAAAACAAGAATAAATTAGAAGGTGTCCCACAAGTCATGCATCATATGGAAACCGTGATATAATGGGTTTTCCCGTTTCAGGACAGTTTGGCGATGTATTGGTTGACATGAGCCAGTGGAGTGACCACACAGTTCCGACTTCATATCGTTGGACTATCTGGGGCTCACTTGAAAGCCTTCGTTTATGAACAGATCGTGTCACTTACTCGCTTGAAAGCCAGAATCCACAGACGGCCTTGACATCTTCGAGGATTCGTGCCTGACCAACGAGCTTGAACATTTGTCTTTAGTAAAATATAAAATTTAGTCAATTACTTCGCTATGTTATTCACATTATTTACATCGAATGATTCAATATAAACACGTGTCCAAAACCCAAGGACATACGGTATTTGCAGACGAATGCAGACAAATGTGGCAAGAACTATATTACTCGATGTCTAACACAGAGAAATGACAACTTGTAGGAATTTATCAAATAAAAGCACTAAAATTGTCTTTGGCGAAAAAGAAAATTTAACAGTTGGACAGGTAGAATGTATTTACCAATACCCATACAAAAAGACCTGTCAGTATAGAACAGGTACACTTCTATCTGTGATACAACACTCATTACATCGTGGCAGGCTCTTCAACATTGATTCAGATGATCTTGGGGCATATTGGTCCACTCCTCCCTCAGATCAATTGTGTTCGTCCTTAAGTACGTGTGTACTTTATTATTTTTAGTTTTCATGGTGTATGATATTTCAAAACTACTACAAAGAATAAAATGTCTATCAATTTTGTAAAAGGAAAAGACAATGTTTTATATTTACTTTACGATTTATATTTATAGATGTAGCTAGAACAGCAATAAAAAATTGTTTTCATCAGATAAACATAAAATGTTTAGTGAAAATATTTCACTTAACACACCAAAACACCTAAACAGCAGAACATATAAATATCAGAACACCCTATCACCAGAACCCCGATCGCCTGAACATCTTAACACCAGAACACCTAGTTACCTGAACACAACATTTAAATACCACAACACCATATCTTCTAACTTTTGTACCACCCTCTGAATTTTTAACGTATATTTCTATAACACTTTCACTTCTATTGATTTTTCTTCTTTACATCCGTTTCTAAACACTTTTCCTTGCATTTAGTATGCATAAATTGTATCAAGATTCATCCTGAAAAGATAAATATGTTGTAAACAAGAGCTAAATTAAAATGTAAACAGGAATAAATTTATATATTTAAATAAATAAATTTTATATTTAGCTATTGAATGCAATAACATTCATCTAATTTTACGCTTATACTTTTATACATTTTGATATATGAATTTTGTCACAATAAACGGAATATTTAAAATTTAAATAGAAGAAGAAGATCGAAGAAAGGCATGATTGCATGATTTATTTTTAAGTGTTACACGCTTTAAAGTAAGAATATTTAAGTGAAGACAAGAATTTCGATGCTACTTTCTTTCAGAATAGACATCATAAATCGAACTTTATATATATATATATACTATATATACACACACACACACCAAAAATGAAATGTTACAGAAAAATATATCAAACGAAAAATACAAGTAGCAATATATCTAGGGAGTGAAAATAAAGATATAGTGTTATTTGTAGTCGTCAATGAAAGCTATAAAATTGTAAATTCACGCCATTTTTTTTTAAATGAAAGCATAGAAAATAAATAATTATCTTGAAAGTTTCAATTATCTATATTTATCACCTTATTTTACGAGAGTGAGCAAACACGATCCGTATTAATTCATACAAGCATAAAATATAAATTATGTAAACAATAAAAACTTAAATAAACGTCAGTTTTGAAAAATTCTTCTCAAATATTTAGACAGTAGTAAACTTCAAAGTCTTATTTTAGTACGTCGCAACGTTGTCTATTTTTTATTTTCATGAAGCTGTAGGCTGGTCATCAATATCTCTTAATGTTGTAATTAATTCAGAGTGGTGAACCAACTTAACCGTTTCCTTTCTCTTGTTGCTCATTTCCTTTTTATTTTTTTCTATTTCTTGCTATCGAATAAGTGATTGTATAGAATATGCCAGGCCTTAATTTTAGAGAAAAGTGGTATAAGTGTTTATATTATACTAGAATTTAGCTGTGTAAACCTAAATACAGCAGAAGTTATCTACCAAACATTAAATTTAATATAAAATCAGTGACTCTGTGTTAAGTCTCACCGTCTATTAAGATACTCACCATAATAGTTGAAAAAATATGAACTTCAGACATAGAAAGAATGCTGATGATTAATGTTTAAACTCGATTCATGGATTAAAGAAAGGATAAAATAAAGTTGCATGATAATATAAATTCTTCTTGAATAATGCTTTTTATCTGTAATAAAAAATATATCAGAATCTCATGAAATTAAATGAGATAATTTGTGATTTATGAAGGAGTATCTAATGGAAAAATTTTGTAGTTTGAATATCTGGAGTTAGGAGAAATTTTGAAAGAGAATAATAGCTTTATTCTGTATATATAATGATTATTATCAATAGAAAAGTTTGATAGAATGTTTATTAATTTGCTTTATTCGTGAAAACAGCAATATTTCTTTAATGAAGTTTGTATAGACACTAATTATGTTTGCAACAAGGGAACTTCAGGATGTACACAAAAAATAGAATTTTTATTGAGAAGATTCGGGTTTACAGAAACAATATAAAAAGTTAACAAACTTAAAAATTAAACATTATAATAATAGAATTTATTGTAAGACCATGCAACTTGTCAGGATATTTACGTAAAAAAGTAAAGAATTCTATATATAGAAATAGATTGATAAAAGAAGGCAAAACACTTCTGCAATTTTACGAAATTTGTATGGAAAACTGAGCCCTATTTAGGTGTTAAGTACTGTACGTGTAAAAGATGCAGAAAAACTCCACGTGGAGTTTTTCTGCATCTTTTACACGTCAGGAGCAAACCCATGACCTGTTCAATAGTCGCTGATTGGTAGAAATAGTGTAATTAATACAGAAAACTATGATATTTTTATTTTGAGAAATAATACGTTAACTAAGTACATAATAAATATTTCATAAGGCTTATTTCACTTATACAAGATACAAGCCAGTGCTAAGAAGAATATAATGAGATCATAACACGCTAATGGATGATATATAAAATTACATAAACAAATTTAGTAAAAATCGCTTACGATGCAAAAATATGATCCCATGCTGTCATTTAAAATAAAATTTCTTAAATTTAATATGAATATATGAAAGTTTAAAAATATATTTATACTTTTTTAACTGTGAAGTTTGGTTTCAAATTGAAAAATTTCATCTTCAGTTAGTCAATACCAAGCAGATGTAACCTTATAGATTTTAGCTTAAAGTACGTTTCCATGACGAAAGATTCTTGAAAAATACTTTAACTAACTGGTAAAAATGTCAGTAATTGGGTTAAAAAACAATACAACTTGATGTAGTAAGTCTGATCCAATTTAAAATGTTTCTACACATTAACTTATGGATTCTATTGGAATTCTAAGACTGTTTACTTAGATAGATTAAGATATTTACAATCATTTCAGATGTAAAAACTAAAAATTTTACTATTAAATTGCTTCATAGTTGTTTTTTTTACATTAAAATATTTTATAATTACAAAAAGCGCGAGACTATTAAATTACCAGAATTGCAAAGTTTCAATTTTATATTTCACATAAAAGTTATGTAGAAAATTTTATACAGGTGTATAAAAAACTGTAGTAAATTTTCTATATATATCATATTTTGTCTTATAATCTGCAAAGGTTGGAAAAAGTATATATTTAAAAAATAGTAGCAATAAAAAAAATCAATTTCTGTAAAATCTGTTTCGTATCGATCGTTCGCAATTGGGTAAATTTTTTAAATGACATATTTTTTGTTTGTTAAGTACTTTAAAAAACTAATGTAATCAGATAAATATAAAATTTTTAGTTAAAATATTTTATTTAACACCTTGATATGTCTGAACATCAGAACATCTAAACACAAAAGCACATAAACACCATAACTCCTAATCACTTGAACACCTAAACACCATAACCGCTAATCATATGAACCCCTAGTCATCTGAACACTTAAACACCATGACCCATAATCACCTAAACTCCTAAACACCACCCTAATCATCTAAACATGTAACACCATTAAACCATAACACAAGAACACCATCACCCCTAATCACCCGAACACCTGACTCACATGAACATCAGAATCCTTAATCACCTGAATACCTAAACACTTGAACACCTGCACATAACAACTAATCATCGGAACACTTACTGAACACCTAAACATCTACACGTATATACAAGCATATAATATGCCAATAATATCAATAAAGCTTATTCTTTATATGTTTTAAAATAAAATTAGTAAACTTTACTATAAATTATATTCGAAGTTATAGAACAAATATATTATTTTTATAAATCTGCATTAGATTATAATATAATTATCTTTTAAGTAAAGCTTTATATGAAAATTATACGAGATAAATCACTGATGCATTCGGTAACCTTTTAAAGTTATAAAAAAGAAATCTTTAAATGAAAGAAAGTTTTATAAATATTTTTAGTTCACTGTGTAATAATAAAAGTAGACTTTAAAGATTGTGAAACACGATCGGTTTAAAATTATGCATTTCTCAACGGCTATTGGCTGAAACCGAAATGATTATAATTAATTCTTTACTTTGTCTAGTTTTATCTCTAAAATTAATTACATTTAACTAACATCAACGCGTTTTGATTTAAATCTTTTATTTTATATATACAGAAAAATATATTATTTATTTATTATAACAATTCGAATTTATATAATTTTAAATATATTTATACTGTAACATACTTTAACGTGAAGAGTATACGTTAAAATCTCATTCGCGTGTATGAAATTCAGTATAAAATTTACACAATTAATTTTTCTAATTATGTTTCAAATGTTATAAGTTTAACGTAAAAAATCGAATACATATATTAAGAAAGCAACAAAGTTTAACACATCTAAATTAACTTTTATTCTTTTTTCACACACACAAACGTTAATTATTGACGCCTAAAAGCTATTTTTGTCAAGTGTAACATAAAAATGGCATGTTTTATATATTTTTCTTTTGCCTTATTTCTTACATATTCATATCCAAGGGATTAAGAAATTCTCAACATCTTAAATATTTAAAATTTAGCTGCGAACTTCGCAAGAGTCAATGAAATTGTATTCAAAGACATTTGAGAACAAACCAGAAAAAGTTCTTATAGAAGTAATTTATCATCATTTTCGATATGAAAATCTAAAACACGCAATAATTTTTTTAAAATTATATTAAGAAGTTGCATTAAAAATTGATGGTAAATGCATTTTTTCCTCGGATCATTCAAGGAAGAGGCGATTTCTCCTTGATGCAAAAATCATTCCATCTGTCCGATATTCAAACGTCTTCTTAAGTCTTTCCACGACCTTTCTTTCTCTTTGTTTACAATGGAGCAGTTCTTTTTGAAGTCTTCCATCTGCCATTGTGTTTACATGCTCCCATTTTTCTCTTCATTCTGTTATACAGTATTATTGGAGAATTTCAGCAGGCTGGCCTCTGCCTACTTCCAGGCAATTGAATAAACTCCAGGAATTTTTCGGGAGTGATATGTACGAATATATCGGGTCCAACCTCACAACCATACTTCACCCCACTACAATAGGCTTGAACAGAGTCCTCTTGTGCCCACAGTGCAGAAAAAATTAAAATCCAGTATGGTGCAAACTTCAGCCCACCAGTGGTCGAGTAGATAAATCAATAAACACTAGTCACGGGTTCAGGCCTCACCAATGGGCTATCCACGTGCGATGTTGTGGGTTTCTTCACGGATCTAACATTTGAATAGAGGCAAAATTCTTACAGAAAGTCTTCTTGAAGGGTATTTATTCCCCATGTCAGAATTGGTTAATTATTTTTTTATGGAAATCAATTATCTTCGACGAATGATTTATGTAAACAATGATGCATACAAACAAACCTGTTTTTTAAATATTTATAGAAGTTATCATTGTGAATAAGGATTTCATCCGGAAAATTGTATATATACAATACCATTATCTTCTAAATTAAATCGCTCATGGGAATAATCAGATTTCGTTTATTTGTTTTAAAAAAAAATTAAATTTAAATCCAATAGAGAGAAATGATTTTAATCGTTCGATAAGTGAGGAAGATTAATGAGAAATCGTCTTTCATTGAAAATTCTTTAAAATTTAAAGTAAGAGATCTTAAATGTTACTACATTAATCCTTGCAAATGTCATGTTTATTTATTTATATAAATTAGGCAAATATAAATAGTGACATTGTAAATCTATTCCAAAGAAAAGAAAGCATATTTTTAATTTTTTAGAAAAATAACACAAAAATTAAATTGAAAAAAATAATAATAGAAACTTTTTGATGTTTAATTTAAAAAATAATAATTCTTATTTATAAAGTGACTTATACACTTTATTTTTTGTTAAACTTGCCTCTTTGTTCCTTTTCTTTTCCTCTTCCCTTCTAATCCACGAAGTAGATAAAAACACTGAGCACTAAAAGTCGTGGGTTCGCACCTAATCAACAATCTGGCCATGTGGAGTTTGTCAAGTTTTCTTCACGTGTCTAACACTAATAGGGGCCAGTTTTCCATAGAAAATCTTCCTCCTTAACAGATCGCTTACGTATTTTCTATTTTAATCATACAAACACGTGTATGAAAAATTTACATTTATAAGGTGGACTGAAAGACAGTTATCCGCGAGTAGTATATACTTTTCGACCACTCTGTATAATTTAACTTGATTCTACAGCTATATACAAAAATATTTTTTATTTTACAAAAATACGAGCATTGTAATAGTGTTCCGGTGATATAATTTTCTATAAAAACTTATCGTATAGAGATTCTCTGAGTTACTTTAATTTATTTTTCGGATTTACTTTGTCATAAGTGGATAAAAAAAGTTAAAATTTTATTAGTTTATTTTTATCTTATATATATATTTGCTGTTATTTTTATAAAATAAATATTTTAGCTACGTGCCATGATATAATTTTCTAAATTGCAGGATAAGGTATTCTAGAAATGTCATTTTCGCATAGTCGTCATAGAATAGTTATACAATCGCACCATTAAAGTTCAATGGCACTAAAACAGAAATATTTCTGCTGAAGGATAACACAAGAAAATAATAATATTATGTTTAGATTTTCACAACGAATTTTTTCAGAAAAAGTTCAGCTTGACGATAACACGCCTGACTTATAAATTCAGGGTGGTCTAAACGTCAGTAAACTGCGCGTTTATTTGTGTTTGAGTACACTCGTGCTCAATACACAGATTACACAACTTTAATGTAAACTAACTTCGTTAAAACATTGTAATCTGTCTATCGAACACAAGAAGAGTTCACATTAAGCAATTTCTGTGGTTTTGTATGCAAAAAGTATTTGAAAAAAAGCAGAAATTTAGCGTTGATAATAAATAACTGGTCCCACAAGTGTATGGATGAAACCACTAAAAACTACGACTTGCTCGTGGGTTCGTGCCTGACTTTTGTGAGTTTTTTACGAGTCTAACACCTCGAAAGTCCTTCAAGAAAACACCCCCTTTTGCAACTGGCATTCTTCTCTCATCAATCCCAAAGTTAGCTGACCTCTAGGCCACACTGTAAGTTTTAAATTATCAGTATTATTTTTATAGTAGTTTATATTTTTAATTGCTAAGACTGTATTGTTGATATATTTGAAAAATATTTTATCTAATAAAAAACTTTTGTTTTAATCGAATAAAAATAAGGAATTAAAAAGTAAAGTATGCTCAGAATTTGTCAAAATGTGAACAAATTCCATTTAACAACTTTTAAAAATTAAAATAAATCTTAAACTTCTGTAGCTTCCAGTCACAACAGATGTAATTGGATTAGATATAAAGATTGTATTTTGGAAATTGGATATAAAAATCTCGTGTAAAAAATTGAATTCATAAAATAAAATAAAAAGTTATATTTTTTAATTTAGAGTAAAAACACCTAACAAATAACACTGTACCGTTGACATTATATACGTCACAATATAAGAGTCAATACTCACGAACTAAAAACAGAGATTAACTGAGTTGATATATTAAAATTTTATTTATTTCCCTAAAAATCTCTTAAGAATCCCTAAAAATTTTACTTTATTTCCTTAAGAAATCCGATATGTATGTACATTAGGGCTACAGAGCCGTTTTATATAACAATACATTTACATTTCATCACGTTGATAGAACAAATTAGTGTGAATATATAATACAATATTGTTAAACAATTAATTATACAATTGTATAATTTGTAAGCTGTATTTTTTCCAGCACAATTGGGTAAGGATTCTGATTGTTCTGCCATGAAAGTCGACCCCATTGCGGGTCAGACCCTCCTGTAATGACATTGAACAACTTACAAGTATTACTAGAGTGAAGACTCTGCTCAAGGGTCTAGTAAGAAAGAGGAAAGGAGACTGCTAAAGGGTCTAGTAAGAAAAAGGAAAGTTTTATTTATGTTTAATATTCTGAATTTCAATATTAGACAAGTAATAAACTTCATCTCTCAAAACTTATGTCATTATGATTGGATGCAAATAAGTAATTATGAGTTTATTAATTATTTATAACCTCCTCATTAATTTAATAAAATGTCTATAAAAAATTAATAAATGTATAGAAGTGATAGTTTTTAATGCTAAATTAGTGAATTCTATACAATATTTTCTCTCTCTTTCCACTTCTGCCAGTTGATTAGTAATTGTGGATACATAACGAGCTTTCTCCATTTCTACCTACCTTACGTAAGAAAAAACAAATTGTATAAAGTTAATTAATTAAATTCATTGATATAATATTAATAGATATAAAACTTTTAATTTAAAGACCTTTAATATACGAATTCAAGCTTTATTATATGAAGCACGAAGCTGGAAAACCATCAATACATATAGAAGATGTGACTAAAGAAATACAAAATTGTAAATAATTTTATTTTAATTCTCATTGTTGATATGGAGTTTTAGTAAAAATTGAATCTTCTTCATTTATAGTGTCTAAAGATATAGGTATTTCTTAAGTATCATCAGAGATTTAAGAAAGAAACCAGTAGTACCAATTCAAGAATTAAGATAACAGTCAATTGACTGTATTAATTTGTTTTAAACATTATTAAAAGGAGTGAAAATGAAGAATTATTTTGCTTATGTGATAAATAACTATCTTAATATATTTTCAATATGAAGCGATCTGTATTAACTAACTTTTTGTAGCCAGTTTAATTCTGGCCATGCAGATAAAAATACTTAACAATGGTAATTGCTATAGGTTTCCGCCTGATCAACGGGTTGGATACTTATAGTGTTCCGGTTTTCTTCACATATCTAACATCTAATCAAGACAAGTTTCTCATAGAAAGTTCTTCTAGGAGGCATCTTTCCATTGGTAGATCGTCTGTGTTGCGTTGCTTTATACCATCACCAATTCAATCCATTGTAAAAATCCAGCAACGAGTTGCTTAAGTTTTCCGTCAACATTTGGTAACACCATTTGTCATAATATTTTATTTAAAAGATTTTTATATTTTTAACTATTATAAAATGACAAAAAGCTTAATTTTGAGAGTAAAGATGGGCTATATAAAAAAAATGTAAATGCTAATAACAAGTATAATTGTCATTGAGTCTGACCCTGCTAAAAACAGACACGATCTCCTTTATCTCCCCACCTCTTCATCTTTTAGTTACCAAAATTTAACAGAATAAATCATCCTAATAAATAAATCTCCTTGCAAAATTTCAGAAATATTTGACAGAAAGCACAGGATTTATTAAGCTTCAAAGAGGGTGAACAAATTCGTGCCCTCCCCATGCATATATTAACATCCATACATATAGAAAAAATTTCGAATTTTTTGCATTTCTCAACGTTTAAAGTTTTCCTGAGTCCAAGAATGTAAAAATCTCGGGGGTCATTTTTTCAACGATCGCCATACTTTCCATCTGTCATATATAACAACGGGGAAAGAAAAAATTACAATTTGGATACGCCTTAAGAAAGTTACATTTCTAGTAAACCTTGTTGTTTACGTATACAATTTAACACACCATGCATTAGCTAGTGTAGTGTTATAAATTTAAATTAAATAAGATACAGTTTAATAATGTAACGATGCGAAATTGCACATATCCAATATATATATTTACAAAATCTTCAAAATTACCATTCTTGTTTGATTTGTACACGAATTATATATGTCTAGAAGACATCAAAAATGTAATATTGTTGAAATTCAGCAACTGAATATTTCCACAGCTCAGGAAATCCTCTACTGACAATGTTTACAACTCTCCTACTCTATCTGAGATATCCTCAAGCTACGAGTTCCATCACGTATCAGCAAAGAGCAATAATTTATATCCACGAAACTGTAGTAGAAACTACGATACTTTCTCATATAAATAGTGAGATAAATTAATATATATTTAATGCCATTTATATACTGTTAATTTCTTATAATATGCCAGCATTATCAGTATATTAATAGACCATGGCTAGTTACAAGAGAGGAAGATTTACTATGGAATTTTTAGCTTCAAATATTATTTTTATTTACAAAATAAGTTAAAATGCTTTTAAAATATTGTAAGCAACTTAATATTTTACTAGAAATACGATATATCGATTTTATTTATTTGATTTATTTGGAAAATATATTTCTTTTCAGCATGAATGGATGAATAATTCATGCGTAAAATCGTAAATTAATATAGTATATATTTATAATAATTAATAATTTCTAATATTAATTATGTATATTATTAAAATTATAATAGTATTTATTATAGATTTTTTATTTTTATTTAAAATAACATAAATTTCTTAAACGAGGTTCTAGGGCACTGGTTCTAACTCTTTCTGCATCTCTCCCCCTTGAATAATATATGAAGAGATCCCTCCCACCCGAGAAAAACTCATTAAAATTTCTGTTTGAGGGGAGGAACAGCTCATATTTCCAATTTTGACCTCCGAGAAAGTGTCTCGCATCCCCTAGATGTGCGGCCATCTCACGTTAAAAACCCCTAAATTAGGGACTAGAAGATATGTTTTTACCGCCATCTATCAGTAACTTTTAGCACTACATTTCTGTAATATTTTTGTATTAAATAGAATATTTATAAATTTATAATTAATTATAAAATTATATGTTATTAATTTTGATGACAATAAACTTTATCAGGCAATTTTCACTAATAAAAACACGTATAATAAATTTTATAATAGACATTTGTTTTTTCAGATGTTGTATTCGTCGACGTCATATTTTACGTCATTTTTACACTTTTTCATCAGAAAAATGCAAGAATGACGTCAAATTGACGTATAAAGCATACGCTGCTGTAAAAAAATGAGGTACTAATGACTATTGTGTATTTTTTACATTTTAATATTTTTCTACAAATTATTAAATTCATTTTGAAAGTTATTTTATTTCTATTGAAAATTATTAAAATTTATATTTTTCAAATTATATATTTGAAATAAAAAAATAATTGGTTTTGTTATCAACAGATGGCGCCAACAGTATGTTTATTTACATTTTATAATTTATTATTTAAGAAGTTTCTAAATTCGTAAATATAATTTTATCACAACAATTTTCGCAAAAAATTAGTTAAAATTAAAATGATACTAAACGACATTTATAAAATATAAAGATATAAATAGTGAATATATTTAATATTTTCTCGAATAAATAAATAAATTTTTAAAATATGATTTTACATACAAACAGAATATTTTATATGCAATTACTATTAGTTTAGATAACCTTTTTCCTTGATAAGTGGCCACAAAGTCCTAAGCCAAATCCTACGAAAGTTAAAGTGAAAGTTAGTTGTCGTTTATAATTTATCTTTATGATTCTCTACATCTTCTACATCTTTATAAATTTTCTCATATTCTACTGGATCTTAAGGACTTCCAATTTTAGAAGCACTTTCAGGTTTCAGCTCTTCACACGACGTAAAGTTGATAAATTCCCATGCACAATACACCAAAGCGAATTGTCACATGTTTGGTCTAAGGCCACATCATTTTAAATCCATCTCCACAGAATTTGACGTCAGAACATTCTCTAATTGGGAAATCCATGGTACAGTTTGATGTATGAAGCCACTCTGTAATTATTGATATTACTGGTAGCAAGATGTCATATTTTCTAAGGGAATAACACGTTGTTAATACCTTAATAACCATTTGCATATACAATTGGATATTACTTAATTAAATCATAAAATTAAACTCGTATCCGTTGATAGAGAAAAGTGTAAATTGTTATTAAATTTAACACTAATTTAAACAGATTAAAAGTATAAACATCAATACGATCAATAACAGAAAGCAATATAACTCGTTAATATTAACTAACCTTTACGTTAAGCACGAAAGAAAAATATCAGAAAAATTATCACTTAAATACTATTACAAAATAAAAATAATTCAGATTAGTTATAGATATTTATAGGGCGTTCTAGACAAATGACATGTTGTAGAATGGGAGAAGTTTTAGGAGATTGCAGCACTGTAGGAAAAATTTGTTTTGAAATCGCAGAGGATGAGGGACAAAAATGACACGTGACATCTTTCCATCTTTGTCTTTGCTATTCTAAATCTTTGTCATGTGTCATTCTTCTCCCCTTGTTTCTACTGTTGTAAAAAAAGGATGTAAGATATATTTTTGCTTACTTTAAAGAATCAAAAATCCTTCTAAATAAGTGTTGGCTATCTATCATCTTCTATATTGTTTTCTATTTAATTAAGGTATCGTTATAAACTTAAAAATACACTAATTAAGTGTAAAGTAACTGCAGTATATTAATTTTGACATTATTTGTATATAAATTTAAATAGTATTCACACTTTCATAATTTTCTATCCATATTATGCAGTACTTATAAATTTTAGTAATACAGTAAACTCCGCTTTACGACTCTGCATTACAACTATCAGTTTTAAGTCCAGTATAAATTTTTCTGTTAAATCTGTAATTTATATAGTAAAAGTACTGTAAATTCAAAGAACGTAACTCAGTACACTGAACAGATCTTATTAGGAATACAATGGCTCGCTTTACGGCGGTTTTACGAGCGGAGTTATACTTAGAATAATAATTTTCGAAAATTATAACTTTCATAAATATGCTAACTTATTCAAGGTGATCTAAGTCTTACAGGATGAGTCTTCTTCTTTAAAATAACTTTTGTAATGAAAATAAACATTTAAATTCCGAACAAAAAGTCGAAAATTCTTGCATTTATATTATTCACGAAATTCTATAGATATATATTTAAATCCTTTAACTTAAAATATTAAAAGTAGCCGTATATATTCAAAATACGTTTCACTATGTAATACCTTTCCTGTACTTTCTGTAATCTCAAACATTTTGCAAAAATGTCAAAAATTTTAATTATATTATAACAGTTTAAACATATTTTATAGTTTTCTAACATATATTCTGTATACATAATGTGTTACTTCGTAACGAACACGGAACTATTTTCCTTCGCACACGTAGACTAATAAACACCAGTTCTATCCTTATTCTAGAAAAAACTACAGTAAATATTTTTAAAAATCATTATATTATAGGAAAAATATGCAAAAAAAAAGAATTTATTTCGATCCTTTCTATTATAATGTATCCAGTTTTCAGAGAAAAACCATTAAGTTATATCAGTCGTAAAGCGGGGTCAACTTTTAACATGGGCCAAACGTACTGTATTATGTAAATATACTGTATTACAAAACATCTATAGATGTAATAGAAATACTACATCTGTAGACATCTTATAATACAGTATATTTTATTTTATATGGTGTGAGAGATGTGACATGTGACCCTACTTAGATGCAAATATGGAGCCCATCTCTGTTGCAAGCAATGAAACTACATGCATAAAATCAATAACACAGATAAAAACAGGTATTTAACATATCAAAAGAAATGAATTTTCATCTGTCTCATTTCATGTATTGTAAATAAAAAATCGAAATTTTAGAACCTTTCAGTGTTGACCAAGTTATATTTGATTATATTTGCCAATTTTGTCTGGCCCTACTTATAATAATTTAAATATTAAAATTATATAAGCATGTATAGCATGTATAAATGTAAGAAAATTAATGTAAACAAATGAGTGATTTTATTCACATCTTCCACATATTTATTCAAAACAACAAAACACTTATTCACTATTATAATTGGAATGACTAATTTATAATTAAACTTAAACTGTTTATATATTGGCTCAATTATGGCTCCCTTTTGGCTCAATAATGCATTGTTTATGTTTTATTGTTTGTCAAACAACCCGAGGGATGTTCTGATTACATGTAATTTAAACAAATAAACTTATATTTTTCTCGAAAGATGGCACTAGGTGCTTGATTGGTTTTACTTTCATTTCATAAAGATGGAAAATTTTGAAAGTAAAATATATTGTTATTTTCTATGATTGTAAGTAAAATGAATAATAAAAAGTTGGGCTAATTCATGTCATTCATACTTTGTATTAATTCATACAAAAGTTTATCTTTCTACAGAATATATTTATGAAAGTAAACAGATAAAGTGAATTAAAACAGTAAATAGTAATAATGAAATATTATATTTTAATAAAAGGTTATGTAGAATTTACTAATAAATAAACAGAAACAAAAATTTTAAATAAAAACCAAAATAAATAATTTGTGTTAATTATATAATAAACAAAAAAATATTTGAAAATTTATTACATTTTCATATAAAAATAATATTATATAATCAGTTTACGTTTAATTCAGTTCTTAATTTAATTTATTTTATATTTAGTTCATATCAATTCATAAATTTAGCACACATTTAGTTCAATACACAATTCAATTTAGTTCATATTTAGTTCAACACAGAGTTTAATTTAGTTCAGTGCGCAGTTCAATTTAGTTCAATACACAGTTCAGTTTAGTTCTTATATAGTTCAGTACACAGTTCAATTAAGTTATATAGTTCAGTACACAGTTCAATTTAGTTCACTTTAATTTAAATTGACAGTTTAGTGTTCACATCTGTATATTCAATAATTCCTAACACGTAAATAGGACTCCTTAAAAAAATATTGAAAAGTACAGTACATCTTGTAAAAACGTGCAAGGTAAAATTTGCAAATTTAATTTCTGAGTATATTTGCCTTAAATTTCTTATATATTTTACATAGAAAAACAAAAACAAGTTTTCTTATAAAAAGAATTAAATAAATGTTATTTCTTTCATTTCAAAGAAACATTCATTCTCACGAGTTATTCTCTGCTGTATGCGGGTTTTATTGAATAAATCTATATAAATTCTATTCAATTATCTGGGGAGTATCAACATCAAGTTTATAAAGTAAATTCAATGCAAAAGAAAGCTGATGTAATGCTACTAAACATAATTGCTTTTCTGTCACGTAAATCCACTTTAAATGTCTCCGAGTGGATGGTCAGTACAGAAATTTAAACTGTTTATAACCTGTACAAACTACTTTTATATATGTTACATTATACACTCATGTGATAAGGTAAAAATCATTCAGGAAGGGCGTTTATTTTATATATTTTTCTATTAATAAACTGCATAGAAATGTAAGTAATTCCGAAACTTCCTTACATATTAAGTCTAATCTTATGGTGGTTCCTATAGTAACTATAGTTATTTTTATACTGATTTTTATTACTTTACACATGAAAGTTTGCATAAAAAAATCTGTTTCTAGACAGGAAAAATGCATCGAATCTTATAAAATTCTTACATTTTACTTAAATTTGAATCGAGGGAAATACTTTCTTTTCAATTCGAAACATTTTTTTAGTAATGTTTTCTACATAATAGTTAAAGTATTGCAATATTACTACTGAATATGGACACGGGTAGTTTAATATCAACATGGAAAGCATTATCTTGTATTCTTCCTCCTAATATCTTTGCAAATGGCAACTACTTGAGCGATACATTCTTTTATTCTTGTTGAATATCTTATTTGTTTTTATTGCTTTTGATCTGAGCGATGTAATAAAATATTAAAAAACATGGAGAAAGATTTACCTGTATATTTAATATAATATTTCCTTCTTTAGTAATTTGTTTAAGCGACTTTTTGAATAAATAAAATATAAACGTTTTTCTTCCTCTGAGGATGATAAAATCCATTAATGGGTTGTGTAACTTTCCCGACAAAAAGTTAAAAATAGCGTGTAGCGCCATCTCTTGTGGGATTTTTATTTTAAAATTTTTTATATTATAAAACGGAAAAAAATGTTAATTTTGAGGGTGGAGATGAGTTTTATATTAAAAAAAACGATTTAAATGCCAATAACGAATAAAATCTTCATTAAATCTAGAAGGTGACCCTTTTCTATTTCCCCATCACCTAGACCTTTAACCACGAAAATTTATCAGCATGAATGGCCCTATTACCCAAATCTTCCCGAAAAATTTCAGAAATGTTCGACAAAAGGCACAGATGTTATTAAGCTTCAAATTGGGTGAACAGAATCGTGTCCCTATCACATACCTTAACATACATACATACATGCATTCATACAGAATTTTTACATTTTCCGACGTTTTACGGTATCCTAATTCAAAAAATATGAAAGAATTCGGGGGTTATTTTTCGACCTATCGCCATACTTTCACTTTTTTTATACAAGTATATATCAGCCGGGAGAGTAAAAAGTGTGAAAGATAAATTATTTTTGTGTAAAAGTAATTAATAATTATAGTAAATAAACTTTACTAAAGTTTTTTATATAATGGAACGTTATGTCTAGAGAAGATTTCATCTGAAAAATATATATTTCATCCATCTGAAAAGTGTGGATATGACAAAAAGTTTTCAGTCTAGCGAACTAGAATTGCTGACGTGATGTAATTTCTCGCGGGAGAAACGTTGGAACAATACATGTGCTGAATAAATTGTATACAAGTATCAAATCAATACTTCAACGCGATATGACAAGGAAAAAAATTTCACCAGAGAAACTTTAAGAGTTTCGGTTTTATTTATAGAACTTTATCCAAAAAATATCAATTTGGTGATGTAGAAAATAGAACAATAAATATAAATAAAGCAAACCTTAAACAATTTAATATTATATTTTTCGATTTTAAATCGATTTTGTGGTAAATTATTTGTGTAGAGTGCCTATTTTCAGTAATATTAATCAATCAATCAATTAATTAGGAAATAGTAGTAATTCTTCTTAATAGGTATCTAACCATATATTCTTGCTCCAATGCTACTATTGATATTAGATTTTAGCTTTAGTAGTATTCTATTCTGACTTCGCTATTGTTAGCTCTGAAATAACAACTGAAACCTGTGTCACCATTAGTCAGACCAACACAAACTCATTGGGAATTTTAACAGTAGACTTTCTTATTAATGTTGCCTTCTCTATCCTCCCATCCTTCTTTCTTTCCTATTTCCTCTTGCTTTATCTCCTCAACTCTAGTCTCCAAGCCAAATTACTAGAGTAGTGCCTGATATACTTAATAAATCTTTATATTCTGTGCATAAATTTATATATGTGTGAGTGTTTAATTAAAGTGTACATGAACATACAAAAGTCTCTATATATGTTAGAAGTTAACAGGCGTGCGCCTCTCCTCTATTTGAAAGGTTTTATTAATAATTTTATAATTAATTACGTGTAAAATTAAAGAAAAATTTGAACTCCACAATGAATAAATTCAATCTACAGTACATATTTTGATAGAAATTATAAATTATTTACACTCAATACGTAGATCAATATATATTTTTAAATAAACGTATAAAAATATATAATATAAAATATTTTAATATTATATATAACGTAGAAAATATCATATTCATTAAATTTTCATGACAAACTTTCCAATATTAAAACCTTTAAGGTTTGAGTGAATTTAAATTTATTATATATATATATATATGTGTTTGTGTGTGTGTGTGTGTGTGTATTTACTCAAATTCAAATAAATAAAAAACAAATATTACATATTAAAAATTTCATATTCGAGTGATAAAGATAAATTTTTCATAGAAGATAAATTTATAGAAGAGTTTAAACTTTTATATATATTTGAAGATAAACTTTTGGTATTAGCAAAGATATTGGAAAAGTTTTATAGTATTATTGACTTTTTAAAATATTTATATAAGAAATTAAAGAAATTTCTGTATTTTATAATAATTTTCGTTCAGTTCAGCTTTAGAAAAGTACAAATATTCAAGAAAATTTGCTATTATTTTTCGCAAAATCCAGGAAGAGTAAAGTTTCTAATTTGCAGCATCCGTGAGAAGAATAATCGTAGCATTTATATCTGGTAAAATAAACTACGTTTTAGAAAGGATAAAATCTCAAATACTCTATAAAATCTTTTTTAAAAAATTTAAAATTTAGAAGAAATAAAAAGAATTAGAACAAATATTTAGGAGAGATTTTTGTGATCTTTCGCATTTCTAATCTCTCTTTACTGTGTACTGAATAAGAAAAATTTCTACTCTATTATGTCGGATGTTGAAAGAATTTCAATATGATGTTGTGTAAGTATTAATATATATAAAATATATAAATTTTTAAGGATTAAAAATATGTGTTTTATTCATAAAACGAACACAAAACAACATATTTTAAGGGATTAAATGAAGTATAATAGAGAAAAATAGTTTGAAAATTGTTTTATGCTCCTCGCCGTTGTAATATAAACAATATTTTATAAAAATTCAGTGAAGTTTCTACTGTCATTTATTATATTTTTGAAGTTAATAATTAATTAATAGCATCTAAGACAGAGATTTTCTTCTGTTTGTTAGATGCTATTAAGTTGCTGCTTTAATAATCTCTCTTAGTTTTAGAAATTATACATTTATGAAGTTAAATTTAATTAAATTAATAACACAATTAAATTCTTTAAAGTATTTTCTTTTTAATTTTTTAAAAAGAAAACAAGTAAATAAAAGAAAATATTCTTAAGAAAATCTGATGAAACTTAACAGGAAAATAGTGATTTGAATGAATTAAAAGAGAAAAATCAGAAGATAATCATTATAAAAAAATAAATTAAAATATCTAAAATTGTTGTAAGGATCTACTTCAAAAATTTCCATTTAATTGTATTAAGAATGATGAAGAGGGATTAATTTTATGGGAGAAGATCCTCATCTCAAGAAGATAATTATTTTCATCTTTATTACATTAAAGCTTACTTAATTAATGTAATTAACAATAATAAGCATAAAAATAAAACCTTAATTTTAAATTAAGTATGAATTGATAAAAGCGCAGGAAAAAGTCGGTAAATTTCATTCTTAAAAAATCTTGCAAAGAGTTGCAAATTTTAACCGGTAAATAAGGTTAAAATTGTGCGTGGCTCCATCTGTTATAAAATTTTATTAAAAAGCTTTTTATATTATTAGTTATTATAAAATGGTAGACGGCTTGATATTGAGGATAGCAATGAGTTTAACACAAAATTATAAACGCTAATAATGTGATAAAATCTAAATTAAGTTTGACCCCACTCGAGATGCAACACACAACTCCCTCTATCTCCTTATCCACTTGAACTTTCACCTCTAATATTTAACAGCGAGAATTTCTCTAACACATAAACCTCCACACAAAATTTCAGAAATTTTCGAAAGAAGGAACAGAAGTTAAACTTCAAATTGAATGAACTAATCGTGTCCCCATACACACACACACACACACACACACACACACACACACACACACACACACACTAGTGCATACAAAAATTAACCCCTTACATTTCTGGAAATTTCAAAGATCTCTAACCTGTGAACAACGGACACTGATATAAATATTTCAAAAATTGGCTGTGGCCATTGTTAAAAGATTATTAGGCTGCAATTTTAAAAACTAGTAGACCCGTCCTTCTTTAATTCCGAGAACGGTGTTAAATAGATTAAAGTTAAGACCAGATATAGAAATTTTAAGGGTAGGAGGCCCCCCCTATTAATTATATATGAACTTCCGGTTTAAACCGGAAGTCACGTTATTTCAATTTAACTTTTTTCCTAAACGAAGTTAGATAGATAACTGGCATGACTCCATTGTTCACAGGTAAAGTATGATGTACAGGCGCAAGACACTTTTTAAATTGAGAGCATTGTGACGACGTGACAATAAATAATAGCACGTTTGGTAAGCAGTTGAAATAGAAACAGTCGTAAAAATTGCCTCCGTTTAGAGGTGGCCATTTTTGGAGGTTTTTTCCCCGACTATATCTTGTAAAAACCGACACACTTTAGTAAAATCCACAAGTAAAAGGCTGTTGAAAGTTTTATTTATCGAAATTTTGCAGCTTTACTGATATTAAAACCATTGTTTTTATAGTTTCTTCTTCAATTTCTTTCACATGAAACGGGATGTAACGTTATTAACTTGTCAGCAACTCATGCAATTGTTTAAAAAGGGAATTCAGAAAGTGGCTAAAAGATGAAATAAAATAAAATTTTAATAAATTTTGATTATTACGATATATTAATACTTTAAACATATAATAATACTTCAATTAAATAATGCTTGATTAATACCAGAATAATGCCGGATTATCGAAAATGCTATATTATTCGCACGTCTTACGACATGCCGGATAATCGGACATTCTTTATTACCGAGTGCCGGATTAATAAACTTAAAATTAAAGAAATATCACGGTTCTAATTGTCATGAAAACTTAATTATTCAATGCCAAGAATTGAGAATAACATAACGTAATTATCCTATGTCAAGTATCAAAGCTCGCTTATAGCAAAGGATTGTTACGCCAAGTGTCAATTTGTTTCCTTATAAAATACTGTAACGGTTATGTTATAAAATATATAAATAGTTCTGAAATTTCTCTTAAAATGTGCTTTTATATAAGGAAAATGTGTGTAAAATTGTTTGTAACGCTATCGACCCACAATACTCCTACAGATTATCAGAAAAGAACACGCCGACAATGTTGACAAATAAGAAATAAAAAATGATCTGGCGATGACAATACCGTTTTATTTTCTTATTTAGTTATTATATTCTTCGAAAGATATATTTAAAAAATAAAGAAAATAAAAAAATGTATATAAAAGGTAGAAGTAATTTCTAAGATTTATTGTTGAAGAACAACGTATTTAATTAATCTTAAACAAAGAACACAAAAATAAATGAATTTTAACAAAGTAAATCTGTAAAGTACAATAGAATTTCGCTAATCCGTCTCCTCGATTATCCGGTATACCACTGTGTGATCGCCTGTATGCTTCCTTTTTCATCAAAATGCTATAATATTACTCGTGTGACGTATCCTTGACAGCCCAGGTCACGTCATCTATTGCCTTTGGGTTTCCACACTCTGGTTAATCCGGCATCACCATGTTCAAGGGGTTGCCGGATTATCGAGAATCTGCTTCGCATTTGAGAAAACAAAGCTTATCTAATGATCCCTACAAATTAAATGTCATTAACTTACGTACAGAATATAAACAATACTCCTTATAACAATAAATATTTTTCAAATTTATACATTTATTGTACTATAATTAGACTATAGATTCCCGCAGTTGTCCAATCTTTCTTAATGTCGAAAACAGTCTGGATTTTCATCTAACTACGTTATCGATAAGCTTAGGAGATGGAGGCCTAAATTAACTATATACGAAAGCTTGGTATAGACCGCAAGTCACGGGACTTTTTTAAATTAAAATATGATGGTGTTTGTTTGTATACGACAACAACTCACGTAGGTCAAGAAGTGCCTTTCAGGAGGACTTTCTATGAAAAATTGACCCCCTATTTAGGGATTACAAACGTGGATAAATTCCAGAAAAAAAGTCAGCCCGTTGATGCCCGTATGTTATAATTTATATGAGTTATATGCCCGCTAACTTGTAAATTATATTATAATTTATATGATTTTTATTGTCCGGATGTCCTATCTTCAGCAATGAATAATGTATTATGAAAAGATATCAGTTATGAATAATTAAATACGAAACAAAATCAGTTTCTGTATTTTTCTGTTATAAATTGACAGATGTCAAATAAATTTATTTTCCAAAAATACTTTTTTTCCTCGTTACGCTTCTCAACTGAGGAATTATGCAAAACAATTTCAAGCAC
The DNA here is from genome assembly GCF_030686945.1 of Centruroides vittatus. NCBI lineage: Eukaryota > Metazoa > Arthropoda > Arachnida > Scorpiones > Buthidae > Centruroides > Centruroides vittatus. The sequence continues at coordinate 6,050,522 of NW_027122385.1, forward strand.
ATTTATATGTTTGATAGAATTGAATATCGCATCCGACGGATCTTTCACTTCAATGAATATCTCTTTTATTCAATTTTATTCACTTCCATTAAAATGTAAGTCCACTTCAAGCGTTATATTATAACTTAAAAAATTCAAAAATTATCAATTTTTTAATAATTTCTCTTTTATTATTATTAAATATACAATTATCTTTAACCGAATTCCGACGGTGTCGAAAATAAATATAGATTTATTTATTTTTCTTTATATTATAATAAAAATATGTTTAAATATTAAATAATATAGAGGATGAGAAAGATTTTAAACTCAGAAAAATTTACACGAAATAAATTATTAAAGGTATATTTTCACTTTAAAATAAATAAAATAATAATAATAATAATATGGAAGTCATCTCCTTTCCAGATTTCAATCAATTAGCATGTTAAATAAATATCTTACATAATGTTTTAAAGCAAATTTCTATTATAATTAACTGATAAACTTTTTGAAATATGCTTTAAATTATTTTAATTAATTAAAATTAACTAGCAGAGCCGCAATTTCTATAATTTTGTTTCGATTTTAGTAGTGTCCTGCCCCTGTAAATCATACTTCTCCTGGTAACATGCCGGTCATCTTACTCCGTTATCGAGATAATTTTAATTGAAATCACGTGAGTTTTGATTAAGACCGGAAGTTCAGGGTTACCGGCCTTTAAGCTTTTCATATGTGGTTTCGATTTTCATGTATCTACAATAACTCCGTTCTCACAATTAACTAACGACAGCCTGACAAACGGTGGGAACGTATATGTCTACAATTTGAAAATTACAACACAATAAATTCACGTGATGCAACGTCACAGAAATATAGTGTGATAGTCGATTTGATATAAAAAATATAGCCTGAAAATTTAGCCGCTAGGGCGAAATTGGCCCTGCTTTTACTATATTGCGTATATCATAACCACTGTATATGTACCAAATTTGTTTCAGATAGGCTCAATCGCTCTTTCTACAGGGAGTTCTAAACACGTGCAATTTAATTATAATCACCGTGTGCATTAAATTACGTCACAAGTTTAAACGTTCAGTTAAAGTGAATAAAATCCACTTCAACTCAACGTTCAAATGAAAAATTTGGTACAAATCGGTTAGTGTTTAGAAGCGTATAGAGAACAGACAGACATTCTGACATTCTATTTTAAACATATTAGAAAACGACTCACTATATTCAATTTAGCAAAAACATCATCTCCAGTTTTAAATACTTCATTGTCATCTTCTTGTTCTTCTTCAAGTTCTTCAATGTCGCATTCCTGAATTTCATGGAAGTATTTTTCTAACATATTCATTTCTGGCCCGCATATTTCATCCCAAATTTTCAAATTCTTGGTTGTTAAAGCGTAGATCTTTGGTTTAAGTTTAAGTAGTGGTAAAGTATACGTATCATTTATACTACTGTGATACAATGCGTGTGATGGGCTTAATTTTATCTTCTGTTTATCCCACTTTTCCAAGATTTTGTGAGGTGTCTCTTGCTGTCTAAATCCTCTCTGAGAATTGATACAAAATTTTAAATTATTATTAAAGGGTAGAGTCTACTAAAGGGTCTATTCTCAAGAAAGGAAAAGAGTAAGAGGATGATAGAGAAGGCCAAGAGGGTGTAGAAAGTAATTAATACTGCCAAACCTTTACACAACGGCCAATGAAAAGAACAAAATATATGGCCTTCTTTGAAGGTGGCCACTGTTTGGAGGTCATTTTGTAAGCATTTTTGTTTAACGTTCCTGAAAAAATGTCCGTCTTTCGAGGTTTGGCTGTATTGGATAAGGTGATAAGAGGGGAAAAAGCACTGAAATTCTTTAGACGGATACAGAAATTTCAAACAAATGTTTACAGAAAAGTGAAACTAACTTGTTTTTGGAGATTTATATTGGCATCAAAATAAATCAAATTTCCTGAATTCTCTGTATGTTTCTTCTTTCTGGAGTCATTTTTTATTCTATAAAAACATCGGTAGCAGTTCAGTTAGAAGATACTTTAAGTTAACACAAAATTGCTATATCATGTAGCTAACTACACTTCTAGCTAAATTACTTGTCTTTGTATAAGATAATGCACGTGAAGTAAACGATTAATTCTCTATTTTAACGGTAAAATCGAATCTATAAGTTAATAAAACAATCTACAACAAAGAAATAAGGATACAAAACTCATAAAATGGGTAAAAAAAGCAATTTATATTAAAATAATTCGTAATTTTTTACGACGTTCAGCAAAGTCTGTCTTAAAATATGACTTGTAGTTAGTCACGGGTTCGTGCCAGGTCAAGTGGCTTTCTGAGCTTTTTCGTCACGTGTCTAATACGTGAATAGGGATCACTTCTCATAGAAAGTCCTCTTTATCAATATGTTTATCCAATCCAGTCCCAGATTTGTCAGACCACGTCCTTCGTCAACTGTATGCCTAATTGTAGGCCTGGTCGAACCCACGATAGGTATGGAAAATACGCCATCTTACTACTGACAGAACAGAAAGAGCTAAAAAAATAAGAGAAAAAATATATACATACACTATATATGTAGATATATGTACAGTACGTATATATAGTTTTGAATAGGGTACAAACCTATATATCAATATATAAAGAGTGGTGCAAAAATCCGTTAATCTAGACGTATCACAAATCGGCTTTAACTGTATAAATAACATAACCTTACATATATATAACGGTTAATGACATTTGAACTGTACTCACTTAACAGGTTTGTCTTCTTTAATAGTTCTAACTGTATTGAAATAATTTCCCATTATAAATTTAGATAAGACGAACAATTAAAAAGTGTAACAATAATTGTCAACAATTAATAGGATGAAATTTTTAAGGATGAAGAAGTAATTTTATTTAAAAATTTGCATATATTCTGAATTAAATGCTAATTTTTGTTTGGGTATTTACTATAATTTCCTAATAAATTCAATAATCATTTAGGAAAGTCAAAATGAGTGATGCAGGATCTACACTTAATCCGTAGAAGAATAACCAAACATTAACATAAGTCCTGTGTTCCAGACAAACGGGACAACATGTATATGCATATATTTAATATATATTTAATTATATTAATTAACGACTAGTTGTAAACAGGTTTATCAAATTTAAACAAAATTAGTTAAAAAATTTTTTTTAATATTAATTGTACTTTTCTTTATTTGTATGTTATAATTAAATTAATGTAGATAATTTATAGAGTATACACGACGCTAAACTGTTAATTTACTGAGTATATAAGATATTAAACTGCTAATTCACAGCGTATAAAGGCAAATAAATTATTTTTAATTAAAAAAATTAAAATATAAATTTACATATTAAATTCGAAGTAAAAAAGTAATGCATTTTTGCTACACATAAGCCATCTCTATCTGTTTTTACATTCTTTCTCTGTCAATTCTTTTCTAAAAAAAATGTTGATGCAGCAGAAAAATCCACATATAAAATTATTATTCGATATAAATCTTATGTAGAATTTATAATAAATATTCAGGACACATCTAAATTCAATAAATAAATAAATAAATAAATTCGTTTTTATTAAAATTAAAATTTTAAAATAAAACAAAAATAAATATATTAAATAGTTTTACTGTAAATAAATTTATTTTATTAGAATTTAAAAATGAAAAAAGAAATTTACGTATAAATATTTATTTAAAGGAAAATGATAATTAAAGTACCCTTTTATAACGCTGTATAAAAAGAACATTTAGTAGTCACACAACAACAAAATCTGGTATGGTGAGTGACATTTCGGTTAAAAATTAGTGAAAAAACTCACCACTAGAGCAATTCCGGCGCTGAAATTCGCGTGTGTTTTGATTTTGAAGACACGCTTTATCGAGAACAAGTAAATTTGACAGCGTTGAAAGACAACATCACACAGAGGATCAATTACGATTGCTCGTTGAACACAAGGTTTATATTATATAAATTTAAATAAAAAGGTCTTTGCATTACACGCTTGATTAAGACCTCGCCTTAATTAACCTTTAAACAACGACCATTCCTAAACTTCTTTAAAGATATATACATACAAAATAACCTCCTAACAACGTCCACCTTTAAACAACGACCAGCTTCTATGTTCCCATCAGTACAGGTTTCATTCTACACGCAGGTATTTATAATTAGCAATTGTTATTACTAACGAAATAATAATATTTTAAATAAAAATTAATTTGTATATTTTATTTTTGTTTACAACAGGTATAAATTTATATTATATAATTTACTTCTTAGTGTAGCTGCATTGCAGTGAAGCTGCACCTTGAAAAAAATTTTAAAAATGCAATTTTTATCCCTAAAAATTAAATAATTAAATTTATTTTAATATTTTAAAGTAAAAAATCTTCTTTTAATTACATTTCTACATTAACAACTTTTAATTTTATCTATTAAAGTAAATATTTTAAAAATTACAAACGTATAAGGACTCGTTTATACAGTTTTTTAATGAATAAATTTTTATATTTCTATTAAGAAAATGCATTTATTCTTCCATATGATGAATTATGTTATGTCCACAACTTCCAAATTTCCTTTATTTGTGTCATTTACATTTGTTCTTTCATGTCAAATACACTTAAAGGCAGTTGAAAGGTGCCTATGGATGTGACATACACAGGCGTCAGTTTACATCACGCAATTTATTCTCAATAACCTTAAGTTATTAATAATTTTCTATAAAAATCTAGTGATAAAACCATTCTAGATACAATCTAGAATAAGTTTTCTTAATAATATACAAAATATTTTGAGTTATAACTGATCTTGACACCGATTCATTCAACTTAAAATAAAGAAGGAAAGAAAGATAAATTTGGATGTTAATTATATATGTCGTCTCATTTATGAACGTTAATATATCAAGTTGAGTGATGAAGTCCAGAAAGGTGAGGAATGTTTTCAAACTATTTCGAAACTCCTCCATTTTTTACTTTCCCTCCTATTATATATAACACAGGGAAAGTATGGCGATAGGTCAAGAAATGACCCACAAAACCTTTATATTTCTGGACTCAGGGCCTAAAAACGGCCAGAAATGCAAAATCTTAGATAATTATGCGGGATGTACACATACACGAATGAGAGATGTATACAAACATCCCTTATATGTGTGAAGGGTACGACTTTGTTCGCCCATTTTAAAGCTTAATAACTCCTGTTCTTTTTCTCGAACACTTCTGAAATCCTGTAACGCGGTTAGCGCGTTAGAGCGATCAGTGATTTTAAATTTTGGAGGTTAAAAGTCAAGTAGGTGAGAAGATACAGAAGAATACAGAGGGTCAGACTTAATGAAGATTTTATTCGTTATTAGCTCTTGTAATAAAACTCATTTCTACACGTAATTTTATTTATTTATAAACATTAATAATATGAGATGTTTGAAATTAAAATCTCGCAACAGATAGCACCACATACAATTTAATTTTTTTTTTTTTTTTTTTTTTTTTTTGCTGTGAAAGTTAGGTGTATTTGTGATGCAAACATGGGTTAGTAGACTTTATATTTTTCTATAAAAATCAATATTTGTTGCTGAATCTTATCAATATTTAATGCTTAATATCTGTGATTATCGAGTGTAGAACGTCTTTCTAACCTTCGTTCTTGATATTAATGAGTGTAAAATGAGCAAACGAAAGTTAAATAATCACCTTTGCTCCTGATCAATACTTCACAGTGAAATATTGAATTACTGACTTTGCATTTAAGAATTGCCTTAATGAAAATTTCTTTCAGTAATTTACGTTGAGAAAATCATAGAAAAACATTTTTTTTCTTTTATTTTCCTTAAAGTTCTGGCAAATAAGTCATTTTCTATTAATGATATCTATTGATCTGTCTACTGTAAACATCCCCAGAGAGTAAGAAAAGCCTTGGATATTCCTTACAAGTGAAGAAAAATAAATAGAAAAAATAACGTGTAGGAAACATAGATAAATAACTTTTAACAACTTTTAATGCATGTTAAACGTACAAAAAATACAATAAAATGGGAAATTTATAGTCGTGCATGGGAAGAAATGTTCTTCAATTAACTTAATTAGAGGAATTTTGAAAAAAAATTGATTTATTTTCATAAATTCGCTTAGAAGCATCAAAAATATTCACAAAATATGACCTACAAGTGTATTTTATACTTAATAAGTACAGAACCCACGACTTTATATAAAGATGTGGGGTTCTGTTCCCATTTTTCAAGTACCTAATTAATAAATTATGTGATAGGAAGCACGTTTCTTATTTAATTTAAATTTCGTCACTCATTAAACTTCTATCTGTTTAAAATTACAGACATTGTTTACATTTAAGTAAAATTAATTGATTTTTACTTTAAAATTTAAAGAGAAAAGAGGGCGAATTTGTTAATTATTTTCTAAACTTTATTTTAAAGGTGAAGAATATTTTTATTCTCTCGTCTGCATGTTTATTTCTCAGCATAATTTAAACAATAATTAAATATAGGATATACAATTAATAACTCAGTGGAGAAGTTTTGGTGCGGGTTACCACCATCCTGTCATTACATATTACACCCCAAGGATACCCAAACTAGAAGCAGTGTTAATTAATTAAACAATGTTTAACTTAATATGAAAATTTTATAGTTTAAGATAACACCAAACTGGTATTATTATATATATTTTAAATTGTAAATCAGTTTTAAGTGAATGTAAATAATATAATTTTCTAGCTAATTCAATTTTTGTTTCTAGTAAACTTGCCTCTTTAATGCTTTATTTTATCTTGTTGTTTATGAGAAAATATCTTTGTGTTTTCTTAGATATTCTTGTTTTGTAGGGGGTATCACTATGCTCTCATTGTAGATTATAATCTGTAATGAGAGCATACTGATACCCCCACAGCAAAACTTATCCACTGAGTTATTAATTGTATATCCTGTATTTAATTATTGATTAAAATATGCTGCGAAATAAGCATGCAGATGAGAAAATAAAAATATTTTTAATTTCTAAAATAAAGTTTAAAAAAATAATTAATAGATTTTTCTCTTTCTCTTTTTAAATTCAGATGTAAAAATCAATTAATTTAAATTTAAACAGCTTGTATAATTTTAAATAAGCAGTGTGATTTCAATAAGAAATGCGTTTTCTATCACGTAATTTATTAATTAGGTAATTTAAAATGAGAACGAACCCACGACTTTATTTAAAGACGTGGGTTCGGTTTTTATTAGGCAAAAAAAAAACTGCATTTGTGGTTTATATTTTGGGAATATTTACGACACTTCTAAGCCAATTTATATGAAAATAAATCAAATTATTTCCTAAATTCTTCTAATTAAAGTTATTTGAATGACATTTCTTTCCACAGGTGACTATAAATTTTCCATTTTATTGTATTTTTTCCACATTAAACGAGCATTAAACGTTGTTAAAGTGTCTTTAATTTTTCATAAAAATTTTACTTTCAAAAATGTCTTTTCTTATATAAAACAACAAAAATTAAGTTTTAAAATTTACTTCCTCTTTCATTATTTTAATGTATCTTAAGTAAGATAAACATGCATTTTCAGAGTGCAATTTCAATTACTTTTTATTCATCGAGTTGATCTTCTGCATTTAAAAAAAATATTTAAATATTTTTACAGTTGAAACTTAAACACATTGAATTATTTTTTCCTTAACTTTGCAATTATTCTTCACGTGTCGTTAGTTTTATATCTGCTGAATTAGCACATACAAAAGGACAAATACTTCAGGCAGCCTTACACAATTACCTATTGAATTTTACGCCTTTGTGAACAAAATATACCTGAAAAAATCCAAAAAAGGTAAGATTTTGAAGTGTTTTAGCATTAAAAAAATTAAATATAACATTAATTACAGCTTCAATTTCTTATAACAAAATGATAAATTATCATATCAGCAATTACTTCTTCCTATAACAACATCGAATTAAAATTTTAAAATTTAATCAATATAATTAAACCTAAAATTAATTTTTATTTAATATAAAATCTATCATCTTATATTAAAGTTAGGCCTACATCGACATTTATTAATAATATAAATTTACGAACGTATAGGTTATTATACATTTTATAGATTAAATATATTATTATTAATCATAATAATTTAATTTTACTACGAATATTATTATTACTTGTGGCTTAAAATTGCACTTTACACAGCAATAACGATATAAAATTTTCATGATGTTGTCTTATCACATGGGATGGAGTATTAATAGTCGAAATTTAACGAAATTTAATAATTTTTGGACTAATAATACTTTTAAATTAATTTACTTAAATGTTTTATTTAAAGTTATTAAAAATATAATATTCTAAATGTATAAAATTTTATTCTTCCAGGAGATTTAAATTCACTGAAGGAAAGATTCTACAGAACTGACATGAAAAGTCGCTATAGACATTTTCAACAGTCGAATTTTAAAACAAATCGATCTTTTTTTTTATCTATTTTAAATTGACGTAGAATCGTTTTATTATCTGTAACTAATTTTTAAGTTGTATTTTAATTTAAATATAAGTTTTAATAATTAGCTTTTATCTTCTTTTTCATTTTATTGCATGTTTCTAATTAAATATTTGATCTTTTCACGGATAATCGCTCTAATTTTTAACAAATTATTTATTTATATTATAAACTGGAAATCAGAGTAAAGAGTTTACGAGATATAAAAACGTTTAAAATCTTTTTTAATAATTATGTAGAAATATTTAATGTTATTTAATTAAGTAGATATAAAATTAAATACAATGAAAACGTCCTAAATCCTAAATTCGTTGAATATTTTAAATGTTTACTCTTTTTTAAAGAAGTTAGAAGTCTTTCTTTCTCATCCCACGTTTAACTGTCTAGTGATTATAGCTGATTCTTGTATTAGTCTTTCCACGTAGAGTACGAAGTTTTTGCTCTTTCTACCTCTTTACTAGAATTTAACTTAATATAGTTTTAATCTATAATCCTACCACGTAGAACAGCATTTGTACTGTAATTTAAACAACACAAAAAACTTAAATTTTTCTCTATTTTATCGTTTATTATTATCTATCAACTCATCAGTAATAAACATCAGCATTAAATTATCTTGTTTTATGCGATGTGTTATCGATAAATATGATTTTTATATGGATGTGATCATAGTATCGCTTCTGTTAAACTCCTTTATTTCTAATATTTTCCACTACGATCGCTACTGTCTTCGAACAACCCTCCCCACAGACTATTCTGATTGGTTGCAATGGTTTGTAACCGGAACACTGAACTAAAGTAAGGACTAGAAGGTGACTTTGCTGGGTTAATTCAGTTCAACTGTGTGATCAGAAAGGAATAGAAGTATTGAACATTCGCCCATTTCGATCGGAATTTCCCAAAAAAGAAGCTCTTCTCACTACATCACCCCTGCATTCTGAGCACTACTATATCAGATGGAGACGACCACTCTATCATATAATATTGATAAAAGAAAAGAATGCTTGTTGCGTTATAATAACTTTTCATATGACAATGGTATGAAGTTTTAAATTTATTTTTTTAACGTAAATTATTTTAAAATTATTGAAAAAAAAATTAGACGAATTTAATTAAACTCGGCTTAACCTGTAAATGATACTTCACCGTAGAGAGAACAGTAATGTAGTGAAGCCATCATTCACTTTTAAAATTTATTTATAAATATTATATATTAAAAATAAGATTTAATTGTGTAAATAATTTAAAAATTAGCTATTAAAAATAATAAATAATATAGTTAAATTTACATTTATTTCATAATTTAATTGTAATTTCTTTTAAAAGTCATGTTTTAGTGTATTATATATTGATATATTTAATTTGAATAATACTTTAAACTTTACATATACATTATATATTGATATTTCTTATTTTAAAAATCGTTACAATAAATAATTTTCCTGAAAACATATTAATTTATTGTTTAGAATAACCTTATTTGTATAAAAGAAATAATTATTTTGTGTATATAAAGGTTAATAGATGCAAATGCATACAGTCGAAGCTTTAATAACGACCACCTGCCTACAGCGGCCATTTTTTCAGGAAATTTTGAAGTCAAAGTAACCTCTTAATAAAGGACACTCCCGAATAACAGCCATTTTCTAAATTTTCTCATTTGTGGGTGCTATTTAGAGGTTTAACAGAAAATAGTTTATTGGCGAAACTATTAATTTTGCTACATTAATTTTATTTTCGTTTTTATCTCCTGCTAAAAAATGTAAAATAAACAAAATGAAAGAAAGAAAATTCGTTTAATTTTAGTTTTACTCAACCAAAACACTAAATTTTTAATGCTCAATAACCTGGTAAGTAATGGAGATTAATCTTCCTTTCTCTCTCTCAATTTATTTTTATTTATTTATTTATTATTGAAAGATTTATTTTAAAAAGTCAACCGAAAATCTTCCAGAATTTAATTAAATTTCGAAGTATTTTGTAACATAAGCTGAATAAATAATTATAAATATATACTGAAATGTAGGAATTTTCTTTTGAGCTTAGAATATATTTGTTATAAATAGAAATTGTATTTAAAATTTCCGTTTTTATTTTAGATTTTTTGCTCAGTCTTTAAATATTTACAATTAATTTCCAGAAAATTAAATGCTGTTCTTTTTAGCAAATTACTAAAACAATATATTTTGTATGTATTTTAAACTCGATAGATAAAATTTTATTTGTAGAAAACTTGTAATAACGTCTACATCTAAATAACACCATTTCTCAAGGAAACTTTTTTTATTTTGAACAAAAATGCATACAAAATAACCTTCAAATAACAACAATTTTTTATGTTCAGTCGGTGGCCGTTGTTCGGAGGTTATTCTGTATGTATTTTTGTTTTTTATGAAGTTCCTGAGAAAATGGACGCCGTTTAGAGGTGACCGTCGTTAAGAGGTTGGACTGTATTATATTTCCTGTGAATAGAAACATTTAAAAGTTAATGTAAGATCAAGCTTTTATAATTTTTCTTCAATGTTTTCGCATCGTTAACCATTTAAATGATAAAAATTAATTGTTGAGTACATTTTCCTGTTTAATAGACAATGAATTTCTATTGTTTAATTAAAGTATAAAATAGTTTATCTATAAAAATCTTCTAAAATTACCTCGGAATTAATTAAAAATATCATGTGGAAAATGGTTTTCTAGTCGTAAAACTACTACTTGTAGACTGTAACTTAACTGTACATCTGAATAAAATCAATATCAGGAAAGATCTGGAAACGTTAAACCTGTTGGTTATTATTTAAACAATGTAAGATCTTGTTAGGCAATTTAATTAACTTATAAATCCATTTGACTCCCTATTTTCTATAAATATAAGCGTCATTAATCCGGTAAAGTGACTTTTAAATCTTATGTCTTGCTTACTTATCGTTTTTAATGCTTGTATAAAGTAAAATTTACTGTATTATCCTTTAAAATATAAAATAATAAAAATTAAAAGCTTATTATTAATTTAATGTAGAGTTTAATTTAATTAAAAATTTAAAAAATTTCTATACACAAAGTTATAGTGAAGCAATTTTTCTTCGGTGAATATCGAGTGAAATTTCTTTAAAATTTTAATGAAATTTTCTCTATTTAAGTAATTAAGATGACTAATAAGAAGGATTTTAGTTTATTAAATAAATAATTTTGTATAATCTCATGAAAATATCGATTCTAGACGTTAAGTATCACTCGACAAGCCTATATAACAAATTGAATGCTCTTGATACGTGGCAATAAATATTCATCACCCAGAAAGTATCTTAAAGTTCTCTTTAAATGACTAAAATCTATGAAAGTATTTCATTTCTAAGCAACCAGGAGAAGAAGAAAGTAGACTAAATGATGATTGTTAGAGATTTGTTAGAGCCTTTGAAGATATCAGCATCATTCTTTCCAGTGGAAGGAGAAATGTGGAATGCCAATAAAAATTCTTGTATATTCAAGAATGTGTAAATACATAAACTAATTTATTACCAAATTGTGTAAAATTTGTTAACACAAATAATTATAAAAACCAAACGAAGTAAATCATCCCACAATGTTTGTTTCATTAAAGAGAATTGTCGCATGTCTCTTCAAATCGATAAGTGAAGGTCGGATTAAGTTAATTTCTTGGTTTAAAAGTAAAGAAAGTTTAATTATATTCAATTTATTTTAAACTAAATATTATTATTGTAATAAAATCATTATTTTATGTTATAAATATGAATATTTTCGTTGGAGTATTGAGTTGCAACTCCTTATTTCAATAAATGAAATTAATTGTTATTATTATTATTTTTTTTAATTTATTGCTTTAATATTAAAGAAAATGTAATTATTTTAATTGTTTCTTGAATAATATAGTTGTTTTAATTAAAAATATTTGTAATATTATCTTATTTTGTTGTGAAAACGAATATTTAGATTGGAGTGATGAGTAGACATGAGGAAGGATAAATCGAACTTTTTAATTATTTTTACTAAGAAATTATAAAGAAAAATAAGGATAAGTTTGTCTTTTAATAAAACAAAATCAGAATTTTTAATTCTTTTTAGTTTTTATAAAGAATTTTTCTGGAGTTTATCCTGTATTACACAATTATTAATTATATATAAACATTAAAAAATCCTCAAATTTTTCTATTTTAAAATTAAATATGCAGATATCATTCTTACAAAAATAAAAATAATTTAATTAAATAAATTGTAATTAAATTACATAAATCATAAGAACTTAGTTTAATATATTAATTTTTTATTAATTAAATTAATTTAAATATTCAATTGCACATAATTAAATTACGTCAAAAGTTTGATTAAAATTTTCAAAAACTTAGTAAAGAATTATTAAGAAAAAAAATAAAAATTTTAAATTTACTTTTTAAATCGAAAATTGACATATTAATTTATTAACAATATTAAACTATTCACATTAATCATTTATGTAGAAATTATTCATTCATTAGCTGATAGAATAACGTAAATAATTTATCCAATTTATTTTAAACTTACGTATTTATCTATCATTTAATTGCCATTAAAACTAGATATTAAGTTGATAATTAATTATGTAATTACCCTTAAAATCCTTCAATGCAGACTATGGTCTATGAAGGATGCTGTGAAGATTGCACATGTGATAAAAATTCTAAATTACAAAGAAATTTAAGTGTTCCTATGTAAAATTATATTATATACGTGTGTTATTAGAAAATAAGTGTTAAATTTACGTTTAAAATAATTTTTAAGACAATATAAATATTTTGACGTAAATATAAAAAAATTATATAAATCATGTAAATTTATGAAAATGTAGATAAACACAGTATATTTTTTAAATTATTTTCTTTATTGTTAATTTAAAAATTAAATTAAATTTCAATTCAAATTTAAAAATCTCCTCCCAATTTTTCTTTTCCGACCAATCAACGTTAAGCTATTTACATCTTTATCCAATGAACGTTAACTATTGTAACATCTTTATATTACTTTTTCTAACATATTTTCCAGAGGTCCGTCTGTAATCCAATTAACATTTTTAAAATTAAATTAATTTTTTTTCTCTTATTTTTCTTATTTATTTTATCTTAACAACGGTTTAACTTATTTTAACAATAACATTAAAGTATGAAAAATTTTTAAAGATCTCTTCTGAATATAATTTATCTAACAATATTTAATTACTTATCAAATGATTATTGTTTAAATTAGGAATTTGTCAATCAATTTATTATTTAAATATATGATTTAATAAGCCTTTACTTATCCAAATAATCTTGATATAGATTGCAATTTAATTTTCAAATATTAAGTAAGGATTATTGGTATTTTCACACTAGAATATCGATTTTGGCAATATTGAATGCTTACTCTCTTACATTTAAATATTATTGCATCCAGCAATCCACAGTTCAACACAATGTCCACAAAGCAACTACCATAATGTTTAGAAGTTATCTATCTCAAGTTTCTTTTATTCTTTACGCAAATTATGACTCTTTACATGTTCTTCTGAGCATCATCCTTGCTGATACTTTAATAAATTCTTGATAGTTTTACTACTTCTTCAATTATCGTAAGACAGAATTGAAAAGCTTTCCTTTCATAATGCCCTAAAGCAAATTGTCACAACTTGTTAAATTTGGACTTCAGAAACCATACCGTATCGAAACCACGTCCAACATGTCAAGACACTTCTTAACTAGAAGACCCTTAGGAAAGATTCTCATGAATACAGACTTTGTGATCACACCGTATTATAATTCCTCATGAATTCTTACTTGAGTAAATTCCTTATATTCATATAATTAAATTAATTAAAATGTATAATTAAGGTAAATTCCATGACAATTTCTATGTGAAAATCTATTTTTTCTAATTTGAAATTTGGAGAAGTTGTCATTATATTACATTTATCTTATTTATTGTATGAAAATATTGTAAAATACGATTGGAAATACGAAATTTATCAATGTCCTTTTTCCTTTTCATTTATCAGATAAAGGTCACCTTACAATTGTTTACATTCTAGTGTCCTTGGTAACCTTAATATAAAAGACTCTAACTCTTATATTATGTCAGATTCTTTAATGACATTTGACACAAAATGGATGCATAGAGTGTCTCATATATCCAGAACCATAGAAGTTATGTTGATTTTTGTTCGTCTTTTTACAGATAAAGCATGGCGCTGAGGAAGGACAAATAAATTCATGTTATATTGATGGTGGGATCACATAGACACGCGAAGTCCTTCACCTTAAAAGGATATACTAAGATCATCGTAACTAACTCGTATGGTTCAAGACTTATGGGAAACCCTGTACATTTATGTGTATATATATATATATATATATATATAGATTTATACATAAAAGATAGGATAAGTAGCATATATTTTATATACTTCACATGACAGAATTTTGTTATATTGATATATAGATAGAACGATTTAGATTTTTGTAGCAGCTCTTAGTATATGACAGACCTTCGTTTATCAATCAGAGAATATCTCAAATTTGGGAAAGATAACAATTTATCTTAGTTTTAGTGTAAAATTTACGTTATTTTTCTTCGAAATTTTAAAATAAATTTCACTTATTCTTATAAAATGATACAATATTAAATTATCGGTATTGTGTATGCCATTATGGAAAGACTAATCAATTAAGTAATTTGTATTTGGCATTAAAAAGATAGCAAGATTCTCAAGATTACTTTTCGTATATAGTGCTCAATTCTACAATTGAGTTAAGCAATCCACACGCTGCACACAACTATTATTAAAGTACAGTTTTACGAAATGATTGATTCCAAAAACTAATTGAATCCATTACTCGGAGAATTGTAGCAATTATTGAGGTACAAGATTGATTAATTACTGTTTTGTATTTACAAAAAGCCTGCAAGTAATTCTTTCCTGCAATTGTAACACAGTGGTATTTTCTTTGAAACAAAATCAAAGTTTAGCAGAAACCTTTTTCTATTATTGATGTATTTTTGACGTAGAAACACAAAGTAAGCCACTTCGCATAAGACGTAATGATGTTTTCCACTTACTTGTACAGGTTACATGCAATAAAATTAATCGAAATGTTTACAAAGAAATACTAAATGTAAAAATTAGTAGTATTAATTATATGTCATTTTATCCTGCGGTATGTGTCATATTACTCACGTATTTGTGGTATCTTACTTATCTTATCCTACAGATACATACCAATTCGAGTACTTATGTCATCTTATTCGGCACATATGTGTCATATGACTACTAATTGGTGGCTCACCAGTGGCCGAGTGGATAACACCGCTGAACAGTGGTCGTGGGTTAGCACCTGGCCAGTCTGTTGACCAGGTACGAACCCACGGCCTGGTTCCAGATCCACGTGCTAAAATTTTCCGGGTTTTCTTTACGTTTGTAACACCTAAATATAGGCCAGTTTCCCATAAAAGTCTATCTTATTAATATATTCCATATTATCCACGTATACTCGCCATTCTATCTACTCACTTATGCCATATTACCCAATATTCACTCCATCTTATCTATGTAAAATCTATTTTAGGCAGGATCGACTGTTGTATATATTATTTCTCGGATTTTCTAATTAAGTTTTTCAATTAAATACTTAATTTAATACAGAACAAATGCATTAACAGGTAAAAACATTAGAAAAGTTTTATTTTCAAAAATTATAATTACTTATTAATTAATTAGTCATTAATTAAATTTATAAGATTTTAACTTCGAATCGAATTCTACTGATTAAGGATATTTTTAATCAATTATTATTCATCACGGTCTTCTCGACTTCATTAATAACTCAAGTATTCATTATAATTACACATGTCAGATTATTCAAGAATTGGTTACATTTGATGAACTTTACTTGGCAATTATCAGTAAAAGGATTAATATAATTTATTACGTAAATTTTACAAGTAAGCTACAGCAGGATGAAAAAGTCCTGTTTGATTTTTTCCTTTTCTGTAGGATAAAGAAGAGAAAAACCTGTATTATATGGGAGAAAAATTGATTAAGAAAGGACTTTTTGGGTTTAACATATTAATTTTGATTAAGGAAAATTGTTTTTTAAGCTAAAGAAAAAAGATTTATTAAAAATAAAATGATCTTTCAAGATAAAGAATAAGAGATTTTTATATTATGAAAATAAGGAAAGAAAATGGTCGTTTCAAATCAGGAAAACGATTTTTTTTAGGCTAAGGAAAACAGATTCCGTTATGTTAAAAGAATCCACTACTGATCGAGTTAATAACATCTCGAACACGGTTAGTCGCGGGTTCGAACATCACCAACGAGCTTGAAATATGGGGTTTACATGACTTTCTTCACGTGTCTGACACGTACTGTACACAGCTGCCAGTTTTCCCGTAGAAAGTCCTGCAGATTTTTGTGTTAGATCGCTCATGTGTTGTTTGACATATTATATCTAACAAACCAAACTAAGAAAAAATACTTCCAGTAAAACGAGGAGTATTTTTATTCAGAGAACAGATGTTTTTTTTTATGAAAAATAGTACTTACCACGATATTTTAGATGTAAACTGCAGCCTGTAATCAACTTCAATTAACGTATATTCTCGCAAATGTATATTAACGTATAGGGATAACAATAGAAACTTTTATATCGCCTACAGAACAAAGCAATAACAATTTCCGATTGGAGTTTCATCCCGGAAAACAAATTTTCTCGTCCTTAACTTCGATTTATAAATGAGTTTCCTATTAAGTAGGAAATGAAGGAAGGGTGAGTACACGTGTTTTCATTTAACACAAAATAGTTCCTTCATACAACGAACCAAATTGTATTCTTTCATTTAATAGGTATAAAAAATACGCATTGAAATAATTTTAATATTCCATTAATAATAAATTATTTAAATCTTTAAATTAAAATTAAAAACACATTCACTGATAAATATATCCAAAAACTGGTTAAATTATGCAAGTAGTTTTATCTTAAATGCCAAGTAAAAAATTATTTCTATGGTAACGAGTAAAATCTTTATTACATCCAACTCCACTCCAGACATGATATAGGACCCTTTGTGTCTTCTCACCTACTTGACCTTTAACCTCCAAAATTTAAACGCGTGAATTCCCCTAATACGCAAACCGGCATGCGAAATTTCAAAGATTTTCGAGAAAAGACATAGGAGTTATTAAAGCTTCAAACTGGGTGAACAAACTCGTGCCCTCACAGACATACATATATACAGTAAAAAAAACCCCGAATTTTTTGGCATTTCTCGATGTTTGGAGGTTTTTTGAGTACCGAAAATGTAAACATATTAGGGGGGGTCAGTTGTTCAGCGATTGCCATACTTTTCCTCTGTTTATAGGCTATTATATACAACATTTATAAATATTTACACGTTTTATTACTTTTCAGGCTGTTATAACAGAGGGAAAGTATGGCCATCCGGCAAAAAATGACTCACAGATTTATATTTTTGGACTTAGGACACTTTGAAACGTCGAGTGAAACGTCCTCCCTACACACTTAGTGTGAATGAGGGATACAATTTTGTTTATCCTGTTTGATGTTCAATAACTCCTGTGCTTTTTGTCGAAAATTTCTGAAATTTTGCAGGAAGGTTTCTTTATTAGGAGGATTAATGTTATTATATTTTGGTGTTTCAAAGTCGAAGGAGTGGAGAGCTAATTGGGATTGTATGTCCCGGGCTTAATGACAACTTTCTTCGTTATTACCTTTTACATTTTTTTTTAAACTTTAAATAAAACTCATCCCTACCCTGAAAATTAAGCCTTTCACCATTTCATAATAGTTAAAATTATAAAAATTGTTATTAATAAAATATAACAACAGATGGCTTCACCAAAATTTTAAATGTTGCCGGGAAATTTAAGCAACTCGTTGCTGGTTTATTTACATTTGAATATATTTCTCCATCTTATAACTTCAATAAACAATCACACCAGCTTATAAATTTATTATATTCTGTATTTACACCAATTATTTTAAGATAGTTAAAGAACATTTTATCGATATAAAATATTTAAATGCTGAAATTCGAGTGAAATTTCTTTCTTATCCACTGTTAATATCAGAGAACGTGCCTTGCAAGATAGGATGGAGTTGTAAAGATGAGATCGATGTGCAGTTGTTAAATTCCAATTTCGGTGTTCTATTTTTTTTTTTTTTTCTGAGGGAGCTAAAAATACATGTCATTATCTTTTCTTCTATTTTCTTCAGATTTTCTAGGAATTGCCGATAGGATCATTGTTATTCTGGAAGAACAGCATCTATCTTTGTTTTCTCTACTTGTTTTTTAGTACCGTTTTTCTTAACTCATCTTCCACATGATATTGAAGCATTACGATTTTATTTCCGGTTTCGTTTTATTTTATAGCTTAAAATGTATTTCAGAATTACCAATGTCATTTCTTAATCTACAAACTTTGAATTTGATCATTCAATCTTTACTTTCTCTTACATGTTTTCTTTATTTTTATAAACCTTTACCTTATTTCTTCTACTTTATTCTGGCTACTAACACAAAAGGACTAATAGAAATTCCTGAAAAGGACTCAGTAATGTCTAAAATATGTCCTTTTTTCTTTATTAAATTCTTAATTAAGACTATTTATTAATTAAATGTAATTAACTTAATTAGTTGCCGACTGGTCTATGTACGTTTAATTTAATATAAAGGAATTTCTCAATCAAAAATTCTCTCCGTTTAAAAATTTGTTTATTTTTAATTAATTTCTTTGTTATTTACTTATCTAGCAGCGCTTTTTTCAACTGTTTAATAGTGTAAAACGTTTCAGTGTATTGAACAAAAATTATGTCAAGTTGAACAGCATTAGGCAACCTTTAATTCAGTACTGTAACTAGAACATATATTGGGGCCAATTAGAACGTACTAGTCTGCATTTACCCTTGTATTCATTGTAAATGTGGCCACTACAGCTGTTGATGAATGAAGAATAAACTCTTAAATATTGTATATGCGTGTGTACTACTACGTTTGCCAAGTTCAAATCTTTATCCTGTACTTATTTGATATTTATTTATGTACAAAAATGAAGGCCTACACACCAGATTACCCCGCAGTCTGCATCTGTAAATTGTCAAACGTGTAGAGAATCTGCAGATATTTTCTACGAAAAGAATACCGAATTTCTTATTTATTTCTACTCCTTTCTACACTTTTTTATGTTATAAGCTAATAAATGTGCAATTTTAACATAAACACAACAAAAATTTTAAATTATTTCAGTTCAAATTGGATTTAAATCAAGTAAATTTAAAGTTATAAATTGTTTTCTACGTATAAACAATAAAGTTATATGTCTCGTAGACTTTATCTTTTTATTTTTTGGTTAAACTTTCTAAAACATTAAATGCATTTAAATTAAATTTATTTATAAATTATACACATTGGATTTATAACGTAATTTATTTCAGAATAAATATGTTGTTCCAATTGTTTTTTTTTTATTTATTTGTTGAATTTTAAATGTCAACATCTACAAAACTTTTACATATACATTTGTATATAGACTCTCCATATCTTTGAATTTTAAGTAAGCCATTTAGAGTTCGTTGAATTTATTTATTTTTTACTGTTTTCTAGGGGGAATGCTTTCTCAACAGACGCATTCTGCTGTTTTATTTTTAGATTTCAGAAAGAATATTCGTAGAACCTCCAAGTCTTATCTAAATGGAGGATTTCTAATATAAACTAACATAAAAAGATCATTCTACGTCTAAAATCATTGCATAAAACTACAAAAGTAAAGAATTAACCTTTGACAAATTGCCCATGTGCCCATTGCAGATCAACATGGGCACAGGTTCCAACGTGCAGGATTTGTCAACAATATTCAGACACCACATCAACATAGGCCATGCGCATTCCATCATGCTCATACATGTTCAATAGAGCGGCACGAATGGTAGCCACGAAAGCTATATCCTTCAGGGCAATGCTCACCCATACAGATAGCAATGGGAACAAGGGCAATTGGCAAAGGAAGGCTGCATCCCTCCTATTTAGATGCTAGACACTTGAACATAGGCTAGTTTATTGGTGAGGCGCGAACCCACCACTACGAGGTTTCTTTTCACTCGGATACTGGTGGCCCAATGGGGAAGTGAACTTCAGGAAGGCCACCTCTCAGAGTAGGGATGGAGTAAAGAAGGATGTTAATGATATCCTGCCAGAAGGAACGAGATGAGGAAATTGATGAAAGAACGAGATGCAATTCCCTCATCTCGTTTCCTCATCAGAACTACCTGGAGATCAATCGTCAATGAGTTCAAGGACCCTGAGGCCCTAGCTCCAAAGTGTGAAATCAAGTATAATAACTTAAATAATATTAAGAAAATTAAAATCTCTCATTTTTACAATTAATTTATAGAATTATTAATTTCATTTATTAAATTTAATAAAAAATAATAATATTTAATTTTAACACTTTTATTTTTCTGTTTTTTAAAGCAAGGTCCACGAATAAAAATAGTTTTAATATAAATTTTATATTTTTATAAGATAAAACAAATGTAGATATTACAGATATTTTATATAAATAAAATAAGAAAAGTTATTTCCAAAAGTCTTATTGATCTATAAAATATTCTATGGTATGAAAAAGTAATATGTCAATGTCAATAATAGTTTTGAAGGGTATAAAACCACTTTTATCGATATAAATTTCATACAGATTTATTCTATGAATAATTTAAAATAGAAATATATTATTTATTTGTTTTTATAGTTGCCATTTCTATAAGCTTACGCAATTCATTACCTTCAATGATTTCTATGAGCGCTTCAATTCTAGTTTTTGCAGTTTCAATTTATCATTTATATTCTCTATTATATTTTATTCCAATGTTTTGAATTTATCATCATCTTCCTCACGCTCCAGAATCTTGTTGAGTCAAAGCCCTCAATTGTCTTTTATCTTCACACAATCTTCCTTGATGCGTCATCTTGATACTTTCTCGATATTCCTTTTATTTTCCTGATATTCCTCATTTCCTTATTTTTCTGATATTCCTCATATCCTAATTTCCCTGATATTGCTTATATCGTAATTATCCTAATATTTTTTATTTCCTTGATATTCCCTGACATTTTT
This sequence comes from Centruroides vittatus, assembly GCF_030686945.1. Taxonomy (NCBI): domain Eukaryota; kingdom Metazoa; phylum Arthropoda; class Arachnida; order Scorpiones; family Buthidae; genus Centruroides; species Centruroides vittatus. The sequence goes on from NW_027122385.1 coordinate 6,072,191, forward strand.
CAAAATTTAATAGAATGAAACAAATATTGTTTAAATTCACATTACTGTATAAACAATAATTAATAAATTCTCTGTTTTTCTTTCTAAAAATGTATATATATTTCTACTTTATGTAGACACTAGAACTTTTTATACCTATAAATTTGAGCTTTTGTGTCATCATATGCAACTTTTATATTCATTTTTTAAAGGAAAATAAGCCATTTATCTTGGTAATTTTTCACATATTTTACACTTCAATATTTTTCCGCTCTTCATTTTGTCTCTCTGACATTTTGACATTCGATTTTCTGGTCACTTTGTATTTTGACTGTTCATCATTTTGTGTATCCGTTATACCACTTCTAGCAATTTTACTTACACTTATTTTTATTTTTTCTATATACTAAGTTTATCTACAAACATGATATCTCCATGTAAATAATTACTTTTACCTCATTTGTGGCACAGTGCGGCTGCTGGCCTGATAAACGGTCGTAGAATGGTGACTCCTGTCTTACAGTATTTATTTTGCCTCTTGATATTATGTATACTTGAGCTAGTGAAGTGATTCAGCAAAGACAGAAAATTTATTCAGTTTTAAAAATAGAAGGCATCTTCAGGAAAAATCGATTAAAGAAGGATTAAAGGAAGATATGGTGTTGAATCTACTTATTTTTGTGAAAATTTCTTAATTTCTTACTTTATTTAAGATTAATGTATATAAAAGAATTAAAATTTATATTAGAAATCAACTATATCTTCCCTCTTCAAAATTAACTTATTTGAAGCGCATCCACCTGGAACGTATAATTCTGTTTATATCCATAGAAAAGGATCTGCTCTCTATTTAAAACAAGTTAAGTTTAGTTAAAACACTTGACAACCCCCATCAACACTCAGGAAATTAACATTAAATCTGAAATTAAAGAGCAGTTTATATAAACTCGCCTATATTATTGACTGTAAATAACAATTTTAAACCATTATTACTTATTTTAATTTGTGAAAAGTTATTACTAAGTTCCTCAGAGTTTTAATTAGATTGCTGCTTATGTGTTTACAAATCTGTGAACAATTTCATAGCATTTCCCATTGGAATGAAGTATCAAATGAATATTGCTTTTGTAAAATTGAATTATTTTCTAGGGAAAACAATGAATAAAATACAAAAGTTAATTAAATTGTTGACAGTTATTATATTAGTTTTTCTATAAAATAAAGTTATTTAGTATTAAAAATTCAAATACAGTATGCTACATCTGATTTTAACTTAATGAAAAGATGTTTATAGAATATTACTAATTTAAGCACAAAAATATCACTTTTTTATGAATAATTTTATGATCAGTCCATTCTAATTTATGTTAAATGATAATTTTAATTAATTTTTATCATTATAATTTACTTTTAATTAGAACTAAAAGACTGTAAACACAGAAAAAATCTGGCAATGGTTCTTACACGACTTACGCTCGAAGAGAAAGTTAAAGGGAACAAAAAGTTTGATAATTATCAATTTAATTTATAAAAGTTAAAATAAGGCAAAAGTGGCAAAGATGAGATTTTTTAAAATAATTATAAATGATAATAATGAGTTAAATTTTATTGCGTCTGACCAACTCGAGATACTTATGACGTTTCCTTCTATCACCCCCTTGATTTATAATCGTAAAAATGTATTAGCATCGATGCCTTACATAAAGAAGTATATGTGTCGTATTTCAAGATTTTCGGTTTACGAAATCCTGAGATATAAAGCTAAATACAGGCAAACACGAACACAACACAGGCTTACACACAAGCACGACAAAACACCTAATTCTGTACTGTTTTTAAATGTTTATGGAATCAGGGAAGACACATAAAAAACCAGAGGATCAAAATTTGACTGATTACAATACTTTCCCTTTTACTTCAACAGCAAAGAAAGTAAAAGTATTTTTTTTTTTTTCGTATACGTAGTTAACACCTAAATAAGGGCCACTTTCTGATAGAAAGTCTTCCCTTAACAGACCCAAACCAATGATAGGTCTGAAAAACGCCCTTCTTAATGGGCATAGAGTGAAAGAAGTCAATACTTTTATTTGATTTTTATATAATGAAATAATTTATTTATTCTGTATTTATTTACATTGTTATTACATCAAATATATCTTTCACTTTTCAACCTTCATTTTCAAGGTCATAGCGTTATTTTAGAGTAAATAAATAAATAATTATAATTATTACTATTTTTTAAAAACACATTAAACTTTCTATATTTTTCAAATATATTTCACTAATAAAATTAATTTACTTCTTTAAAAACTTATAGATTTGACAGCTTTTCAATGAGGAGATCGCGAACTATGCGCTCGCGATCTACTTGTTGAAAAATCAAAAGTTCAAGGTCACGCAGAAAATTTTTATTTTTTAAAAATAATATTTCATTTTTCATAATTTATTTAGGGATGTAATACTTTTTGATGAAGCTTAACGTATAATCGAAAAGTAAACCAACATTTTCTGAAGTAATTAACAAACATTGCTATTGGGAATATTTTCAATTTGTTAAACAACACACTTAACCTGTAAAACATGTACAAATTCGTTAAATTTTACAAGATTTTACAAGCGTTAATGTATAATTTTTTTAATTATGACTAAACAGAGTACACGTGAAGAGAATTCAGTTTAAAAATCCTACACTGTAACTGATGTTTGATCAAATTATGATTAATGAATGTTTAAAACAAATGATTTTCGAGAGGAAATCTTGATTAATTCTCGTTTAATTTCTTCGAAAATTGAGTTTAAGAATGTTCAAAATAACGTTAAAGTTTCAAATCTATTAATTATAAAGTCTAAATTACTTAAACTTTCATCACTTTTTAATTAAGAATTGGAACATTTCGTATTTAAAAGTTGTTAGTAATTGTCGAATCTTTATTTTGATTTATGCATCATATCATGGGACATCTGTACTTTTTAATGGTGTCTAGTACAGACTGGAGAAAACTTCCTGAGTGTCAAGTACCTAGTTATGTGAGTAGCAACACAAATGTAAATAACTAGTAAATTGTAAAGTGATAACACTTCAAAACACACCAGTTTTTGAATACAAACGTTTTTCTTGTGTATCTTAAAGTTGAAATAATGATAGTATTCATGATGCTGATAAATAATACGAAAGTATGATGTACTAAAAGTGGAATATATCTTCGTTAAAAGTGAGTATTTCATTTACTATTTCTAATGACATACCCTGTTTTCGTGCCTTTAAATATTTAATAACACTTCAAAAAGTTTTGGCTGTTTTTCTACGAGTAAATATGTGAAATTTCACGATAACAAACTTGACATTGCCTTGACTTTACTCAGTTTGTATAAAGCAAACAGAAGAAAATCAACAATTTCGTTTTTCCGTTCACAAACATTAACACAAATATCAAGAATTTAATTTTCTTTATTGCTCGAACAATTATTCCATATTTTCTGCGTTTTGTTCATATGTTATAACGTTATTTTTTACATTAAATACTTGTAATATTGATTTTCTATCTTATGGCATATGTTTTCGAAAGTATTTACTTACAGGACGTAGGTTCGTATCTTGCTTCAGGCATAACCTAGATTCCTGTTGATATATTATTATTCTGTAATGAATTCTCTACCACAGATGTAAATATTTCACCCATAAGTTTGCTTTCTAAAATAAATACTTTAAAAAGATGATTTATTTTATTAAATTATAAAATATTAATTAAATTACATGTTTTCTACACGTTTCCTTAGTGATCTACAAATAGCATTTATCGTAAAAATCACTGAAGATTTAAAAAGAAAAATATTAGCTCAGACATCCAGTTATTTAAAACTTTATAAAGTTCACTTTTAGAAACATAATAGAAGAAAATTTGTTCACGGTTCAACTGTTCAGTGGCTTTTTCCAGCAATTACTCACCACATAGACGTATCCACATCCTTATCCAATTAAATCTTCCGCATCATTTGTTCAATCGAAGAAGGAAAGGAAAATCATCAATACTTGAATTTATTTTACTTACGTTTTTAACAATTATTACTAACGTCAAATGATTTGATGTTAGTAATTAAGAGTTTAATTAATTAAATACATTTATAAAAATACTGAAAATGAAGGTCGTTAAATTTACACTACTCTTCGGATCTCTAAGTGAATTTTATACTTTTTAAATAACATAAAGATAAATAATTATATTTTCGATGGAAATAATGTAAATTTATATTAAGAATTTTAATAAATCCAGAAACAAGTTGCTGAATTTTTAATTTTATTGGCACTTTCTTAAAAAAGCAGGTTAGAAAAACTGTTGATTAATAATGAAAATTTCATTTCCATTGTTACGCCCACATCGCTCACATGTCGCGTTGTCCTGCATGTGAGCGATCTTCCGAGAGGGTAAGCATGACGGGAGGAGCTACTATGGAAAACTGGCCCCCTATCTAGGTGTTGCAAAGTGAAAGAAACTCGAAAAACTCCACGTGCCAGTCCGTTGGCGAGGCACGAACCCACGATTACCAGTGTTTAGCGGTGTTACCCACACGGCCACTGATAAGCGCAACAAGCAAAATATTATTCATACAATGGTGAAATAAAGTGATCTCTGGAGCAAAGAATAGAGAACTCAACTCATTTATTCGGGTGAAAGACATGCCCTGGTATTGGTTTCAACGTTGTGAGAAAACTAAGTGTAAAAAAATAAAAATACTATTTAAAATTTTATATCAGGAGGAAAAATATATTACTATTAAACGAAGAATTAGAGAACATTATACCACAATAAAATATGATAATAATATTAATTTAAATACACAAGTGATTTACGCTGGATTGTTCGTGTTTAAAAGAAATCTTCACGTCCTTAAAATTGTAAATTGGAAGTTCTTTGAAGTCGACTGTTGTGTTGAGGTAATAATCAATTGAAGTGGCTTCGGCACAATGCAAGACGAATTGTATTTGGAGGTAACACCTACCTTTTTGTTGTAATTGAAGTTGAAACAAAAGACTTTTTGCAAGAGCTGGTGTTATAAGTTCTGACAACACCTCTAAAAATCAGTTTGGAAGATAACGTTAATTATACTTTCTGTTAATTATAATTTATTTTCAGTACATGTAAATTATATTTACTACTAATTATCATTCATTCACCCCTCCTGAAAGCCCCTTATAATGCTCCTGTATGTCACAGCAGCTGTATGATTCACAATTAAACAGTCGAACCTCTGAAAAACGACTAGTGACAAATACATAAAAATGACCGTTGTTTGCAAGTTATTTTATATGTATTTTAAAAAGAAACCTCCCTGAAAAATGTCCGCCGTTTAAAGATTGCCGTTGTTGGGAGGTTCGACAGTATATTACTGTAAATTATATTAGATTGTACTTAGTGTACAGAAATAAGAATAACTAAATATACTTGCTTAATAACCAAATTAATTTTTGAATCCGTATATAATTATTCTACAAAATAACATTTTTATGGACTAAATTAAAGTAGATTAGGTTATGAATATGTAAACACATACAATTTTGTTAATATGCCTATGAATCTAATTATAACACTGCAATTTGCACTTATACATATTGAAGATTAAATTATCCATATTAGATACAGTATAATGTTAATTACGCGAATTTAGCTCATTAAATTAATTTGTCAACAAATATTGTATATGGAAATCATAATAATATATTATCATTTATAATTATTATTATTATTATAATTTATAGCCCACACTATAAGAACAACTCGATTCAGTGGATTTAAAAATCAATATACAGTACCATTCATAAATTACTTTTAATAAAATATAAAATAACAATTATGTATAACAAATTTACATAGAATTATATGTTGTTTCTATAACTGATATCTATGCGTATTCCACAGAATTACATAGAAATTTGTGAAGATATAATGGTGTTAACTTGTGTGATCTACCACAGGGATTTTTACTTCTCGTATTGTCATATAACAGGGCAAGTATGGCAACTGGTAGAAAAACGACCTCCCTCGACACTTTTACATTTTTGTACTGCCAAAAAGTTGGAGATTTTTTTCTGTATATATGAATTTTAGCGTGTGCTAAGGCAAGTTTGTAACGTGTTTAAAGCTTAACCACCGTGCGTTTTTGTCGAAAATTTCTGAAATTATGCATGGAGGATTGTGTATTATGGGCATTGAAGCCGTTAAATTTTGATAGTTAAAGGTCAAGGGGGTGATGGAGGGGGTTCGTGTGTAATATCTCGAGTGGGGTCGACTTAATAAAGTTTTTATTCGTTGATAATATTTATAATTGTTTTCTAAAGTCATCTTTACCCTGAAAATTAAGCTTGTTGTCATTTTGTCAGACTGTTTTGCCGGAAAAGAGATACAACTCGTTAATGAAGTTTTCGTGATGGGTTGAATGCGGAACCTATGGTGCTTTTATTGTTGGAGATTTGGCTTGTTTTCCGTCCAGTTTAACGTCTTATTAATCAACCATACCAAAATTAAAATCAGTAATGAAAACGTCTATTGTCTCTCCCAAACACTAGCCAATCGACAATAAGAACGTATATCAATTTTGATTTACTGAGTGATCATAATTAAAATAATAAGTGTTCAAAGCTCTCTGCAAATTACACTGTTGGCCAAATTTTAACCAAACTTCGTGTATGTACCTACTGTTCTATGTATAGGGTTTCGATTTCCGTAAAAAAACTTAATTCAAAATTCATTCACTAGGACAAAAATTGGCGCTGCTGTCCCTTAATGTGTATATTACTTACGTCTTTTAACGAATTTCTAGTATAAAGGGAGTGGCAAAACGTTCGAAATTCCCTAGTATTACAATTTTAAATTGTTTTTTTTTCTGTGTTTTTTTCGTGTTTCTAACACACGAGATTCTTTCCTAGTCGATGCAATAAATCCGAATTGTGAGACAATAAAGACAGACACACTTGCAATTTGTTAGTGGAGCGTACAGTATTTGATAAAATAAAAAAAGGTAAGTGTCTTGTGGTGAACACTTCAAACTTATAGGGTGATCATGTTACAATATAGGACAATTCACCATAAGGATTGTTTTTACAAGAAATCGATGGTTATTGAATAAACCAAATAATTGTAAAAGTAAATGAGAGAATTTATAAACCAGAAATAAATACCGTATACACCAAACTTCTGAACAACGGACACTAACTGCAACATAAAAAAAATGTCTGTTGTTCGTAGCACGTCGCTGTATAGAGGTTGAATTGTCTTTGTTTAGGAAAATAGCAGTATATTTTAACACTTTACAGTGATTGATTTTCAAAGCACGTTCGTGTATAATTAATTATTATTACTCGACAAAATAATAAATAGAATACGGATATATAATAGAAGTTCGTTAATCCGGCACGTGTGAACAAGTGTGAGGCAGGATTATCGAAAATTTCGGATTAACGAGCTGCAATTATTATAAGTCTTGTAGCTTGTAACTAATTGCTGTGACTTGTGATTTGCATGCAACATGGCATGCAAATTACAACGTTGCTATACATTGCTTTAATTAGTTAGTTAATAATATAGTACATAAATGTACTGCGTTAAGACTGATTAAAAAAAAAATTCTGAACAATAGAACATTCATTTCTAATATACATATCAAACATTTACAGTAAAACCTGTCTAATACGGAACCGAGCGATTATTTTGTAAAGATAGAACCTGTTCAAAACAGAAACATGCCAAACCGGTACCAAGCGATTTCGGTTTATGCAGGTTTTACTGTATTTAATAATTTATCTTCAGTTACCTAAAAATATATAATATTGATTATAAAATTCATGTAAATAAGGAAAAAATTAATAGTGTTAAAGCTATAAAATTGCTTAATACCGTAAAGTTGATAAGTAATTAAAAAATAAATAGAGGTGCATTCATATTTAATTCTCTAATTAATTTTTACTCAAGGAAATAAATATTTACAAGCAATCTTCATTGTAAATTATTCTTTTTATTCATGAACTAATGAATAATTAAAGTAGAATTACAATACCTTTCAAACAATAAATAAAGTTCAGTGTATACTTTGGCTGTACACGAAAAAGCTTTTTATTCTGCTTAAAGTTTCGTTTTATAAAGTTTATTAGTAAATAAATTATAAAACGATACAAAAATTTTAATTAAAAATTAATTTGTTTATAAGTGAATTGGCGATTGTTTATCAAGAAATTTGTTTATAGAGACGAACCTCCCAACACGGTAACCTCCGAACAATGGCTATTTTTCATGTTGCAGTCAGTGGCCTCTGTTCAGAGGTTTTATTGTACTTCATAAATTTGCAAAATAAAATATAATATAATATTTATTATAATATGCCAGCAGTTGTCTTAAATTATTAAAAACGTGAGTTGCTTGATGAAATCATTACAGATTATTTCCGAAATAATAATGAGAAAATAATAATCTGATTAGTGCAAAAGCACAGGAAATGTCATATAGAATACTCCTATTAATTGTTTTGAAAATATAACCGATCAAAGAGAAACTTTCTTTGGTTTTATGCTAGAAATAATGAAAGCTTTGGATTGTGATTAATTTTAACATCTATTAATAAATACGAAGTAGAACCTGTTTCTCATAGTTTCACGTGACTAAATTTAGGAGTCTTTTTCTCATAGTTTTATGTGTCTAGCACCTAAATAGGGACCGGTTTCTAATAGAAAATCTCCTAGGAAACACCTCTCTTCGGTAGATCGCTCGAGTGTTGCCTTAGTCCATTAAAATCAAACATCAACCTGTACAAAAGTTTGTATTTTCGTCTTGAAATATATGTTTTTTTTTTACTTGTTATATATTTGCATATATCATTTTTCTAAGCCATCGAAATAAAAATAAAAAATTTTTAGAGATTTTTCAAAATGCATTTGTCACTTTCAAAATATAAAATATGTTTGGCCCCATTTTTTATTATAGCAACTATATATCAGAATTTATTTGCAAAATTTATATATATTTGACATAGATTTTCAAATTTCATGTATGTAAATGCACAACAAAATAAATTTTTATTTATATTTTATACTGAAAAAAAGTCGAAGATCATATTCTGTTCGTTCTTAGTCATATTTCATAATAATCATTTTTAAATACAAATTTTACGTTTACAAATTTAATTGAATCAATTTATTTTATTAAATAAATTATGTTTTTGTTTATTTCTTAATTTTATTTTAAAGTATAAAATGTTATTGCTTTCGTACCAAGAGGTGATTGCAGCACCATAAGCATTCCTCTCTTGGATTCGGCTCAACAATAATATATATATATATAATAGAACGTCTGTATGTCTGTTCTCTATACACTTTTGATGAAATAATTCTTGAGTAATTTTACTTACATATTAACTAAGAATTTTTATCAAATCTTCCTTTCTGTGAGCCTCAAGGTGGTTTCCTTAATAATTAGGCCCATTTTGGACTAGGCCAAGGCACGTCTCTTACTATCAGGATTCAGTCTGATCATTTTTCTTACTTTACATTGTGAAAATTCACAAGAAGTAATTGCTCCTCTTCTATAAAGCAATATTTTTCGTCTATCTCAAATAAATAGTACTTGATTTCTGTTGGAAACAATGAAAAACTACTAATTCTTGCATTGTTTCTCACGCAACTACAGCAATTTCATTATATCAGTGAGAAATTCTTACTATTTCCATTAGAATATAAATAATAAAGTATGCTAGGACTTTATTCATATGTATAAAACAATTTAATTAAGACAAATTAAATTCCTGTAATTACTTTCTTTATAGAACTTCGTAAATTCTTTAACTAGAATTAATAATCATTAATATATAGCCGTAAAATTCAAGAAATTTAGATAAAATAGAATTTTTGTAGAATATATTTAGAATTATAGCTCTATAAAAATATAATTAACAGACAGAATGACGTCTTGTCTATCATTATATTAGACGAGTTTATCTTACACATTTGATGTCTATAGTAAAAGTATATGTATCTACATTGATTACATAACTTGTATTGTTATTTTAAATGTTGTAAGCATGTCAAAGCTTTCTCTCAGGTAGGAATCTTTGTTCTACAACTTTTTGGGAGGATGGAAAGACTGAGACGAATACTAAGATTGGTGTATTTCTGTTTGCTGTGTGACGACATAAAAAGTTAGGGGTCGTCCATTGATACAGTTTAAGAAGTTCTCAAAAAATAAATCGTTATACACGATGGAGAAGGATAAGGTCGAAGCATTGACTCTTCCTCTCCATCATTTCTTCAATATAAGGGGTTCATAAACTGACATTGAAGTATGTTCAGTACTGTTATTGATGTTTATTCAGTAGGTTATTCCTTGAATTTCAAGGAAGCTCATGAACTATTGTAAATAATTGTGTATGTAACGTAAAGGAAAAGGAGGAAATCAAGTGTGGTTGAAAAATTGTACAGGCAATAGCCAATCCCTTACTTTTGTGACAAAAGTAGTGTTGATTTTTTTACAAATTACTTTACAATTATTTCTTTAATAATTAAATACACTTCTTTATGAATGAACTCTATCAAATAGCAATAGAAAATATTTTTATAAATAGCAAATAGTAAAGGATAAAAATAAGAAAACACTAAAAGATGTTTAACACTGCGTTTGCAAATAAATAAATAATTTATTTTTATTTTACTATTACTTATTGCTATAAAAATAATACATTTAAAACTTTTTATGAGTGCTAAACACAAATGCATATAATTCAAAAACTTTTGTGAAAATTTTAAAGCAAAGTCATAAAAATTAATTAGTTATAAACTAAATCCACGATTATAAGATAATTTTAGCAAATTTACTTATTACTTTAGCGAATTACATGAAGTTAAAACGAATTAAGAAGCTAAAAATACAATTTTTTGGAGTATACTAAAGAAATTGTGCGTAATATAATGAAGATTAGACGTATTATTTCTTTATTTTATTGATATTACTAGCAATTGATGAAACCGATTCCTCTGTTTTCAGTCTTTGAAGCAAAGTATTTTGACAATGATAAATGATCATGCTTACTGACGACACACGAAGCAAACCACGAAGACATTCACTATAACAACACTAGAGGAAACGTCATTTTTTTTTTCTATATTCTTATAATAAATCCATATATATTTTACTTTGTGATTTATTTCTTTTTTTAACATTTTTCTAGGACAAAAAATTATTTCCGGTACAATTATGATTTCGTATCAATAACATATCACTATTAATAGGGACTTTTTGTGAAGCTGCTTGGGATAAGTTGTATTGTTGGCCTCCAGTTCCTGCAGGGGAAATCGTAACAAGATCATGCAAGAGGATATTTTCTACTCCACAGAATTTCTGGATGGAAAATAAAGGTTTCCAGATGTTTTTCTAAACATAAAATAGAAATAAAACCAGAAAATACATTAATTTTTTTCTTTGTTTTCAGATCCAGTTGCTTACAGAATATGCAACCATACAGGTCAGTGGCTTTGGGGTAACTGGACAAATTATAGCGAATGCTTAACTTCATTTACAAATGTAAGTTGTTAGTTACATTTATAAGTCTCATTAAATGTTAATATGCATAAATAATTAAATGTTTTAGTGTTTATATCAGTTATTTTTAACGATAGATATACGTTTATAAGGCTTGATGTTAGGAGTAAGAACCTGAAAAATACATAGAAATAAAGTAAACTAGTTGCATAGTACTTACTGTTAAAGTAGAAAATAATCTTATTTAATTTTCTCCTATAAAATTCTTCATAAACACATGTTGTTGGGCTTTTCTGACATCCCGCATTTGTTTTCATTCCTAGTAATTGCTGTCATTACCTGTAATTTTTCAGAATAGTTTGGAAGTAGGGACCATATCTCCCGAACCAGTGATCCGATTTTCTGAAAAGTTCCAGAAATGTTTTCCTCCTATACGTAAATCACCCTACAAAAGTTCAGAAATTTTCGACAAAAGGAACCGCAGTTATTTAACTTTAAAAAATCATATCCCCGGAGTAACTTTTTTGAATTTCTGTACGTTTTATGGTCCTAAAGTGCATTTTTTGATCGATCGTCATACTTTCCCTCTGTTATATAACATCCGGAAAAATCTTGAATAATAATAAATAAATAATAAGATATTGTTCTAAAAAATAATACTTTTTTATGTATGAACTTTTTTTAAAATAAATTGAAAACTATTACATTAATCAAACACTGCTTGTCACCTGCAAACTCTTATTTATGCGTTGTCTTTTATGCTGATATTCTTTTTCTTTATTATAAATTTGTAAAGAAAACTAAGTATTTTTTTGTAGAAAGGAAAGTACTTCCTTCCACTTCTTTCTTCTTATGATAAAGCATCTTCTCTTTACTCATACAAGATCGATGAAAGAGACATCCTTCAAGTTTATGATTGTTTCTTTCTTTTTTTCCCTCCCTCTTTTATTTTACTTTTTATCAACATTTATTAATAAAGTATAAGGAAAAAAACTCTTTATATTCAGTGTAAAAAACACAATTCTTTGTAATTTTAATTACATAAAGAAGGTTTGTCAAAGTTTGTTATTGATAAAATATTCTGAAACCAAAGTAATGAGTGGTAAAACAATTTAAAATTTTTTTATTTTTGATTTATTTAAATATTTTTCCTTTTAAAATCATTAGTATTGCTGTTTACAAGTAATATATAATTGTAATTTAATAATAATCAACACTTATAATAATGCTTAACTACTAATATAATTAATTTAATTATAAAATGTTAATGCGATCAAACCTCCAATAACGGCCACTTCTTAATGTGCGCTTCATTGGTCGTTGTTCAGAGGTTTTAATGTGGTGTAATAATTAAAACTTTATATTTCTTCGAGGCTAATGTTTGGAAATTATTAATTGTTTTTAATAAAAATCTACACCATTTTGGTATTTTTAAAACTATTTAAGCCACTTTTATCGCTAATAATCGCATACACTCACTACAAATATGAGTGGAGGTATGCAGTACCTTCACTAATGTTACTCACACCTTTACTATAGTATGAAGTACCTTCATTGATGTCACCTTTATACTTTTACTATAGCTTCACTAATATAAAGTTCATACCTATACTAATGGAATGCAATATCTTTCATTACATCAATTCACATATTTCTGACAGGTTACTTTCTATAATTTTTTTCTAAAAATATCTTAAAAATGCACTCGAGTGTTTATAATTTAATTTAATTTTACAGAAACTATACTGTTTATAATATCAGTTTTCTACACGAAGGACAATGTGAAATAATATGTCATATTTAATCTACGTAATATATAAAAGTGGGAAAAAGTTTATAAAGTTGAAAAGAAAGTTTGAAATTTTCCAATCAACTAAAATCAACCAGAGATATCAAATCTCCTGATACCAAAAAGTGGAATGAGGCGCTCGAACGTTAACCTCTCCATGTTTCTTTCTAAAGGAAACTGATGTGATAAATAACTTCCTCTTTATAAAAGTAACGATCTTAAATAAAATAAGCGTGAAAGATCGTAAAACAAAGTTTATTTCAAAAGTAAATGGATTGAATCAATTCCTTACTACAATAGAACTTAACTAATTCAGTTTATTTGAAGAATTTCAACTAGCAAAGTTAACTCTCTTATTTTTCGTCAGTTTTTTGCAAAGGTTTTAGATGAAAATGTACCAGAAATTTCTAAAACATTAAGCTAATGCATAGAAAATTTACATATCATAATATTTACATTAATTATAATGGAAAAAATATATATATTTTGTGTAATTTATAGAGCAATAAGATAAAGTTTGTGTGTTTTTTAACCTGTATTATTCGAATATTTATCAAGTGTTTATTGTTTAAGTATTTGTTTTCTATAAAAGAAACAAAGATTTAGTCACTTTACTTTTTTCGGTAATTTTTTTACATATACATTCGAACCTCCGAATAAGGGACACGGAAGGAAGGTTAACATATTTTAAAACAACATTTATAACAAATGGCCGCTGATGAGAGGTTGCCGCTATTGAAAGTTTTATAACAGAGTTCAAGGTCCTGCGAATCTAAAAATATAAAAATTCTTTTGAGGGGTCATTTTTTTACCGATCGCCGTACACTCCCTTTGTTAAGTAACACTAGAGGAAGTAAAATTAGCAGATTATATTACAACAGCAATAAGTTTAAGTGCTTAAAATTATCCGAAATAGTAAATATATTGTAATTAGGCTACAAAAACAATTAAATTAAATAGTAGAAAATATAAAACTTAACTTAATTGAACTCCTGTAAAAGTAATAAGTAAATAATATTACTTAATTATTCGAGAGAGTATTGTTTTATCCATTGACAATTTTCAAAATGGACAATAAAAAGATAACTCAGCTTTGGAAATTGTTTTCAGAAACTAAATTAAGAAAGTTAATTATCGATTGCATTGCTGGAAAATACTCATTTTATTACATTTATTACTAACGAATTGAAGAAAATGATGAGAAATATCCTCTTAGAATGCATCGGAATTGTATTATTATCGAGATAAATTTTGCAATTTCTTCCACTTTTTAAATATACAATTCATACGAATAACAATTTAACAGTCGTAAAATGTTAAACAGTTTTCTATTATCATTGTAAAAATGTAAAAAAAAAGAAAAAAATGGAATTAATTGGTATTATATATTCAAAATTTTCCGTTTTAGAGATAAGAAATGTCGTTATTTAGTTACATTGTCGCATTTCATACGCGAATGGAATGATGATAAAATTTTATATTATTGCTTTTTCCATTAAAGTGTGTATTACCAGCAATAAAATTAATTTATCTGCACGATATCATTTATGAATCTATATCAATTTCTCCCTTTTAAAATCTTTCTCTCATATGGGCACTAAAAGGGCTTTCAATTTAAAACTCGGCCTCAATGGCCGAGTTTCGTCCAATTAAAAATTATTGAGGAATTGCTCATCCGTATCCACAGAACAGTAGGCTGATCGGGCTATCACATGCCATTGATGTAACACCTCTATTAGAATATACGTTAGTCCGGCATCAGATAATTCTGTATTTTCAATAATCCGGCACTGTTTACGTAACTTATACTGATAAATTATGAGGGCTTAGACCGTGTTCGAGTCCATACCCTTATGGAAAAACTTTGCAAACTGAACTTACTAAAACTTTTTCAAAAATGTGGCTCCATTAATTAACCCATATTTCTCAGGAAACTGTTACTGATGTAATATAAGGAGTATAACTTCATATTAAATGAAAATAAATTCTATATTAAAAGCTTTATCGTTCGAATTATATAAGAAGTAAAGCCAAAAGGTCAGTATCACAAAATCAATATTGGCATTAAACTTCAATATTTGAAGTAGTTGCACTACTGTATCGATTCGAAAAATCTAATAAAATTCTGCTAAAATGATGATACAAACTTAAAACTTTTTGTTTTCCTGATAATGCCAAACGAACAGATGAATTGTTCAAACAAGTTTAGTTTATATTTTTAAATCTAGATATTGTTTGAATTGCCTTCTTTGTTCGAACAGTGGACAATGGAAAGTTCTACATTAAGATACATTAAATTTAGTAAGAATAAACAAAACGAGCAATTATTAATTGTGACATCATCACAATGCCGGCCTGCCATTTTAAATCAGCTTTTAATTTAAAAAGTCAGGCGACTTCCGGTCCAGACCGGAAGTTCCCAGAAATTCTTCTATATCTAGTCTCAATTTTCGTCTCTCTAACTCCGTTTCCGAGATTAATGAAAGACAGACAGATAGCCAGACAGCTAAACGAAGGGAACGTTTATGTCTACAATTGCAGCTAATAATCGTTCTCGCCCTTGTACATTTTGTAAACTTACATGTATGTTAATAATTTCTCAGGAAGAAATAATTTAAATCGTAAATATTAGAATAAATTTATGATGCTTTGAGAAAAAAGCTTACGAACAAATTTAAAAAATTAATTATTAAAAAATTTTTTTCAGAAAGAACCTAAAGGGAGATTATCAGTCAGTTACATTCTGTTCATTGGATCGCTTTTATCTTTAATATTGTTAGCGGTTACGTTATTTATTTTTACATATTTTAGGTAAGTCAATATTTTCAGCTAAATAAGACAAACATTAAAATAATATATGCTAATTTATTTATATTTATTTACAGATCTCTTCATTGCTCCAGGCTTCGAGTACACAGAAATTTAGTTGTTGCTCTCATAATTCATTCGTTTTTATTAATGATCATCTCTTTGCCAATTCTATTCGAAAATTCTATACCTTCTTATCATGGTTTCGTAAGTAAATATTTGAATTAACAAATTTGTAATAAAAACTCAATTGTTTATACAGTAAAACATGCGTAAACCGGAATTGCAAGGTACTGAATATATTTTCGGTCTATAAGGTTTCAACTTTGAAACGGAAAAATTCACTCCGGTTTTACTGTATTTATTTATTACTATATGCTCTTTATATTATTACACATTTTTACTGCAGGATTGGTTTTGTAAGACGTTACTGACATTAAAAATGTATGCTGCAACTGCAAGCGTTAACTGGATGTTTGTTGAAGGATTGTTACTTTACAGCAGCATTTCTGTCTTCGTGTTTCAACAAGATCCACCATTTAAACTGTATTATTTTATAGGATGGGGTAAATACAATTTTTCGAATATAGTTACAGACCTATTTTCTTCGTCACTTACCATTAACTCCATAATTTAGTTACTCCAGGGATATTCGTTGTATCATGGGCAATATTTATGGTATTCCATTTAGAAACACCATGCTGGAGGGGATACGGAAGATTGCCTTATATCTGGATTGTTACTGGACCAATGATAACTGCTTTAGTGGTAAGATTTTTGCATTTAATTACAAATTAATATAGGTTAATTTTTAATGAAAATTTTATTTAATTAGGTGAATACTATTTTCCTGTTCACAATAGTTCGCATCTTAATCACCAAAATTCGCGCTACTGTTTCGATAGAAACTAAACAGGTCAGGTGAGTAATTCAGCAAATCTTTATAAATTACGTTAAACAATTTAAAAGCGTACAGTATTTACAGTAGAAACGTAAATTTAATAATTAATGGGCTATTAATATGAATAGTTACCATCAAGAAGGTGAATCGTTTCGTTTCCTATACAAGCTACTCATTTAGAGTCGTATTCATGTGTAGGCTAATTAAGCTACAGGGCCCCACATTACAAGGGGCCTCGTTCTATTCACAAAAAACAATACTGTTTGCCCATTGTATTTGGAGGAAGGACCTCTTGAACGTTGGCAGCGTAGGGTCGCAAGTCGAAATCCAGCTTTGTATCTTTCACAAATTAAATAAAGTCGCAAATAACTCATTTTTGAACAGATTTGGATAAATATAAATACGATAAAATTACATTATTTGTTCGATATTTATTGGTAAATTTTTAGTGAAAATTACTTCGTCCATAGTACGAAGAAACAACAGTGTTTAAGGGCAACACAAGAAATAACGTTACTGTAAAATGGTTTTAAAATGCTATTTTGTAAAAATAGAAAAAAAATCCCTGAATTGTAAAAATAGTTTTCCAATAAAATCCGAGTTTTTGGATAAAAATAGTAACGACAGAGAAAGTAACAGATAATTCAATAAAGCTGAATAAAAATAGAAAGTGTTAAATTGTTTCATTGATAGCTGGATTCAATCAGTTTTCTGACAATATAAATATAAAACGGTTTTTATTTAGTTAAATTCATTTATTTTTTTCTTAAAAACTTAAAAAAAATGAGTTAATCGTAGCTCCAAACGTACAGGATGTCAATGCTCAACGTTTAGTAAAACTAGGAATTGGTAGAGGTCGATGAAATGTGTATTTTTACTTCCTCTGTTATATATAACAGAGAGGTAGTATGGTTTTTGGTAAAATAAATGACCAGCTTTCAAGACTCGAGACCTTGAAAGTGCAAAAAATTGGGGTTTTTTCTGTATGTATGGATATTTTTATGTGTATCCTATGTGTGATGCCTTTTGTCGAAAATTTCTGAAATTCTACAGGAAGATTTGGGTATTAGGGACATCTACGCTATTAAATTTTGGTGGTAAAGGTCGAGGGGATGGGAAGGTGAAGAAAACCTAAGAGAATCCATGTGGTCAGACCGTTGTAGAGGTGTGAATCCACGCCAGTAATCAGGTGGTTTTATTTAATCAACAATGGTGGGCCAGATTTATTTGGAAAAAATTTTCTGCTAATTTTACTTCTCTAAGGCTCTTCATCAAATGCTCTGGTCTCATATTAACCTTTGATTAATTACGCACTGCACCTTTATTACGAAAGTCATAAAATGTTACTTTCCTCGTGTTTTGGACTATAATAACTACTTCTATTTGCTCTAACATATTAAAAATCGAAAATTATGCCATTAAACCAATAAAAACGCTTTTATTTGTCTAGGAAAGCAGTCAAAGCTACAGTTTTGTTGTTCCCTTTGCTGGGGATAACCCACTTGCTCTTCTGTATAAATCCACAAGACGATGGCTATTTAGAACAAGCTTACATGATTACAAATGCCCTGTTACAGTCTTGTCAGGTAAAACATTTTTTATAATATTTAAAAATTATTTTGAATTTTCTATGGTTTTTATGGTTTTTAATGGCTTATTACGTATACAATTTAGGGAATATTTGTTGCGGTGCTCTATTGTTTTCTGAATTCTGAGGTAAATTTTATTCATATTATAAGTTTTAAATTATAGTCAACCTTGAATATAACGCCACTCTGGCACAGCGCAAATCAATGCTCGTAAACGGATTTTCCTTTCTCAGAATTACGAAACATACGATTTTGCACTTTAAATGATATTGTTATTAGGAAATCCTGAGACTTCCAAACTCTCAAACATGACATTTGCGTGTAGATTTTATTACTTTGAATTATTCTCAGTCTTTGAGATTCTTCGAATTAGCGCTAAACTCGATTTAGTACGAATCTCAGTTGTGGCACAATATCAAGGTTTGACTGTATTTATTTAAGAATATAAACAGAACTGTTTTTTAAATTTTAAATGTTTTATTAAATTAACTACAAATTTGAAAATATAATACAATAATGCAGACATTTCTAAGTTATAGCTTGTGTTTTTGATAAACTCAAACACTGGGTTTATCAGGAAGGGAGGTAAATACTTTATGGAGGTAACACATAAAAAAGTCTACATGAGGATATGGTGATTTATTGATACAGAGATATGTTTATATCACATGCAGTGGACTGAAAGTGAAACTACAGTTGCTACAGTGTTAATATTGCTGCTATAGTTGAACTTGAAGTCTATTGCATCTGACGATGATCCATGAGAGGATGGAGTGGTGGCATCAGAGATTCTCAAAGTTTTTGTGTGTAGTGAGTCACACTCGACATGTCCTGAGAAACAGGATCTGTGCAAAGGATATCACTACGTTTGTGCATTTTTTAAAAATAATCAGCTCATTTCCAAACCTTTATGGACTGTTTTCTTTCTTCTTGTGAGGATTATCTACCAAAGTATTTACTTTTCCTCTTGATACATCCTGTATTACTAATATTAAATTGTTAATGTATAAATTAACTAAAATAACTTTTAAATAACATATTTAGGTGCAAACAGCGTTAAAACAAACTTATATTAAAGCTCTACTGAGACGTCATCCCAATGTCCGTTGCCAAGTGGTGCCACAGGGATCTACAACTCACGTTTCACACGTTATGGACTCTTATGCCATCAGCAGCACAAAAGTCACCAAACAATCTCCATACAGACAACCAGGATCTAACAATATAAGATTCACTAATGATAACAATTATCGCGATCAAAATAATGGTAAATGCTCTTACCCACTGCTTGAAACGTTTCAAATTTCAAATTCTTAGAGTTTTATCTAAAAATTTTGTTATGTATCTGCTTAGAAATTAATTAA
The DNA here is from genome assembly GCF_030686945.1 of Centruroides vittatus. Lineage (NCBI taxonomy): Eukaryota > Metazoa > Arthropoda > Arachnida > Scorpiones > Buthidae > Centruroides > Centruroides vittatus. The sequence goes on from NW_027122385.1 coordinate 6,092,137, forward strand.
TTTTTCTTTCTAATATGAAAACTGTGCATTGATATAATACAAACATATCCAGTAATAAAATAAGATTTTTTGTTAATTTTTTATGGGTGTGTTAATATAATAATTAGTACCATTTAATGTACGTATTTATGAATATGTCTGCGAAATAAAATTACATTTTCTGTAATTATATTATAAATAAATTTAATTATGATGTTATAGGCATGAATATAACACTATCCGTTTATGTTCTACGTATACTATGTGTTTACACGTATATATTTTGTATGTAAATTGTAAACATTAAGTGCCTTAAGGTAGAACAATAAATGTAAATAATTTTTAGAAATAAAATATGTTCGTTTCAATGATACAATTAATTTTTTAAGGTTTAAAACGAAATAAAATTTAAAGCAATTTTTATTTTTTCTCACTTTTATCATTAGTTAACACATTCATCATGTTATATCCTGCCTGAATGACATCCTCTTTATTTTAAACAATGGATGTCATCAGTCTACTCCTTTTCACGATGTACTTTTACATTATCCTACTTTTAAGTAATATAGCATCTTCATTCTCCCACATTCGCATCTTGTACAGCATCCTGGAAAGATGCGGATCCAGCATCTTGCTTTTCAGCATTTCTAACAGTTTTGCGAAAAAGAATATACAATAAAAATCATTATTTAAATAGTAAAGAGTTAATAACAATATTTAAAAGTATAATATAACAAAACAAAATTTAAATCCACAAAAATTAAATATATTTTAAACTTAAACAAGAACTTCCATCCATCCTTCGGGCATTTATATAGTTTGATAACAGCTTGATCGATGGTTGCTTGATAGTAATTGAGAAGTTTCTCACTTCTCGTGTAACAAATGATTATTTTGTTAAAGTGAAGGATGCTATAAATGATACTTTATTTTATTATAAAAAAAATCGTTTTTTGTACATGTCACTTCGCATTCTTATCATTTTTCATTCTCTACAAAATAAATAACAGGAGGGAAAAAAGTTCTCCAGTTCTAAACGTGCTGCACGTCGGTGCAATTACAAGAAAATTGATAAATGTTATAATGTAAAAATGTATAAAAATTAATTTTCGCCTATAAAAAAATTAAAAATCACTCAAAAATCATGTTTAAATTAATGTATTAAGTTATCTTTACTGGTATTTTTACAAGAAAATTAAGTAGACGTCAAGGAAGGTGATGATATATTCTACATTCTCAGTTATCAAGGACATGTTTTTATAGACAATCTTTATAAAACGGACAGTGAAAAATTTTATAACATGCCATGAATTATAGCAACTTTCATCATCGATACTGGAGCATTGCTGTTTTATGATGGAGAGTTATCAAAAAAAGAAAAAAAACTGGATATAACAGTAAAGGAACTATTTGAAGAATATTTTTCTTAATGCCTGTTTATCTTCTTCGTGAAATATTTTGTTTAAAATAGTGATTTTATCTTTAACAATACATCAGAAATAATTTATATATAAAATTTCTAACATTTTTTATATGATGTTATTACATAAAATTATTTTAAACAGAAAATAGATTTTACTACATTAATATTGAATATATCGACATTAATAACTGTGTCTACAGCTAAATAAAACGAAAGATTTATTTGCATAAATAAATTTAAAAATAAATGCAAGGTCGAAAAATAAATATAGGCAGTCTCCTTCAGTTTATGTAAGAAGATAGAAAAAATATTTTCAAGGCCATTCTTTCGACCAATTAGCGTTTAAAATACATTTAAAAATAATGCCAATTAAAACTTCGTTATGTAGCTATGAACCGCCTATGTTTTAATTTAAAATATATCAAAAATTACTCCGTTCAGTCTTTATATAATTTTGTATTAAAATATAATTAAATAATAAATTAATTAATTATGCAATCGAAAGCTACAATAAAACCTTTGACACCTAAGAGCGCAAATTGATGCCTTAGGTGCAGGAAATGCCTTATTCAGGATTTTGAGAATGTGAATGCTGCTCAAGGCAGATTCAGGAGCAACGGACGTTCCCGCTGTCGTTTCTTTAGGAGAGAATTACTTTAATTACTTAATTTTATACTGTACCTAATTGAAGTCATGCGATGTGTGATGCTATGTTTTTATATTTATTATAAAAACTAATTGCTTCGGAATCAAGAGGATGCTGCAGCACTATAAACACTCCACTTAGATGCACAAATATCTTATCTTGAATACGCTTTACAAGCAATATAAATAGATTTTTAGTTTCTAGATTTTAATATGTAAGAGAACCTTTCTCATCAAATAACAATTAATTAGCCGTGTAGTGTAAGGCCTCAACTTCTAGCATATAATTGTGGCCTGAAGTTACATACTTTAATATTCTACAGTAAATTAGTCAGTAGAATGATTAACCGACTTAATTATTGCGCCTTTGTGTCCTTTTTATCTTAATTTAAATTTAATTTGTATACTAGTACTTTTTATATATTAACAGGTGAACTAAATAAAAAACATTATTTTTGATCTGTAAGACTAAATATCTGCATCCATATTTTCCAGTATATAATAAGTCCTGTTAATATATAAAAAGTACTAGTATACAAATTAAATTTAAATTAAGATTAACCGACTTGTAGGCCACTCTGTATATTAACTACATATAAAATAGTACAGATTAAATAAATATTTTAAGTAATTCTAGTGATTTTTATATATAATATTATATGAAATTTGATAGTAATAAGAGATCTGTTTATTCTCTTGTCCTGTGTGAACCAAGAGGGCCTTCTCTCGTATCCATCATATCTTTAGGTCAGTGATACAATGAATGAGGTCGAGTGATGAGGGAGACAATAAGAGTTTCACTTTGTAGAAACGTATTTTTCTATCTGTAACTTCAAATTACAATTGAACTGTCAAGTGAATAGGTGAAGAAGAGGTAATTGGAAAGGATGGTTTCCATTTAGTATTTAATAGTTTCTTGATGGAAGAAAGAGAAATGTCTTCTCTAATTACTTGAAAAAGACAAATTAGAATTTTCTAACATTTTGTATAATCATAGTATTAGCGAAGGAAACAATTTGAAAGAGGAAATTTTAAACATTTTAATTTTGATGATAAATATCTTCCATTAGTTGGGTAATGTATACAAAAGAGACATATTAATACGGTTTTCAGAGTTTTGTTTCTTAAAAAGAAAACAATTTAAGAACTTTCTTTTTGGTTTTTTTTTATTTCTTTGTTGAAAAACGAAACCGTAATCATATTTAATGATGCGTGGAGGAATTTGTCAACTGCTCTTTGTTTCGTTGTTTAATCACTTCCATTTTTCATTTAAACGAATTAAAATGTATTGCTTTTTTAAATGCCTAATTTGTTCTAATTAATTTTTTTTCATTAATCGCTTTATACTTTAAATTAATAAATTCTTGGATAGTATAGCACTAAGTCGTATACCAATCTGGAACCATAAGGATCACCACTGGCCGAGTGGATAAAAACTACTAAACAGTAGAGTTTAATCGTGAATTTTTTTACGTTAGTAACACCTAAATAGAGGCCAGTTTCCCCTAAAAGACCCCCTTTAGCAGATCGCCAATGTGTTACGTTGCCGTACACGGATAAAAACCAAACTTGAAACCATGTGTTTGTTCATTCTGAGCTGAATATGGAGGAACAAATTGAAGTTATTTGGATTCTTCAAATGAAACATGGACTCAGACGTGCAACGTACGGAAGTGATTTCTTTAAATGTATTTTTACACGGTATACTCGACACTGAGCAACTCGCCACTCTTCACCTGTACAATGGTGCCCTACTCTCCCTCAATATCGCCAGTGTTACTAGTACAGTCTACGTTTCAATTGAATGTACTTAATATTTTGGTGGTAAAGAAACCCGTAGACAGCGAGTTGTGGAAGAGTTTAATGTGATGCATACAGACTTTCCACCAATCTCACACGGCAATCTAGATGCATCATGTTAAATTTTTTGGCAACATATCTCTGCAATTTTTCACCATCAGAATATCTTAAATTCGTTCCTTCTTACTCAGCTCCACGCTTAACCTGTAAAAGAATAAACAAAGGTTAACACAACTATGGTTCCAGACTTATAGAACATATTATACTTATATATATATTATATAGACTTATAGAACATATATATATATATATATATATTTATTTATTTATTTATAATAACTCCTTTACAATTCTACTGCATATATTCATTGAATTTCTCAAAGGTCCTACTGTTTAAATTTATAAAACCCAATTAAAGTGTTACGTATGTGCACAAAAATCCATAAAACTCCAGTAGACAATTGTGAAATATTGCATCAATTATTAATTAAATTTTTATAGTATTTGAAAAATTAAATTTAATATTAATAATATTAATTTCTTTTAAAAATAATCTTAATTTTAAAGCTTATTTTTGAATTTGATTTCTATTTATCTCGCATTCTATCCTTTTAAACCAAAAACGAGTGCATGTTATGGAAACTGTTATATTCTTTTCTGTTTGGAAAATAATATACCATTTTCATACCAAATTTCCATCTGCTTGGGCCGATATTATACTCGGGATTATTGTAATTCCATCTTTCAATTCTCTATTTTTCTTTCAATATTCGGAGTACATCCTCTTATTGTCAACTCACAATAGTATGATTTGTATGTTTATATACTCCAACAGTGTTTTCTACAACAGCAAATATACTTCTTTCTTATATTTCCTATGCTGTTCCAGATTGTACGAGCTTCTTAAAGTGTTTTTTCTTATATTTAAGTGCCACTTCTCTTTAAAAACTTACCAATTCCCTTATAAATTATCCACATAAACTTAATTTTTTATAATAAACAAAAAAATTACAGTATGTTTTATAATTGGCACAAATGTTGGATGTTATCCATTATTTATATTTATGTATAAAGTAATTATTTACAGAATTTTTCTCCTTTTCTCCATAGAGAATCCATTCGGCTTCGATTCATTACCGATGTTTAATGCGTAATTTTTATATAAATTTAATTTAATTTCTGATATTTTTTATTAACATTATTTTCATTTATTATAATATATTTTAAACAAAAACTGTATATAAAAATCTCTCAGAACAAGTAATTTTTCACCCAGTTTACCAAGATACATCCCCAAGTTCTCAGTTTCAATGCAAAAGAGATTAGTGCTGGAGACATCTGTTTTCTCATTTCCGTTAAAAATCTTTATACTAAAAATATAAATAAGAAAATAGATAAAATATTACACTTATAAACAAAGATTATAAGTGGAGATTATCAGCATCTGGCACAATCGAGAAGGAAATTGAACGTCATCACTAGACTATCGAAGAGTTACACTTCAAAAGCCTCTAACTCGTAATACTTTGAAGAAATTCATCACTTTCTACTATAATTACGTTTACTTTTTATATCTCAAGAATAAGAAATATCCTAAAAATAAAAATAATATTTAAATTGATTTCTTTTGTTTATAGTAATTAAGTTATAAGAAATTATCAAATAATAAATAAAAATTTAACACTTTTTTGCAATATAAATGTTTAAATTTTAAAGGAATTTAGTAGAATTTGCTAAATAATATCCACATTTATCTATTACTTCTATTATTAGAAGACTAGAAATTAATTTCGATTTACTACAAACTTCTTATCTAACATACACTAAATGATTTATTTAATTATATTCAGAACATTATTTAATTTGGTAAACTTTTTAAAACTTTATGTTAATTTTTATTAAAATTATAAATTTCTATCATCCTCGCCCTCTCCACTTTCTCATAACTCCTGTTTTTATCAATATCGCATTCTTTCCTCATCTCTCCTCTTTCGAAAATCCTCGCTCTCTTCACTTCCTCATTTCTTCTCTGTCTATCATCTCCTCCTTCTCCCCTTCCTAATCTTCCCTCTTAAAAAAGAGGTTGTATAGATAGCATCGATTTCATAAAGAGAACTTATCACTTCACTTTTCATGAGTTACATTTTTCTGCTTCATAAAAAAATACAGGATGGGGATGCGAATAACATAACGTAACCAGATTCTGATCAATAGAAAATAAAATATATTGAATAATTGAATTTACTTACTCTGTTATATTACTCCAATTGATCGACACTTCACAAGGTAACAACCCGGAGAACCAATTTTCTATGTAAAGTTGTATTAAAAATTATGTACTAAAAATTTCGTGAACTATGATGTAACATGATATAGAATTTGACAACTCAAAAACTTTATGTATTACTTTAAAAATGAATCTAAAGAATACATTTCATCTGAAAAATTCAGAGAGTGTCTTTATTTTTCAAAAACGACTTCTAAACTCTTTTGAAAAATAGTGACTATAAGGAAAATAGATTTTAATATTTACATATCATACATAATTCCTGTTGACTGAGTGACACTAAAGAGCGAATATAAATCTTTTAAGATTTATTTATGCTGCAAGATTCTTCGCATAATCTTTGCAAATCAATAAAAGAAAGCTGTAATTATATAATTCGTTACAAGGCTAGTATAATATATGAAAACTTTAAAATTAAATAAGCTAAAAACATATTTTTTAAGATGATTTGATCGAGGTGTACGTGCGAGGTATGAGGGATGACACTGATCTGAAAGAGAATATTCAATTCACGAGAGCAAAGTGAATAAAACCACTGAGTTCTTGTCGTGAATTCGAACCTCACCAATAGGCAGGCACGTGAAATTTTCTCCTAGCTCTAAATTTCTTATAGAAAATCTTCCCGAATTGCACGTCTTTTCGCAGATCATCAATATGTTTCAATTGTTCTGTCCAATCAATCAATCAAATTGTAAATATACTGAATTTTCTGTGAAAAGTACAAAGAAATTCCATGAAAGTACATGTAATTTTACTGCTTGAATTTTCCTTAATTAATAACATTATCAGTTCGGAGAATCACGAGGGATGCTGATAATAATAATATAATTGAAATTTATTATCTACTCAAATCAGGAATAATTAAGTTTTACAACATCATAAACAGGTAATTTAATCAATTAACACAATGTTTTACAGAGGAATAGTGATATATTTAATATAAAATGTATCAATAATGTGATAGCTATAAGAGGTTACATTGTAGAAAATGTTTTGTAGGTTACTTTATGAACATAAGGTATACCTATTGTATATGTAGATAAATTATCCGATCTGTACTTACAATGTGAGTGATTGGATCGCTGAAAATCGCAACATAAGGGAAGACTATATGAGAAATTTTCCATTATCTAGCGTTAGACTCGCGAAGAAAACAGAAAAATTCCTGAGTTAAGTGTTTTTCTCCAGATAAAAGGATGGTGTTTTCGCGCATCGTTTTCGAATCTTGCATGTAAATTCGTGGGTTTGAACCGATAAATTCGAATCTTCACAGTGACTTGTAAAGTTGGAACCACATGCAGTCACTTGTTAAATTGAAAAATTTTCTGCAAGTGTACGTAACTTTTCATCATAAATTCATAACTGTATTTACAGAAATTAATATATTCGATTGCCGAAAGACAATTATTTGCCTATAATCTATATAATAGAATTTGAATTAATGAATTATTAAGTCGAAAAGCATGATTAATTACATAAATTGTTATTACTTTCTTCGCAAGAAACAATTAAAAATTGTGTTGACTTGAGAGACTTTACATAAAAGGATGATCACCAGTTCATTTGTCATGGATTGTTTAGTTGAATATTATCATTGTTATCCATCAAAATGATGTGAATAGGAGTATTGTAATGTTATTAAGAGAAAAATCAATTGAGGCATTAAATATTCATTGTTTAACATGACGATAATCAAGTAATTGTTTTAGATAACATTCAAAAATAATTAAAATTATTTTCTTATTAATAGACAGATCTCTGGAGTTTTATCTTCATTAAATAATCTAATAATATTCGGGCTGCAGAACTGCTGCAGTTCGTTTGTCTGTCCGTTAATAAATATCATAAATTAGGAAAAAATAAAGAAAAAATTAAGCTAAAATATAAATGAGTGTTGACAACCCTCTGACAAGTATGGAAAATAAAATTTAAAATGTGATTGTCACTGTATAAAAGGTGGGAAATTACAAAAGGGAGTATTAACACGAACCTACCAATAGTCCCTTCTATACTTAGTACTACTTATGTACAATATAACAACTGAATACTGGTGGTCGCGAGTTCTTACTTGTTAAAAGCACGTTTTGTTTTGTCAGGTATAAACTTTCATTAAGTTATTAAATATTCATGAAGGTTAATAATAAATATAACATAATTGATTAAGTAAGGATTCAATCTATGAAGAACTTCTATTGGGTAGAATATCCATTTGACTAATATCACAATTAGCCAATATTTACTTGATTATTATCACTGCTGATACCTGTATGACCGATATCACTATAGTCCACAAGTGGCCAATTACATGCATTTCGAGTGATATACTTAATAAGTCAACATCAACAAGAGTTAAGGATATTATTGCAACTAAGTATTGAAAAAATGACATCCTGAAGAATGCCACTTGCAGAAAGGAATTGCTGCTGAGCTTTCCGATCATTCTTCATTTGTTTTCATCCTCAATAATTGTTACCATTACCTTTAAGACTTGCATTAGTTTGGGAAATATTAGATATAGACAGCCATATCTCCCGAATCAATGTCCAATTTTCTTAAAAATTTCCAGAAACATTTCATCCCGACAAACAAATCGCCTTACAAAATTTCATAAGTATTCGATAAAAAGTAGAGGAGTTATTGAGCTTCAAATTAGGTGATGGACAGTGGTTAGATTTATTATAATAATGTTTTTAGTTAGGCCCTTTACTTTAAAGGACATCTGGCAGCACAACTGGAATATTAAATCCTGCTATATAGCCTTAATGTACTTTGTCTTGAAGTTAGCATATCAATCGATTTTAAACATTAAGAGTACGGCCCACCAGTAACAGAGTGGATAAAACTACTGAATCCATCAGGGTTCAGTAGCTTCATCACTCTGTTACAGTTGGTCGTGGGTTCGCACTTAACTGACAGGTGACCACATGGGGTTTTTCTGATTTTCTTCACGAATCTGACACCTAACTAGAAGCCAGTTCTCATAGAAAGTTTTTTTCTTGGAAAGTAGTCTAAATATGACGTAGCCCCATTTCATAAATCCAGTCCTTTAATAATAGCGAATTTATAGTTCTATAGATAAACAACAATAAAAGAAAACTTAAATAGGACTAAACTCAAAGTAGAAATAAAGCAAAGTTTAGTACAAGAAGAAAAAGACTTCGAATAACTAATTAATAATCCCAGAAAAATATATTAATGTTTCTCTGTGATGTCAGCATCCTTGTTTTCTTTTGATCTAAATTTTAAGATACGTATTAGGTTCAAAAAAGAAGCTTTAAATTTAATTATTTTATCTTTAATTTAATAATTCCAATAATAAATTACATATTCTATTTAACAGAACTCCTAACTTTGAAAAAGGCTTATTCAAATCGTTGTGGTGCAGATCTTTGACGAGTTACTTATAACAAAATTACAAATGTGTGTATTAAAAATTAAAATAAGAATCAAATAGAAAATTTGCAAGTGGTCAATGTAAAACACAATTTAATATTGCAATTTTTTAAAATCTTACATGTAGCAATCTACATGTAAGATTTTATTTTAAGATCATTTTAAGTTTAGGATGATTTATTGCATTGAAACACAACACAATTCTGCCGTGTTACGTTGTATTCGAGGTTAAATAGATACATCACAATGATATTCCAATATTTATTGATGTTTGATTAATATCATTCCAATATTTATTGATGTTTGATTAATATCATTCCAATATTTATTATATTTTACCAATATAAATAACAATTGACTTACCTTTGGTTTATATTGGTTTCACTGCCAAAAGAAGCTACACAGTCCAGAATGAAAACTCAAAGCTCAAAATATAACACTTAAATTAAATAAACAATAAAATGTTTAGTTATTTTGTGAAAATGTATTTATAAATATATTTAATTTTGTAACAAAGAAATTAAATTTCTATTTATAAGATCAATAAAACTTTAATCTTGCTTTATTTTTCACACTGAACAAGTCTTGAAAAAAATTTAATCAAGATAAGTAGCTTTTAATATCAATTCATGGTGAAGAGAAGAACACAATAGCCGTTAAACAGTGTTTATTTTTTGCCGTTACAACGAGAAAAATATTATTAAGTCAATTATTTAAAGATCAAGAAACAATTCTCGAGATAACGAGCAGTTGAGGAAAAATTGCAGCATGATATTAAGCTGCAATTTTTCCTCACAATGCCCTCAATTTTAGTAGTGTCTTGCCCCTGTACATCATACTTTTCCTGTTAACAATGGAGTCATGCCAATCATCTATCTAACTGAATTTAAGAGAAAATTTTTAAATTGAAATAATGTGACTTCCACTCCAAACCGAAAGTTCACATATAAGGGGTCTTCCGCCGTTACACGTTCCATATCTGGCCTCGACTTTTATCTATTTAACTCCGTTCTCGAGATTAAAAAAAAGACAGAAAGATGTATGCCAGTGAGAATTTATGTTTGCAGTTTTTAAAAACAGAAGTCAAATATAGATAATACAAGATCTACGACACAGGACATAAAAAATTGTGAGATAAAACAATGAATTTACCGCGTAATCATAAATAGTATACAGAATTAAATACGGAAGATATCATTATCAGCATATTAAGATTGTACCAAGAAGCTGAGAAGGGAGTAAAAGAGGATGCAGTTTCATTGCTGCTAACATTACCCAGATGTGTTTTGTCGTAATCTATCTATTCTTTCATAAAGACAGTAAACAAACGTTTGGGAAGAGTACCCACCCCCCGAATTTTGTAATGAAAAAATATAGAAGTAAGCTTTTCTTAGGGACTTTTAAAACTAACTTTATTCTGCACTTAAACAGTACTTTTTATACACTTAAACGACACGAGAGAAAAAGTTGAAAGATTAATTATAGGTTAAAAGTTAAAGTTGTAAGCAAGTTAATGAGAATTTTAAATATGATGCTGATTAAGATGCTGAAGATGAAGCTGTAGATAATGATGCAAATGCTAAAGGTAAGAGAATTTGCTAAATTTACTGACAAAGCAACTAGGAAATTATAAGAAAAAATCCGTTTTTTTCCAATCAAAGATTATAATTTTTATTAATTTAATACCCGAAAAGTAAAAAAGAGTGAGAAAAACGATAATTTAAAAATTTTTTAGAAAATATTTACTTTTATCTTGAAATACGAAACTCTGCCTTTACATGTAATTCCACTCTTTATTAGGAAAAAATATTAATAAGAAATACGAGAAACACATATAATTACGGACATTTTAATACAATTTTTCACAAATAAATAATATTTTTCTTGGAATTTTTTTTATTAAAAATTACAAATTTTTAATTATAGATATTTCATTAAAATCAGTATTTTCAATGAAAAAAATCGAAAATAATATCAATAATAATAATAACCAGAAAATTCATAATAAATTAATTAACATTTATTTAATTAACTAAGGATAACTGTAATTAAATACATATTTATTATTTAACAGAGTTAAAATGTATAAAATCTTATAAAGAAAATAATATTTTATCACTTGAATATTCTAAGTAAATACCTATAAATTCAAGAGCTTGACATTATATTAATTCATAAATTTTGGAGATAAAACTATATTTTTAATTATTTAAATGCCGTTTTTTACTCTCTTTCTTATCTTATCTTCTTCCTAATGATAATAAAATATCAAAATAATAGATTAAAATTTTTCTATTTACGTCACGCCGATAAGAAAGTTGAATGCACTTAATTCAAACTCATTTTTAAATTGAAATGGCAGCAAAATAATTTAATAAATGCTATAAAATAATACTATAAATATGTTAATTTGTGACCATTATGCACATTGTATATGTTAGAAAAGTGCTGTTTATATAGTAAACAATTCAGCAACGAGTTGCGTAACGTTCCCAGCAAAAAAGTTAAAATTGTGTAACGCCATCTGTTATGAGAGTTTTATTAAAAATTAATTAAGTATTATTAATTATTAGAAAAAGGCAAGAGGGTTAATTCTGAGAGTAAGAGGTGAGTTTTAAAAAATGCTAATAACAAGTAAAATCTTCAATAATTCACTCCAAATCGAGATATAATATTTCACTCTTTTATCTCACCACTGCCTCGACCTTTAACTACCAAAATTTAATAGAAAAAATCTCACTAATACGCAAACTTCCCTGCAAAATTTCAGAAATTTTCAACAAAAAATACAGGAGTTATTAAGCTTCAAAGAGAATGAATATAATCGCGCCCCCACGAACAGACTCGTCTCTGTTCGTGCGGGGCTCGATTACGTTCACTCTATTTGTAGCTTATGGGGCGTATTATGGAAGCGCGATTAACATTTAGACATACAAGAAAAAAAATCCCCAAACGTTTTTAATTTTCGATGTTTCAAGGGCTCCTGAGTCCAAAAATGTAAAAATCGGGATGATGATTGACTGATCTCCATACTTTTCCTGTTATATGTAACAAATAAAAAATTAAAATAGCAGGAGATATTTATTCAATAATATAAATGCATTTTATAGATTATTTTAAGTAATTTTATATCTTGAATACTTAATATTATAGTTTCATCTTATAATATGAAACTTTAAAATATAATAAATACTAATGTACTGTACATTACTCAAGCACATTAAGTTATATTCATGATATATGAAATATAAGCACTTAATAGTTGAATATGAAAACTGAAGCTGTAATATTATAAAATAAAATTTTATTAAATCGATAAATTTTTACTTTAGCTAAGTTTTGTTTCTTGTACACACTTTAAAAATATTTGCAAAATATGAACTTTATAAGCGTGTTTATATATAAGATTTCCACAACATCCTGAGGTTATTTTAAACGAGTTTCATCCACAAAGTATTAATTAAATACTTATTATTTTCGTTTCAGGCAAACTTATAATAAAGGATGCAGGAGATGATGATGTTTGAACTTGTTGGTTGCCAGCAACCCACAAAGCAGCATGTTTTCCTCAGGCTGTGACTCTTCATTCTGGTTTGGTGTTTACAGCAATAGTCAAAAAACTGCAAAACTGTATTTTAGTATTGTGTGTACTGTGGAAGCACAACCTCAATTACATAGGTTGGCTCTCTACTCAATAGTCTCATACGTTACAAAACTTTATAATATTGGAATGTCCGATAATGTGGAAAGTCTCATAGTATAGAAGGTGTAGTAATGTTGGAAAGTCTCATAATGTGAAAAGTCTCACAATATAAAAAGAGTCGTAATGTTCGAAAGTCTCATACGTTGGAAAGTCTGGCATTAATATAAAGAAATGAATAGAATTATAACATGAAAAATTTTTTGATAGTTCTTACGATTGTTTTTTCGTATTTGCTTTCAGTTTAAGTAAAAATAGTTGTTTTTAATTAAGCTGTAAAGAAAAATTATCTTCATAATAATTATTTACAATTCAATTATTTTAATTAAATATGATTATAATTAAACAATAATCCTAATTAACTGTTTACGTCTTTTATTAAGTAGTCATGCAACCGTGCTGTTTTAATCTGAATGAAACTATTGTGTATATTATTTATTTTCATTATATTGCATTTACATTAATTAATATAAAAGTCAAAAAATAATTTTAAAAAGTTTAATATAAACTTATTCTTTATTTTATTTAATTAAAATTAACGAGGCGTGGAGATCAACATAATGAAATTTAATAGACGATTTAACTCATAAATATAAAGTATTTAGAGGTCAGACGTTAAAAATAATCTTAAAAAACAATTAACAAGAAGTTTCACTTTTAAAAACCGTTTAAAAGAAAAGAAACATAATATGAAGGATGGCCCAGAAATCAGTTAACTGCATTTTTAATTAATAAAGTAAATACCCGGATGGCCGAGAGAGTGATAGAGAAAACACTTGGCTAAATATGGAGGGATAGGGCCTCTATTAAAGGAATTCCAACAGAAAGTAATCGAACTCTTCCTTATCCTTACACAGTAGATTTAACTGAAAAAGCGTGGGCATAAAATAAGACTGCTTGAACATCCCCATGTTTTTGCTCTACTTTTCTACGGCCCTCCTGGATAAAGAGGAGTAGGAAAATCTAACAGTGTACAGACGTATTACTTAAATTAGATAACAATTCAAGCAATACGCAATATCCTAATATCTCTCAACAATAAATTCTCCATAGAATGCCTCCTGGGGATATTTCTTTGATAACCGGGCCTTTTTTAGATGTTATTTACGTGTAGAAAACCCGGAAAACTTCAAGTGACCAGCCCGTTGACCTTGTGGTTTTATCCACTCAATGGACGACAGTTCTCAATATTTCTGTTATTTGTTTATATTGTTATTTAGTAAAAGAACATTTATTAGTGTCTATTCTTTGAGTGGAAATAATTATCAATTCCTGTAAAAATAGTTCAGAAAACTTGTGATTCTTTACATATTTTCTTAATAAACAGGATTTCAGAACAAAGCTCTCCTTAATCCAATTGTGTACGAATGAATAATGCAGAGAGTTATGTAAGAATAGACAAAACTTATTATTAAAGTTATTAGGGTAATTAAATATTGACATAGTATCAAACAATTCCATTAATTTAAAAGATGGGATAATGCAAACAAACAAGTATCAAATGTATTAACCTAGATCAATCGGATTGTCAACAATTGATTTGTGTTCTGTCTGTTACGAAAGTGGAATTAAGAGCGATCTTACTATACATACGTTGAGGCCAAAGTTTCGTACTACTATCATTTAAGCGTTGAGGGCCAAGAAAATGGGCATATTTTACATTGAAAATCCGTATTGACTCTGACCCATTAGTGGTCAAGTGAATAAAAGTATAAAACACTAGTTTAGGGATCGACCCTCACCAATGGAATGTCCACGCGGAGTTTTTCAGCTTTTCTATACGTGTATAATACCTAAATAGGGGTCAATTTTTAACAGAGAATACTCCCTCTGATAGATCGCCTCATGTAATGTTACCTTATCCAATCTTACAGTGAGGCTACCTGTTTGGGAGATTAGCGAGGCGCAAACCCGCGCCTTACTAATGTCCCAAATAACACGTACATATTCCTAAGGTTGATGGTATAATGCGACGCAACACATGAGCGATCTATGAAAGGGTTGCCTCCAGGGAGACTTTTTATGGGAATCAAACTCATATTTAAGTGTAACCACACATGAGTATAACGTAAAAAAGTCTACATTGGTAAGGCCCAAACCAGTGATCATTATCAATGTTTAGTGGTTTTACACATTCAGTCGCATGCAAGTCAATGTTTTGCTGTTGTACATGTAGTGTTCAACACTGGTTTCAATCTTTATCTCTTTATCTTAACGTGAAGAAATTACAGCAAAGGTGTATGTATTTTTTTTAATAATACTTTCTCGTATCTATCATCTAAGTGATATAAACAAATAGGTCTGCAGATTTTCTTATTATTTAACATTTGTTTATTTTAATTATCATTGGCAGAAAGTAAACAATATTAATCATCTTATTTCTTTCGTTAAAGTTTGTAGTTTTAATGGATTTGCTTGCTTTGTGTCGATCGACTAAGTGCACCTTTGAATGATGAGCTCAACTAAATATAGAATAAAGGAATGTAAGTTTACCTAAATTCCTTTCTCTGTGATAAAGAATATTGGTTTTCATGCAATGCTTCATTTATCACCGTGCTTTTTAGACGAATTTTTTTTCAGTAGTTTACAGTCAGGAAGGAGATCGCAATCTATACAATGATGCGTATTATGGAGTTCGTACTTTTCTATATTTAATACATATTAAACAATTTATTTAATATTTAATAATAAGGATTCGTCTGTTAATCTCGGGTACAGTTGCTTCAATTTGAAAAGTTCGTATACCTATAAATTTGCATTGTTGTTAGTTGGTCTATTTGTCTGTCTTTCCTTAATCTCGAGAAAGGAGTTAGATATATGAAAATCGAGACTAGATTTGGAAACAATTGGGAGGAGTAGGTCCGATGAACTATATACGTACGACTGGTATAAACCGGAAGTCACATTATTTTAATTAAAAGTTTTTTCCTGTAAGGACTTAGATAACGGCATGACTCTGTTGCTAACAGGGAAAGTATGATGTACTGGGGCAAGACACTACTAAAACTGAGGGCATTGTGACGATTTGACAATAAATAATTGTTCGTTCACTTTCGACCTCCCTCTTGTGTAAAATGATCCACTCTTTGAGACTTTCCTCCCCTTAAACTGTATACGTAATTAATAAACGTAAGTAATCCGATTAAACAATTCATGAAGTAAAATATAAAAAAATATAATTTTAATTAAAATTTAATTATTTTTAATTCAAATTTTATTTAAGATAATTAATTTATGAATGTAATTTTATATTACAGTATATTCAATATATTTTTTTACAATATATTGTGATTTATAAACACGCTCCTCTCTCATTATTCATGGTACATGTTGAATTCATTATACACTGGTCGACCCGAAAATCAGTTTACTGCTATAAAGGTAGCTTTATTGTAGTTTTTACTAAACAATATTTATAAAAATTTTTTAAGATATTATGTTTCTACACATTTTTTCATATTCTTACAAGATTAAAGTTGGGGTCCTTCTGAGATTCATGCTACCCTTTATCACCTTTCGAAAAGCTTACCACTGGGAGTTGGTCATAGGTTAGCACCTGACGAAATGGCTGGTTATTTGGAATTTCCTGTAGTTTTTCATGTATGATAAGGACAGTTTTCCATAGATAGTTCTCACAGAAAGCATCCCTCCTACAGAAATAGCCTATATGTTGGATTGCCTTATCTATAAATCTAATTTCCGCTTTTATGTATGTTATGTATAAAATTTTTAAAGGAATTAATGTTAATTATACTTTATTTTACGTAAATTATTTACGTTTATATCCTTTAATCAATTATTTTAAACTATGCTTTCAATTATCACCCTGAAACTCTCTGTATTGAGTAGAGATTGTAATAAATTCTAATTAATATAATAAAATTTTCTGTGACGATAAATAAAAACGTATAAAAAGTCTATTATAAGTATATATCAGTAAAATTAATTATATAAACTTATGAATAATTTTTTAATCACTGAAATATAATTGAAAAGCCAAACCTAGAACATTCAAAATATAAATAAGCAGCGCTTGCTTATTTAAAATGATAATAAAGTAACTATAAAAGAAAAATAAATGAATAAATTATATTATTTTTAAAAGTGATGAGAATAAATACTCTGTCTTAAAAGTTTAAGAGTTTTTCAAGGGTTAACTAAGCTTAATTAGTTTTAATCTTTTCAACTTGTGGATCGCGATCGCCTTTCAGTAAACAAATTCTATACTAATTAAATTAGTTGAGGAACACGAATTAAGTAATTAATTATCAGAGATTTATGTGTTAACTTTTCTAGAGTTAACTTAAGACTACGTAAATATTTAGAATAAACTCTTTGGATGAAACTTTATCCAGGTTATTTAGTGACTGATGGAAAATTATGTCGCGTTTGGAAGTCACGTCATATGAATATTTAAAAATTATTTAAAATGATTCTTAAGCTGTTAAAAGCAAACTTATTGATTAATTTATTAAATCTAAGGCTTTTCAAAGGTTAAAAGAGGGACTACTTAACTGTTTGAGATTCTGTAAATGTCAGATTTAGGCCAAATTGCCCTATTGGGTCCCCTACGACAAACTATTTTTATGTTATACCTGTAAATGTATAGGAACTATGCGATTTCAATACAGTTCCTTAATACAAATTAGTACCGAAACTCGCCACTGTGGCAGTTTTGGCGCTGCTAGCGACGAAAAAGCAGTTTTGTTTGTGGGTACACTTAAAAAACATGGTTTATCAAAGAGATTTTTTTCAAATCTGGCAGCCTTAAAAAGCAGCTTCACGCTGCATAACTCTGTTTAACGAACTGTTCATTGCCATCATGTTGAACACATTCAGAGTGGAGAACACATTGAATGCTATTTCCTACATTGCCAACGCTTCCGTGTCTTGTCTTGTACTGTACAAGTAAATAGTCGTAACCAGTACCTGCTGTTCTTTCCTTAATTGTTAAACTCTTCCAAATCCATAATTCCACGTTTCACATCTGTATTTGAAATAAAAAGTTTTGTGTGTTAACTGATGAAATTTTTTAGAATACGTACGCAATATAAAAACTAAGAGAGCAACAATGCAATTTTCACTTTGGCGGCTGAATTTTCAAACAAAATTTTCTTTCGAAAGTTGAAATCGCATACTGAGGACAGTATGTATGCCAAATTTAGTTGACATTTGCTAAATAGTTATTTCTATATAGAGCTCTGAACACAACTTTAATTATGAGTATCTTGTATTTTGCTCAGCAATTACATAAATATGTTTAATTTATTAATACTGGATTTATTATTTTAATATTTAAATATTTTTAAGATAAATATTTGTGGATGAATTCATAGATTTTCGAGCTCGCTGCTTGGTAAAGAAACATTTTGAAGCACTAGTATATGAATAAATGTATTATTAATATCTCACTTACATTTTACTGAAGTATTGGGAGAGTGAACGACGTTTTTATAGAAAACTAATAATGCTATGTAATGCAGTATACAAGATTTTGATTTATTGTATCAGAAAGCGAAATTTAGATTTACTTAAACGTGTTTTGGTGTAAGAAAATGTAAAAGTCTACTTGCAATGCACGCACTAACTGTAATTACCAAAGTAATAAAAGTACAGTAGTTACTCGTTATAAACTGGACGTTTCAAAAAGTTTTATCATTTCGGTCCCTTTCGCTTGTGTAGGAAATAACAGGTCTTTTATATTTGTTGCGGGTTCGGCCAGGTGTACAATGGGTGGTGAGAAACAGGGCCTGATGACGGAGAAGTCTTCTATGAAAACTTTTTGGGAAACTTTTGTTTGGCTCTCTGAAGCTCTTGTGAAGGGGTAATGATTGCTAACTTTTGGAGGTAATAACGTCACTACCCATATGGTTGTTAATTTTTTTTGCTTTCAATATTAATCTTCTGATGCCATCAAGTGCACATTGCACTGTCCATTTACTAAAGATGTTGAAAAACGTGGCTAACAATAAATATTTCTGAGTAACCCATCGTTGAACTAGGAACCAATTTTCAAGTGAGAGCCAACAAGGAAAGCTGTCTTCTGCCAGGTTTCCGGATTGGTAGTAAAAGGCTCCAAGGAACCCTCGTCTCTATCAACAATGCCTAATAATTCAAAGAGTTTGAAAAGTTTATCATATTGCACTCGATTGAAGGCCTTCTCAAACTCTATGAAGGCCACGAAGAGTTGCTGGTAGTATTTTATGATTTTGATCGAGAAAATTATTACTTTTTAGTGATTTTAATTACTTAGATCGTTTTTACCAAAATATACCTTAAAAAGAAGTGTAATTTTGTTTGCTGTTTGCATATTTTTTGAATTAAATATGCAAATTTTAACTTGGAATATGTTATTGTTTCCTCGCATTGTTAAATATACTTTTACGTCAAAGAACACTTCAAAAATACAAATATTCTAATGTTAAGTCTGTATTTTTAATTGGATATTGGACAAAATGCCATAAATTAGGTTTATAATTTATCATTTTATTTCATAATATTGTGATATATTGAAGGAGTTTTATACTTAATACTAGAAGTATGATCGATTATTAAATGAATCATTATTTGTTATTTGATATGAAAAGTCAACACAATGATGCAGCCGAACTTCTGAACAATGGCTACTCACAAAACATTAAAAATGGCCGTCGTTAGAAGGTAGTCTTATTGGAGGTTAGACTATATATATAAGCTCATATAACTTCAGTACATAAATGATAATAAAATACATCTACAATATATCTTCTACAATATATCTACTTTCATAATATTAATTTATGATTATAAAAAAATTCGAAATAAACTATTAAAATCAGTGTTAAATACTTTCTTATTTATAATATAATATAAAATAAACAAAGCACAAAAATTAATTAGGGGAAAGAAATATTTTACATCCGAATATTAAAACATATAAATTAAATCATTTTCATAAAAAAATTGATTAATAACTGTTACTAGAATCAATACTAACGTTTTCTGAGATCAACACTATGCTACCAGGTAATACTCTGTAAAGCATTCATTCTACCTTGTTCATACTTTTTATCGTTTCACTTTCTCCTCTTCTGGTACACTCGAGTTTCTCCTTCCCTTCCAATCCATTGGAATTTTTGCTACGATTCGAATCCACTCAACTTTTTCTTCCTTTCTTCTTTTTTCAATCCACCCGATTTCTTCCTCCTGTTCAAATCCACTCGATATAATCCTTTTTTTTTCAATTTACTCGACTTTTTCTTTCTGTTCCAATCTATACGACTTCTTTTTCTTCCAGTCCATACGATTTCTTTTTGATCTTTCCACTTCCTTCTCTTCTAGTCCACTCGACTTCTTCCTCTTCCAATGTTCTCGACTTGTTCTTCCTTTATCCAGTCAATTCCTCTTCCTCTTCTTTTTCCTTGATCATTTCTTCCCTCAGACTTCTTTTCAGATTTACTCTTGAATTTATTTCATGATTTTCTCTCCCGCTATGTAAGTAAACAGCTAAACATGATAATTTTTATTATGCCAATAGCGTTATGTACTTTATAAATTTACTAATGACTTCTTTCGAAGAAAATTGCTAAATTTTAAACATAGAATAAACTGAAATATATTCTGGAAGAAACCACAAATTTTGTAGTAGTAAAGCAGTTTTTTACACTAACAATTTCGGCATCCTTAAAAGCAAATTGTTTACTAAAACCATGCATAAAAAATAAATATCAAGCAAATAATGTTATAAGAAATAAATTCAATTTTAATTATTTTTATAAAATAAAATAAAAATTCGAATTACATATGTATCAAATTTCCTAATTCATTGTAAACCCTCCATATAATTTACGAATTGCAGACTTATACAATACCACTGTCGTCCGTCTGCTCATCGTTAATCTGCAGAACAGAATTAGATATATACCAGATATGGAGGGTTTACAGATCAAAGACCCGGTTAATTATGTACGACCGTTTATTCTAGGCCGGAAGTCACGCTTTTTAGAAATTAAAATATGATTAAAAATTGCAGCCAGGCATTGTGACAGTGTTTCAGTAAATAATTGCTCGTTAAAGCGTGAATCCATTACTTCACAAACTGCATTTTACTTTTTATATTACACTACAACAAATCAACTGTATTTACATTTAATTCTGTATGTTTAAACAAGTAATATTATTATATAAGAATTATAATAATAGTTCTTGTTTAGAGTTCAAGAGGTCCACGTTTTGAGACCTTTTGAACCTCGTGTTTATTGCGATAGAAGTTTGTCGAATTGCGAAAAAATTGAGGTCGAGCCATGCTTGCGGTTGTTAAGAAGTGGTGATCCTTACAATTATTGCTGGAGTACAGTGAAATGAGAATGACTAATTCATTACAACAGATATTTACAATAACTTCTTAAAATTTTCAATGTGCAACGTGCAGTTTCGTGTTTCTTTACGTTTTGCATAAAGGGTATTTTTTACGAATTTTAAATTGCATCTAACAAAATAACTACAAGCAAATACCTAATTCTATATCATAGAATATAGCTATGAAACAGAAAAGGTTTTTTATCTCTGTACATGCGGTAATAACTTTATAAAAATTAGGCAAGGACTCAAAAGTGCCTTTTAAACGTTCCTGGTTATCAATTTACATGAATTTTTTTATCTTTTTATATTGTTCCTTTCATTGCTTTCTCCTTGACAGTCAAGAAAAAAATAACTTTTACGTCACTATTCTTTGGATTATTATAAAACTGTGTGACGTAACATTACTCGTAGACTGTATAAATCAATTTAATTTGTTTCTGAACATATAAATAAAAGTAGATATATGAAATTTGATATTTCATCTTGTGTTGACTGATTTCATGGAAACAATATATAAGCAAAAATTAATTTGATGGGAAGGTCAACGCATCCACGATGTGCCAAGGAGTGTATTCTATGTTAGACTGCATCCAATTTAACTGTTAGAAACCTCGAAAAACTCTACTTGGTAGGTCCTTTGGTCAGGTGTGAACCCACGACCAACTACTACTGTCTATTTATTTTATTCATTCGGCCACTAAAATGAAGGATACAGTATTTATAAATTAATAAATTAATTTATTTATGTATAAATGTATTATGTATAAAACAGTTAATGCTATGCTCATTTTCAACAATTGTTTCTAATGCAGATCAACTGTGAAATAATAGAAAGATTATAAGTATTAGTTTCATTTCATTAATGTTTTGAATTAATAATTAGTTTGATTGTTTACTTTCCAAAGTCTTTAATTAGTGAAAAGTACACTATAGTAACTGCATTGTGATAAGAGTTAGAACACCACAGTAACTCTATGGTGACTACTACAGTCGTTAAATGCATTGATGTGAATGAACGGTACGGAATTATTATTTAATTTTGTGTACAATATCTATCTATTGTATTCTGTACGTAAATTGTATGTATATTATATTATACTAATGAAATGTTTTCATTAAAATAAGGAATTTTTTATCCACTCTCTGTACAGGATGCTTCAAAATTACTTGGAGAACTCAAGGGTGCGTTTGCAACATTAAATTTCAATACAATAACTTTACTATCATTATTGGCAATTATGAAACATGAAAATCATGTATGCATGTTTTCGATACGGTTAATGTGCTATTGTTACACCATAAATTGATACCTTTTCTACTTCTGAAAGAGAAAGCTATTGTGGAGTATGAAAAGTTAAGAAGAGTGCTACTGGGGTGATTACCATAAATGGGAATGAATGAACTGTACAAGAACAATGCTGTTGAATGAATCGTTGTCAATATTTCTATATAAACTGACTTGTGTTCTTAGGACATATTTGACTACTTTTCAAGTAATGAAACACTCGCGAGTTAGTTCAAATAATTTTGAAGCACCCCTTACATTAAGCACTAAAATGCCGAACAGATCGATATAACACATAAAATTATGGAAAACAGGATAAATTTTCTTCAAATGTTTTCTCTATAGAACGAAATTTCTCTTTGAAAATGTAAATACAATTTTTGAAGATTTCTGTTTGTTTTCGTGACATTTTACTGTATATTCTTAAGCGAACTTTTCCCAAAACGAAGATTAAATAAAAAATTCAAAGAGCAAACAGGATATTGTTCGAATTTTCGATCCATAATACATTCTTCTATTGATTACACCCTGAAGGAAAATGGTTATTGAAGATGCTATCTTGTCAGAGGTAATATCGAATATGGAAAGATTATTCACGACAAAGTTTTACATTTTTTTTAATATGTAAATAAATTCAGAAAGTTGATAACTATGTCTAATATCTTTCAATATTGTCAAAAAAATTTAGAGAAACTCTTCTTGTCTTGTCTAAATTTAAAAATTTGTTCGCAAGTTCTTTAACTTAGGTCTATTTATTATTCATGTAAGGTAAATGGCAAGAAATAATGCACCTTACTACCATTTAAGCATAGTATATTTAGTGTTTTTAATTGTAACGTTGAAAATTACTACAGTTTTCATGCTTGACGTCAGAGAATGGCTAAAAACTCGTAATCTTTTTGAAATAAACATTCTTTTGTTGTAGTTTCTACTAATGAAGTTTATATAAATACACTCGAAATGTAATGTTCAGTAAACAATTTACACCATTATAAAACATTGTGGCAACAGAACACTTGTAGTAATTTTTGTTTGTCTTATCCAAATCTTCAATTTGTAAGGATGAGCAACTGAGAAACCACGGAATCGTGCTCGTAGGTTTACACTTGACGAAAGAGCTAGCCATGTGAAATATTTCGTGTTTTCTTCACGTGTTTAACACTTAAATAGAGACCAATTTCCGATAAAAGTCCTTTCTCCTTTCACAGATCGTCCATGTTGCCTTATACTATCAATACATTCAAATCCAGCAACTGGGATTTTTCAGCACACTTTTCTTATATTCCATGCATTGTTCTTTTATTATTTTATTTCGAATTTATAAAAACACCGTGTCAGAAAGCAATTTTATAATTCACATTAGCACAAAATTAAACTTGTGTGTGCACCATCTGTTATGAGCTTTTATTTTAAAAATAGAAAAGAGCTTAACTTTGAGGCTAAGAATGAGTTTCTAAAAATTATAAATGCGAATAACGAGTAAAATTTTCATAAAGTCTGACCTACTCCAGATGTGACACATGATCCCTTCTATTTGCACACCACTTGACATTTAACTACCGAAACGTAATTGCATCAATGCCTAATATATAGAAATAACTCTGCCAAGTTTAGAAATTTTTCGTTTATTACGTCCCGAGATGTAATGATGAATAAATGATGTCACACATTTGCAGAATTTCGTAAAAAGTACTTTTATGTTCTGGGTCTTGGAATGACAAAACTTCACGGTATGCAAAAATCTGGAGGGCCAAATTTGACCAACCGCCATAGTTTCCCTAAGTTACATAACAACCAGGAAAGCTAAAATAAAACGAGATAGAATTTTAAAATTATATATATATATTCTAAAATCTACGAGTATAAACTTTCTCACTTATAAACATTTCTAATAAGGATTTATATGTAAACAGCTTAAATGATTTTGTAGGTGAATATCTATCCTTGTATTTAAATTAGCCACTGAATAATTTATTAATATCAAAAATTCGAAATTTATTTAATTATTATTCCAGAATGCTAATAAATTTTAAATTAAATTAAAATTTATCTATATACACGTTCTGAAACTGTCGCTTCTAAAAGCTGAAAACTGTTTTCTTATTCTGTTTATTTTTTTTGCTGTTGTTTTTTTGCATTTTCTTATTGTTGTTGTTGTTGTTGTTCTTTTGCTCTTTGTTATTGTTGTTGTTTTTTTGCACTTTATTTTTCCTTTTGTTCTTCTATTCTTCGTTATCGTTGCCGTTGTTCTTCTGCATTATTTTATTGTTGTTGTAATTGTTGTTCTTATCCTTCTGCATATATTGAGTGGAAGAAGCGACCATATAACTTGTACCGACTACCATACTTAAACAGATAGGGTCTGTTAAAAGATTATCACCATCGAAATTGAAGAAAAAGTCTATAGAACTTAGCCTGAAGATTAGAAAAACTACGAAGACTGAGAAGATGATGCAGGAATCTGAAGTAAAAGTTGCAATTAGGATGTTAGAATTTAAATTTTAGAAAATAAACACAATTGATAAATGAAAATGGTCAAACCTAACAAGTGTAAGTAAAGGGAGGGTAAAGTGATCGAGTTGTCCTTCTGCATTTATTGTAGTTTTTCTTCACTATGCTATTGCTGCTGTGGTTCATTTTCTGCTTGGACATATGGTAACTTAAAATGGATCAAGTAGTAGTATTGTGAGATACTGCTTTAGAGTAAGATCTAAAAATATAAACATTCTCACAAATCAACGAAGAAGAATTCTATTTTAGATTTAAAAAAATAAAGTAAATATACTATTAATGTAATTCTAATTTAAAGCAAACATCAAGAACAGAACTTTTTCCTGTTGCTTCTTGTTTGAACATCATTAGTCGTGTAAGAATACAATGCATCATGCATTATCTACACACGAATTTCGAGTAGGAATAAAGAAATTTTATTGTTTGAAAAAGAAGAATTTAAGTCTCTACTTAGAAAAGATGTACTTATTCTAGAAAGCTAATTTTATGAAGTTTTGCATCTTAGAAGAGATAATAACTTCATTTGTCTGTGAACTAGAGAATTTCAATGTTAAACAATGCTAAAAATAATGTGTGGCGGTTAAAATAAAAGTAAACATTTAAGTGGCAAAATTGGAAAAAAAATAAAAGAATAGAAATTAAAATTGCTTGGAAGTATAACAACTTTAAACGGATCAATTAGGTACTAGTTTTAGGTACTCAGCAAAGTGAAAGACTATCAGAATAGAAGTTGAATGATGGGGGAGGAATGGAAATGATGTCCTTCTAGCGAGAGTAGAGGTATAAAAGAACATATCTTTTGAATTTTATGCTATATACGACACAATATACTCCTGTTTCATATACAGAAGTAGGTGTATTGTTTATAACGTTTAAGAGTCTTTAAATGACTTCGGTGTAATAAACAGGCAAAAATGTAAAACAGTAAAACACAATACTTAAATTATCTAGAAAGGAAACTTATAAAGCTAATTTTAACTTCAAAATTTGATAAAAGTGTTATAATTTACGTGAAATAGCACAAAATTTATCTGAATTTCTTGTTTAAATAACTCGAATTTATATCATAACAACTAGTTTAACAGAAAAGACACATTACAAAAGGGCATTAAATTCGTCATGATGTGGTGTAGTTTCATAAAATTTTATTTTATTTATTTCGAGCTTTCTAATCCTATCATTGTTCTATAAATAAAACAAATAACACAAAGATAAATCGAAATTTAGTTTGCCATTTTCCTAATTTCTCGCTTGTTTGAACTGTTTCAAGGTCTGAAATTAACTTTGAAATAGTGTAAAAAATTGCTGTATTTTATGATTTTAAATGCTTTTTTGCGAATTTTTTAATGGAATAATTTATTATTTAATAAAAATAATTTTACTTTTCCACTGCAAACTTTTCAGAACTCAAATCCATTGCAATGGAATCTACTGCTAACAAATTACGATTTATTTTCGATTTACAAAACGATTTATTTTCGTTACGTGTGCACAATTTAATAATTTGATTGATGGTCCATTGTATATAATTAAGTTTTTTAAAAATTAACCTTAATTTATTACCCAGAAAGAGGAGCGAGAATGTACTTCACTCCTATCATGAAGATCCACATCAACTGTTGTCTTCAAGAGTGGTCTTTTTCTTCCTTTTACTTCCTCCCACTTAGTGCATGTGTAAAGACGAAGTTAAACTGGAACGGAAATAATCTTATGAGAAATCATTACTTTATCATCAGAGAAAAAAGCATAAAAACTCATTTTCCTTTCATGTCATCTCGGTATTGCCATTTATCATTCGATAATAACGTGAAAGAACTTACAGTTCTTAGAAAATATTCTGATGACGGACATCAAATGACAACTAATCCGAATTTGGCACATAAATAAGCCCTCTAATTCCAAAAAATATGATTAATGTATCCACTAAACACTTCTTTTCCCTTATTGAAGGTTTAAAATTTTATGCATAATTACATCTTCCAATAGAAAGTTGCAACCTATGATTTGCATATGTTTAAGTTGAGTATCACTTCAATTTTTAGATGGAGAACTGTTTGATTATAGAAAATTTATTACAAATTTATAAAATTTCATATAAAATTTGGTTCACTTCACAAGTTTGATGGAGTGAGGAAGCTCAAGACACGTGTGATCTGAAAGATAAGATTTTCTACAGGAAATCGAACCCATTCGGGTCTTTGTATCGAGTACTAGATTTTAATGGGTTTTAAACAGGTGAAGAAAACCCGGAAAACACCATCTGCCAGATCATTTGTGATGCTCGAACCCACGACTAGTGTACAATAGTCTTTATCCACTAGGCCACTGGTAAGCCAAAAATTGATTGACTTTACGCGCTTGTTCCTAAATCTACAGTCCTAAAACAGCATAAATTACATCCTTCTTAACGTATTATACATTTATTTAACATTAAAATTGAACTGTTAAGAAGCAAAATTAATGGAAATTGTGATTACTTGCCTATTAAAACACTTAAATTTTGCTGAATAAAGGTAACACCCATAAAAGATATCGTAATAAAGTCAATCTGTTGGTTGTAGGAATTGATGGAAGTTGTCTGGGACGTAAAAAACAAGAAAAAATTCATTTCTCTTTAAAAAGAAAGTAATTTGCCTTTCTTCTTTCCTTCTAAATCGATTACGAAAACAAGCAATCGCAAAGGAAATTCGAAATTTCTTTCAAAATAAAATCTAGTTTTATGTCAACATCGATATCTGACATTGAGAGTTATTGATTTCGAGTTTTGATTGATAAAATCTAGGTTTATTTTAAACAGATAGAAAATACAATATAATAAGATAAAGTGGAAGATGTTGGATTTTTTATCTTGATATATTCGTAAAAAATTGAAAGAAATTTAAATAACACGGAGAATAAAACATTAAAAATTACGGACTTTTACAGATTTTTCTCATTTACAGTAGAGTCCCGTACAACGCGGGGGATTCGTTACTTATCATAGGAAATTGCGTTATCGAAACCTACATTATCACATATAAGTTAGAAAAAAAATGTATACCTCTGATCGACAAAATTCAAGAGTTGTTGCTTGCTTTATTTGCGCGTTGTACGGGACTCTACTGTACTTTAAATAGCCCGTAGAGAAAAATGATACAGCCGCTGATATTTACGATTTATAAAAATAATTCTTTACTAAATTGTAAAACATTAGATAAATTTCAACTTTAAAAACTGTAAAAATTGTAAAAAATTGAAAAAGAATTGATTTTTTGTTTTTTTAATGTGGTTTTTGATCAATGTAACTGCTATTGTTTTTTTTACAGTTTCTTGTCATTCGTACAGTTCTTTACAGTTGTACAGTTTTTTGCAGATCTTTATAGTTATTTGTGATTTATACAGGTCTTTACAGTTCTTTTCCATTCACTTAAAGTTTATAAATAAAGAAAAACTCGGCATTTATATTTGACACATAAATAAATGCTTTTTTTATTCACAGTTATTATTGATCTGTACGAATCGATTTTACAGATCTGTAAATAAAAAAGGTTTTAAGATTGCTGTACAATTCTATAAAAGCAAATTTTTAATAGAAGTATAGAAAAACAAAAAAAAAAAAATGCAAAAATAAGATTGTAAAATAGTAAAAAAAATCAATTTTTTATTGTAATACATCATTTAAAAATTTTTATTTTTATTTTTTAAAGTTAAATTAATTTTCATAATCAATTAGTTGCAGAGCTTATATAGTAATATGTAAGTGTAAAATTACACGGTTAAGATGCTGCAAACTGCTAAACACATGTACAGTACGAGGTGTATAGAATATCACGTGGTATATTTTAATTGACAATGTCAAGTCACGTGACATTTCTGTGTGAGTGACAATTAAAATAGAATAGACATTAGTTAAGTTAGATGAAATGAGGTTGATTGTCACTTGCACCAATTTGGCAAGCAACAATTTTAAAATCACGTATCGAATTAACGTAATATCCACTTCAAAACTTCACGTGAATAAATATGATAATCAGGAGTAATTTATACAATGACGTAACTGATTATCATAATACGTTGAATGTCAATAATCAATAAGAGAATGTGAATTCTCCAGTTAGTAATTAATCAGCATTAAATTTAATGACTTTTTTTTTTGCAACTTTGCTGTGTTTTATAAATTTATGAATAATTAATTAAAAACACCTTATTAATTCTTCTTAATTTTAATTTTTAGAATAAAAATCTTATTAATATTCCTTGCAAATATTAAAAAACACTTGTATAATATTAATTATTTTAAGTAGCTTACACAAAATTCTAAAAATTATAATACATTATTTAAATGTAAAATTTAATTCAAGTGCCATTTTTCATTTTAAAAAAATGAAAACTTTAAATGAAGTATAGAACTTTTTCTTTCTCTACCATTAATTTTAATTTCTCAAGTCATATATTTTCTACGCAAAACTCTCCTCTAATCCTTCAAGTTGGAAAAAAATGCATGCCATCTTTAAGCTTCTCTGATTATAATTATACCTCTAAAAAACTGTTTTTACGACAAAATTAAAAAATATTATTAATTTTAATCATGACTAAGTAACTTATAATATATAAAAACACTTTTTATCATAGCTGTAACGTTAATTTAATGAGAAATGCAATGTGTTTCATAGTGTCTTTGTTCAAATTAAAATTTGAATATCTTAGCTTCTATTCAAGACAATTATAATCTGTAAAATGCAATATTATGATAATTTATTCTAGTTTTTAGATTGCTAAAATTTAAAACAGTACAATTTCATAAATTTACAAATTTTATAGTTCTGCTTCAGTTAATTGCGTTTATGATTCTGGCACTGGGTGGATTGGATCGAAGGATAAGGCAAAGCAAAACATGAGTTATCTGTTAAAAGAGTGCCTTCTGCGATGATATTCTATCCCCTTTTAGGTGTTAGATGCGTGAAGAATACCTGAAAAACTCTACGAGAGCTGATCAGGTGCAAACCCACGACTAATTATCAGTGGTCAATCGTTTTACTACTCAACCACTGCTGGTGATTCTGGTACTATATAAAGCTAATTTAAGGAATTAAATTTTAAAAAGTAAACTATTTTTGACATGTTTCTGTAAACTGTTATAATCAGAACAAACTGGATAATTTGTACTCATTAAATCAAATTTATCAACAGTAACCTTGTAAGCATGAATTTCTATTTTCATCTAGCATAAGCAGATTACTTCATTCTACCGCATTATTAGATTATATAATTCTTCGAAATGGAAACGTAACACCGTCTAACTGGGATATTTGTTACTTATAGACTAGACTTACAGTCTATTTTGGACCATCACGTGTAATCTCGACTTTTGCATTAGAACAGAACACGTAAAATCGTATTCGCTAAATTAGATCAAAAATGCTACTCTATTGATATAATTAACCTTTTAGGTGCTTGTAAGATAGTGCTAATTGTCTAATTTGAGCGTCAACCAGTTGCTTCCTCATTTGATTTTTCTTCCTCCTCGTACCTTCTTACCTTCCATTTTTCTCTTCCAGAAGCATTCCTATTTTCCATCGTGTATAGAAATTATCATTAAAATATTCAATATTTATTACACACTTTTACAGAAAAACCCTGTATCTTACCATAGACAATATATTTCTTTGTCATCTCTTCACTTATTTATACATTTAAAAATACTGCCAATCTCTCATTTCGTTTGATAGATGACAATGACAGAACAGTGATATGGCATGAATGATCTATCAATTACATCAACTAGAATCGAAATTTAATTTATCACTGATACAATATTTGATTAAATAATATGATGAGGATCAATCACAAACGGTATTAATAATTTATTAATAAATAGAAATGATTAAAGATCAATCCTTCGCTGCATATACTTATATAGAAAAATCATATAGGCCTAATTTTTGAAGTGTAAACATGATGTCTCCCAGTGCCTAATATAGAATCGAGACCTCGAATAGTTTCTTGTAGAAAGTAAAGCACCCCCAATGACAGATCGCTTTATTCTATCAATATAATCTAATCGTTTTTAGGGTCTCAGTTAGGCCTTATTAAGGAAAGAAAAGCAGCGTTAATAACTATATGTGTGAGAGCTAGAAGAAAGTTAACAGCAATAAAAATTAAATAGCTGTAATTAATATTTATAAACTTTTGAAAAATATATTTTAAGTGAGCTCTTTATTTTATAAACGAAGTATCAATACAACGTTTTATCATATGTACGATTTTTACATTCGCAAGTGTTTATGAAATATAAAATAAAGCATGGTTAACCTGAAAACCTCAGGAAGTAGCTTAATAGATTGCTCGAACTGTCCTCTATGACTCTCAATGTACTGTATATGGTCTTTATAGACTGTGCACCCTCTCAAATGTTCTGGTCTGTATCAAGGGCGTCGCCAGGGGGAGGGGCAGAGGGGCAGTTGCCCTCCCCTAGAAATTCGAAAAAGTTATTTAAATGCTAAGTTTTAATTAAAATAATCTTCTTAGGCTTCTTGTAAGTTAAAGAAAATGTTTTATTTGAGATATTTCTTTTCCGGTACATAGTAAATGATTAAAACTTTATGAATTATTTCTATTTTACCTACATACAATTCATATCCTCTATCAATTTACATCATCTTGCCCCCCCTTACCCATTGGCTGGCGTCGTCCTTGGTCTGTATCCAAACAGCGTTAGGATCCAGGCAGCAGCCACAGGTTGCTCCAACGTCTCCACACAAGAAACTGGCTCAATTTACACTTTTCACGTGTCACAAATAAAAATCAAGGAGGTTTGAGTCAGACCGGGTAGACCACGCAACAGACCTCCCTAGATCAATTCATCTGTCAAAAAAGCGACGTTCAGAGATTGAGCCTACCTCTAAAAAATTAATTAATTATCTAAATAATATCATGCAAAATTCTATAATTAATATAACTTATTATATTTCTCTCATTAGGGTAGTTAATAATTTCTGTCAATTGTTAATTAAATTTTCTTAATATTTATGGTAAAATCCTTCTATTTATGGCACAGTTTCAACCAAAGTGCAAAGTTTAATATATTAATTACATCAATGTATAAAGTTGATGGAAGTTAGAAGTCAAAGTTCGAGAACTTCCATTAACTAGTCATTCAGCGATATCTCAGCTCTTGATATCGAAACTTCAGCGATCACAGCGATACTTTTCTTACAAAAAAATCAATAAAAATCAATTTTGTAACATTTTACACTAAGAAACTTTCATTAAAATCTGTAGAAGTATAAATAAATCGCATATATTGAATGAATAATCACTTAAATAATACATAAATATCATTAAGTTGACTGGAATGTCATCTATGTTGTAAGAATGTAGACGAGAAGTTTGAGGAAACTTTAAAGCTTAATAATTACTTCTTAATTATGGATATTAATTAATTATTTAGTTTTCTATTAATCCTAAGTAAATTTCAATGTCAGGCTTAGTTTGATTTGATAGAACAAAGCAATGAAACACACAGACGATCTCGTGGAAAGAATTTCTATGGGAAACTGGTCTAAGTTGGTTAGAAACAGTACTAAGTAGAACTTTTTAATTGAAATTATCAGTGTATTTGCAGTTTTTTGCTGATTATTCTATTATATAGCAAGTTATATTTCTAATTTTATCAGAAGAGACTTCTACTGATTCATTTTCAAGATATTATCCATTCTGAAACCTTAACGGAACTTCAATTCTTTCCATTATTGAAACAATCATCGTGTGAAATTTGTCAGCTCAATATGTTATTCTGTAGACACTACGTGGAAAATATAATATTATTCTTAGAATAGCTTTGAAATATTTTTATTCGAAATGTCACTTTTCAACTTGATATCTAAATTACAAGATAGAAAGCAATTTATTTTCTTTTGGTCTGACAACCTGACTGGGTTATGGAGAAGAAATTGCACTCCAGATTCAGTTCATAAATAATAGTAAATAGAAGTGTAGAAATGTAAAAGAACGAGTAAGATTTATTAGGTGGCCCCCAAAAGCTAATTAATTAACCCAAGATATTTTAATCTCGAAACTGGTTTGAAACAGCTGGTTGATATTAACTGTTTTAAAAGTGCTGTTAAAAAGTTAAATCTTTGGTTAACTGATACTTGGCTACTCTCTGTATAAAGATATGTAATGTGAAATATGTTCAGAATTAGTTAATTTATGCCCCTCAGTGGCCATGTATATAAAACCGTTGGACATTAGTAGTTGGTCGCGGGTTCGTGCTTCCCAAAGAATTGATTACCTGAAGTTTTCTGAATATCCTTCACGTGTCTAACACCTAAATAAGGCACAAGTTATCCATAGAAAGACTTCCCTTGACACCTCCTTGGTAGATAGCCCATGTGCTTTTCAGGTTTCCTTTACTTAAACATTTTTCCACAAGTTTCCATAGAAGATCCTTCGTTTGCGCTCATTGGCAGTATTGTGTTGCAGTTTCCCAACTATGTTTATTTTTATCAAGATTAATTTTTTTATTTAAAATATTAAAATATAAAGTATTAAGCATAAAAATTTCATCAGAAAATAAATTATTCACTTCATCAGGAATAGATTTTTGCCAGCTTTTTACTTTAAAATCTCTTACATTAAATCAAAGACAACCAGACTATTAACTAAGTAACTATTTATAGAATTTACTTTAAATATTAATATAATTTATACTAATATAAATAATCTATATTTTATATTTAATCTATAATCTATAGTTTTCGTGTGTTAAGAAGTGATGTCTGTAAAAATTATTTGTAATAATGTACTGAAAAATAAACCTAAAATTTAAAAAAAATGCCAGGCCAATACAAATCAATTTTCTTCCATAAGCTTGTTCTCCATTTTTATACTCGATCATACTTTGATGTTCCATCTCATGCACATTCCTACTTCATTTCTTTAAGTGTCTTCCTTCAGTGTCATAACTGTGGAAGAGTGGCTAAAATCATTGAAAACTGGATTCAGTGGTTTAATCCACTCTGAAATTATAGAATTCATTGGTTCGTATTGGACCAAAGAAGCTAACCAAGTGGTGTTTTCTAGATTTCTATTGGCAAATGTATTGCGTTGACGTACCCAATCAAACTAAACCTTCCTTCAGAACTTAATTACTATTGTCTTATATTATAAAAACAGTAATTAAATAAGAAATAGTTACTTTACTTCAAAATTTGTTTTATTTTTCGGCTGCAATTTGAAAAATTGTAGATCTATAAATTCCCACTGTTTGACTGTCTTTTCTTAATTAATATCGAGAATGGAGTTAGATATATAAAAATAGAGAATAGATATGGAAAAGTTAGGAGCACTGACTAACTGTATAAGAGACTGATTAACTGTATAAGAACTTTCAGTAAGACCGAAACTCACCTGATTTCAATTCAAATATTTCCCTTCAACGGAGTTACATAAATGACCGGAAAACTCTGTTGTTATCAAGAAAAGCGTGATGTACAGGGGTATGCCACTACTTATTTGAAATGGAGAACGTATATCAAGTCAGTCCATAATTCCATGCGCATTTTTATGACCTTGAGAAAAATCTTGGTTTGCTGTTAAACATGTCAGTCTAATGTGATAATTTTTACACTGAAGTGTTAAATTGGATCTTATTCATATAATACTTTTCAGAATTGTGAACATTTCAGTTGTTTATTTTCGTTAAAATGGAAGTAACCGACGAATATAAAAGACATATTTTATACTTTTTATTTTTAAGTGGTGAGAATGTTACAAACGCAGCCAAAAAAATAAATACTGTACATAATCAAATTGTAATTAGTACAAGGAGTGCGCAGAAGTGGTTTGAAAGATTTAGAAACAATGATTTTAGTGTGGAGGATAAGGCTCGTACTGAAAGACCCGTTGATTTTGATGATGATGCTCTCTTTGCACTAGTTGAAGCAGAACCATCTTTAACAGTTGATGAAATTGTGGAACGTTTAAATTCATCCCATGGAACTGTTCGTAGACACCTACAACAAATCGGAAAAGTTTTATTATAGCAAAAACTTATTTAAAATATAGTTGTGTTTAGTAACCAGTGCTTATTTTATGTATAGGAAAACTCAAAACCCGTTAAGAGCACATTCGTCTAAAACTGTGGAATTTTAAAAATTTAAAATTAAGACAATGGCGATGGTATGAGGCAATCTAACACATGGGCGATCTGCCAAACGGGGTAGCCCTACTAATATATTAGACACCTGAAAAAACATGGAAAACTCCACTGTCCAGCTTTTGTTCGAGCGAACCCACGACCAACTACTAGTGTTCAATGATTTTATCCACTCGAACACTGGTAAGCTGTAATATTGGGGCCCAAAAATATTTTTGCCTGAGGCCTGTATATAAATACTCTTCATTCACAACGCTAGTTGCTAGATCAAGAGTGGTGTAAGGAGTAAATACAGGTTTATACGTTCTAACTGGGTCAACCTGGGTTCGAGTTCCTATACTGTATATATACATATATACGACTCATCAAAATTTTCCTTTGTTATGTATAAAGAAAATTGAATTTTATACCGTTCTATAACGGTATAAAATTAGACATATGAAGACGAAGAAAAAATGATTGAATATCGCATTCAATCTTCAGACGACTTGACTAGTAGATTATTAATAAAAACTTCTAGTGTACAGGTGACAATAAACTCTAGAGTCATATAAACGCTACAAATATCAGATATTTATTAGTTTATATATAATATTGTCTCGAGGACATGATTTATTATGATTTCATAATAAATCATGACAAACAGGACAGACAAGAAAGCATTGAAGTCAAAATACGATAACGGATAAAGTAGCCTATAACAACGTTCAATGAAGTACTGAAAAGTACAGTTGAAACTAACATGAAAATTCTTGAATATCTGTCTATTATGAACACCAGTTACTGAGCGGATAAAACTAAGAACACAAGCAGCTGGTCCTGGGTTGAAAGTTTTCCGAGTTTTTTCCCGTGTCTACACCGAAATAGGAACCAGTTTTCCGTAGAAAGTCTTCACGAACGACACCCCCTTAAGCAGATATGTTTAGTCATTCCATCAATTTACTTCGCTGTGTATATGAACACAGAAGGTTTCAGGAATAATAATATAATAATTTGTATATCTGGTCTCGATTTTAGTTGTGTCTTGCCCCTGTACATCACGTTTTTCCTGATAACAATTGAGTCTAATCTAATTACGTTGTAATGCTTGAATTATAGTCTCGTGATTTCCGGTTGTCACGGAAAGATAGTATATAGTTAATTGGGGGTTTACGACCTCTAACTGTATACGAACTTCGGTAGATGAAAATCGAGACCATATACTAACATCCATATCTGGTCTCGATTTTTATGTGTTGAACTCCGTTCTGAAGATTAAAGAAAGACGGACAGTGAGAATGAAATACTTATAATTGCAAAGAGCTACAAGAACAAGTATAATATCAAGTTTTATAACAGGTAAATTAAAATATCCTTGTTATTTATTTCGTCAGAAGCAACATTTTATCAAATCGCAAAATCGATTTTCCTATCACTATTGATATACTAAGATCAGCTACAGTTTCAACAGGAGATAAATAGGAGAAAATAATTCAAAAGATGTAAATTTAAAGAAATTTCTCTTTCATAACCACTTTATTTAAGCTTGAAAGTAATGGAGATGTATTTCTCCTAATCATATAAAGTAGATGCGATAAGAAAAACAAAGTAGATACTGACTTTTTTAGAATTCAAAAGACGTCATTTGCGACTGCCTCAAGACTAACACGAAGCAAAATAATGATCTGTATCATTATTATTACGTGAATAGCAAAGTTTTATATTGAAATATACGAATTTTTCAGTCCTCTAACAACATTCAGGTTCTTATTTTCTGTTCGAAAAGTAATAAATGTGAAAAGTTTTTATTTAAATTGATGCAATTTCTAATTATTATTTAATTTTAAAGAATCACATGACTTCTGGTACAGTTCGGTCTTGTAATTTCTATCTAGATTTTTCATATCTGATATAGATTTAAATAGTTTCGTGCCCCTGTATATCATAGTTTTCCTGATAACAATCCACTCAGTTCTCAAATCCAATTAAACTCAGTTCTCGAGAAAATTTTGAATTAAAATCACGTGACTTCTGAGGCAGGCAGAAAGTTTCTATATAGTTAGCAGGGATCTCAGGTTCCTAAGCTTGCAGTTTCTTGTCTCGATCTTTATCCATCTAACTCCGCTCACAAGAAGGACAGTCAGGCAGAAAAACAGTCAACAATGAGCATGTATAGGTTTGCAATTTCAAAATTTCAGCCTAATTAAACAAAAATTAATGTGTTTAACCTGCAACGTAACCATGGAAAGTATAACAAGAGACGTAAATTTTCCATATGTTACGTTTTATGTTTCCAGGAAGGATTTGTATGGAATTTTCCCTCTATTTAAGTATTAGACTCGTAAAGAAAACCTGAAAAATTCCACGTGGCCAGTCTGTGACGTACGAAACCCTGTTTATTGGTTTCATCAAGTGGGTCATTTTTGTGCAATGTGAATAACTTAAATAAATTTTCTTAAATTATATAGCTATAGTACAGTACATAAAGAAATTTTAATGAACTGTTTCTATACATTGGTAAATGATAAGAATTATATAAAAGCGAAAGAATAATTCAGGCAAATAGTCATAAGTAGTCACATCATCAAAAGATCTCATTAAAATTTAAGATAGTCTCACTTAAAGGGAAAACTAACAAAAACATTATGTATTTGATTTTTAGAATATATCAGTAAAAAAAACCTTTAAATGTCTCATTTTGATACATTATCAAGAGATAAAAAATTCATTTGTAGATAATTTTAAATAAATCATTAAAAAGTAGACTTTAATAAAAATTCTTTACAAGCTTTTTAACAATTTAAAAAAAAATATTTTATTTCTAAGTCATCACTTCGCTTTAGAAATATAATTTACACTTCTTCTGCTTAAATTCTTCTATAAATTGAGATCGAGGTGAAAAAAACTAACCTTTCATGGATGGCATTTTGTTATTATATCAAAAATATGTCGTACAATTTTATATTATCCTTTTAATATTACAATTTACAACAATACAGTACAAATTTAATAGTACATCTGTCTTATTTCGCTGCAATTTTCAGACTGCAGACTTATAAATTTCCACTGTCCTCTGTCTGTCTGTTATTTGTCCTTCGTTAATCTCGAGAACGGAGTTAGATAAATAAAAATCGAGACTAGATATGGAGTTAGATAACTGAAAATCAAGACCAGATATGAAAAGTTAGGGGCCGGATGGTTCGATCAAATATATATGAACATCCTAGATAGTAAGTTGCATGATTTCAATCCAAAATTTGGACTATTTTGAGAAATTAATAGAGTAAATCCTGTAGTACTATATAATACTACTGAAAATTGAAGGCATTTATTTGATATTTTACATTAAATTTCTGTAAAAACATCACGTAAACATTCTCTACTTTGTGGTTGAAATTAAAAAAGACGTCTCTTCTACTGGTGATAAATAATCGTCTATTCAAGATTAGAGAGATGTTTTGCATTTGAATAATGTAGTGTTTTATATTTAATTTAATGATATATAATGGATAATAAGTAATAAAAGTGTAGTGTATTATTTCTTTATCATGTTTTTCACCTGAAGCATAAAATTCAGTAGTTAATTGTAAATAATTGTTTCCTTCACATCTACTGATTTAGAATAAAGGAGCTAACGAAACGTGAAGCGTATGAAAGAAAACAGCTTCTTATTAAAACTTTCCAACACAAAAAAAAAAAACTCTATTTAAATGAAAATCAAATGTAAAGTTAACGTTTC
Source organism: Centruroides vittatus (assembly GCF_030686945.1). Taxonomy (NCBI): domain Eukaryota; kingdom Metazoa; phylum Arthropoda; class Arachnida; order Scorpiones; family Buthidae; genus Centruroides; species Centruroides vittatus. Next base: position 6,131,356 of record NW_027122385.1, read on the forward strand.
ACATGAAGAATTAAAAATCACAGTTACGTGAAATTCAAAAATAAATGTTTATAGTAATTACACTTCATTGTGAATTTAAAAAGCGCGAGAGCAATAGTAAAGACAACGATTCTACTGCTTCTTATATTAAAACTCCACGAGATGCGTAATTTTTCCGGGTGAGTTAAAAATATATGTTGCACCATCTGTTATAAAGTTTTATTTTAAAAAAATTTTAATTATTAATGATTTATATAACGACACAAAGCTTAATTTTTCAAGGTAGAAATATAATTAGAAAAGATTAAAAATGCTAATAAAGAGTGACCCTTTTACCGTTCCTTCTCTTTACATATAATCACTAAAATTTAACAGCATTAACACTCGATACACAAATCCCCCTGAAAAATTTCAGAAAGTTTCGACGAAAGGCAAAGGACTTATTAAGCTTTAAAATGGAAGAAAATCGTACATACGTACATAAATACATACACATGAACATGCATACATACAGAATAAACCCCAACCTAGCAGCTTGACTATATTAGTATTTATCTTTAAATGGCATGTAATTTAAAATTTAAGTGTATTTCTTCTAAATTTTTATTCCTATACAACCAATGAAAGATCCTGACTCTAGTAAATCTTCGAAGAAACTGTAAAGAAAGATCAATTCAACTAGAGTTTAATGGTTATACCATGGTGTAAGAAAGATATACAAGAATAATGTAAGATTACTCTTATGTTTTCAAGTGACATATTTTTTAAAATAAAATTCACCCGAACACTCACAAAAAAGTGCCTTTATGATCTGCTATAGGGTCTATTATTCCATTAAATACTTTTTGGGGAGGCAATCCTTCGGCTGATTGTTGACTTATTGCATTGCCTTTGCTTATCACTCCAATACTTTTTCAAACATCTCAGAACACAAACAAACTTGCAGGCCGGAGTGCAACTTTATTTTCAGGTGTTTTACTGATTTAAAGGCAATCCTTCCAGAGGTAGCGTGGTGTAAAATTATATAAGAGATTTGAATATTGAGGAGAAGAACAACATCAAAATAGAAACCGACTCCGTCGTGCACTACCGTAGATTACAATCCTGTCATTTTTGGCATGCTCAGGAGCAACAAAAGATACCTCTTAATACTTTTTTTTGAATTAGAACCTCAGGCTCAATATCTTTTTTATCTACGTTATATATTATGTGCAGTTTCTCCATAATGTTAAGTTGTATCATTACTTATTTAAACTGCCAAAATAATCATCATCAACATATTTGTACAGTTTAATGGGTCGTGCAGGATTAACATGTTGGGAATTTTTAAAAGTAATATCAGAATGTCGACGTAAAAATAGCTTTAGATAATAGGATAAACAGTTCTTCGTAACATTTTACTGGTTAAGATCATTACAATTCCAGCAAACTTAAATCCTCTTTGGCATGATTTTTCTCGTCGTTCATTACTTAAAAGTGATTTTTTCCTTGTCATTTGTCTGTATTTCCACTCCAAAAATGACGTTGTACAGTTCGTTTAGGTATATTATACATAATGGCAAATTTTCTCGTTGCCATCCCATTTTATATTGCATTGATAGCAACTTTTAAATCGTGTTCAATCCATTAAGTTTTTTGAAAAATGTTTTCTAATTTCTTCAAATGGCTGACGAATTTACACATTAAAAATATGTAGAAGATACTGAAATGTCTTCATTTTCGCCATGACAAATCACCACGAACAACGGTCTTCTATTGCAGAAACGACGACCGTTTGTCTGTCTTTCCTCAATCTAGAGAACGGAGTTAGATAGATAAAAGTCGAAACAAGATGTTGAAACAATAGGGGCTGATCGCCTCAACTAACTATATAGGAACTTCCGCTTCAAACCGGAGGTTATGTTAGTTAAATTTAAAATCTTCCCCTGAAAGGTGTTAGATAGATGACCGGCACGACTATTGTTAAAAGAGAAGTGTGATGTACAGGGGCAAGCCACTACTAATTTGAAGTGGAGAGCATATATTTTAAATTAAATAAATAAAACATATTATTAAAAATTGCAGCTTGGCATTGTGTATTTTTTAATTTATTAATTTGTTTGCTAATAGTTCAGAAATTTCTTATGGACAACTTTACGAAAATTATATCCAAGATCAAAAACACAATGACACTCATCTTCCACACAGTTTGTATGAACTGGCAACTGCTCGTATGTTGAACGTTTAACAGTAGATTGCCAGGTGATTTAATCTTTGTTGTCTAGCGTCAGGTCTAAACTGTTTTTGACAGTCATGTATTCATTATAAGAAATTGTCCCCGTCCATATTTGGTATCCCATAAGTCTATTATAATAGTAATTATGTTGAAGTTGGTTTATTCTCATACAGGTAAAGAAAGCATTTATACTTATTTAAAAAACAAATGTAATTTATAAGAAATACCTTTAAATCCAAATATACAGGGGATACCTAAAAGTCAATTAGCCACAATAAACTAACATTCTGTCTTCTTCGAACAATTTAATAAATATATATTTTAAAGATAATGTTGCGAATTTTTAAAAAAGTATACAATTAACAAATTTTTGAGGCATTTTTAAACGTATTTTAATAACGTTTTTTTAAAGCGTTTTTGAAAACATCATTTTAAGCACAGTTTCTAATAACGTAAAGTTAAAGAATGCTAAACACGTAAATTTCTTGCAAGATCATGTTTTGAAGAGCAATAAAAAGCGCGATATGAAAAAATAAAAAAAATTTCAAATAATTTCCCCTTGCTTTAAAACTTTCAAATTAAAAATCTAATAAAATAAATATCGAATTACGAAAAAAATCTTAAAGTAAAAAACTTCTCCTTTCATAACAAACAAGTTTGTAAAATTTTATTTTTTTTAATAAATTTTCTTTTATAAATAATGAGTAAAAAATGACAAATACGTTTTTTATGAAACGTCTTAAAACTATAAATATTTAAAAAATATTAGAAAATAAACAGTTTGCATAAATATACTTTTTAAAAATTAGAAGTAATAAAAATATCACCATTAATAATCAAGGGATTAAGAGTTTGAGAAATTGTCCACATTTCTCTCAATCGCTGACACTCGTCGCTTCTAATGACTGATCCTCATCTTTTCAGGTATTTTTACGAGACTAGGGGCTAAATTTTCGAAAGTTTCATCAGGAAACACTCTTCTAGGTATATAGCTCATGTGTTGCCTTGCCTAATTCCATCCACTTAACTATAAAAATAACTTCATAGTTTATAAATATATTTAAATGAAAATAAATTAAACTATTGAAACGAAAAACCTGTATTAGTATTGTAACATTTTATCTTATCTAGAATATTGATTATATAGTTTTAGTTATTGGTTTCTTCTAAACATTGAAAGAATATTGGAAACCGATGCTACTACAGTTTGATGTTTTATGTGATTTATGTCAGTGTAAAATAGATTTATGGATCTCATTGAAGGCTATCAAATGAGAATTTTAGTTTTATTGAAATATATTTTTTTTATCGTTATCAAGTGTACTCTATAGCCCAAACATCAGTTAACCGTGGGTCGATGGAGACTTTAAACTCTGTGATTGGATTGGATTTATAAAATAATACAACGCAACACATGGAATATCTTCCATGTATGCCACACAGTTGAATTTTCATAAAGAATTCGCCCCTATTTAGGTGAAGTGAAACTATAAAAAAGTGTCATTGGTATATAAAACACGAATAATTCCATTTTGAGCCATTTTTTAGCTTGCAGTTTGAAGTTTATGACTAAGAAATTTGGTATTTATATGGTTTTTAGACTAACCCTATAATATCACCAATCTTATACAAGCTTTTTAATCCTTAAAAATTGTATAAATTTTAAAAATATTTTAGCTAAACTTTCTTAAAAAATATCATACTTCTAATATAGAGAAATATGTTAATAATGTGATAATATTTACTCGTACAGTTATAAATTAATTTAATTAAATTTTATAAAGTTTGTGACGTAAATAATATAATTAAATCATAATTAAATCTATATATGTATAATTTGTTTTACAATTTATGCCAAAAGGAGAAGACTTATACTAGTTACAGACAGAGGAGTTGTGTTTATAGTCAGTTGGGAATCGAACAAACAACTTTTATGTATATACTAATGCATTAATCTGAAAGATACTGAGTCAGTGTCATCGCTGTAACTTTCCCATAAATATGAATGATTGATAATCCCATGGAGAGGAAAGTACTTAGGATAAAACACCTTTATCTTGGTTGTCTGCTAGGTTAATGCGTTGGATACGAATCGAAAGAACGTGGGGTCAAATGTACACTCTTGGCTACACAATCCTTTAGTAACTGTCTTTAATATTTTGTTAGAAGTATTTATCATTTATATAAATCTATGTTTAAATCTTGCATGCTGAGTATCCATCCGCATCACTCCATCATTCATTAGATTATAGGAGGAAACATACAGTTAATATTTAGCATGGCAGGTTAAACAATACAAAGACACAGGAGAAAAGAGACTCTTAAAATGGAGTATCATAAATGATCAGTGTTATACTTTTAAACTATCTGCTAAGACACTGTTAAAACACTCAATTTAGGGAAGAAAGGTAAACACTCGTTTTGAGGAGGAGAGGGAATTTGGCACTTTTAACGAAGTTTTAAAATAAATAATAAAACAGGGAAAAACCGATTTTAGGAAAATTACAAATTTTAGAAGGTCTAGAACTTTAAATATTATTAAAGAGTAATTAAATAAACTTATATTGTTGTTTTAAAATTTATTAATAACTCGTAACAAGGTTGAAAGGAAGAGAAATACAAAAATAGTGATATCGATAAAACATATTCCTCTGTCGTAACTTGTTTACTAAATTAATAAAGCAGAAAGTAATTACATATAACTACTTTACTTCATGTATTTATTTTCTATATTTAACACAGAACTTCACAATAATCTATAATCTTATTTCCAACATGTAGTTCGCGGCTCCTTTAAATATTCCTGAAAACCTAACTAAATAAAAATTTTAAAAATTTACATAAATTTCTACTATTTTAATTATATATAAATGAATACCTTTAAATATTTATTTATTATTCAATAATTAAAATGCAAAGTTTTAGGCTGGCCAAAAAGATATATTTTAAATGCTGTTAATTTTATTAGGGGCCAACCTGTAATTATATACTTATAACAACAAAATGTGTTATAAACAACGTTAAACATAAATTACAATGATAGAAAAATGATGCAAAACAATAGAAATTTTGAAATTTCTATTTAAAATATTTGTTAAATTATATAATTTTATAACTTTTAATCAGGAAAATAATTTATTTTAAAACCCTTTTAACATTCTCGACATCTTTAATTTCCTTTTGTAAACATTTTCTATTGTTATTACTTAGTAAATGCGATTTTTTATCCTCCATCTCATGAATTTTTCTATTAACTTTAAGCTGTTTTCTTTTAAGTAGCTTACGTTTTATCTCAACCTTCATTTATTTTGCTGCTTCTTTTTAAATATTTTTCTGTTTTTTTTGCCATGAAATTAAAATTGTAAATAAAATTTAATTTTTCTTACAAGGAAAGTAAATTGCATTGACCATTTCGTTTAGACACGTGAGGAGTTTTCGGTATGCGCATTTATTAATGGAAATTCATGTGTAAAATTAATAAAAATATACAAGAGAAACATGCTAAGAATAACTTATTTTTATTATTTTGGGGTGATCTGTTTCATATATGTTGAGTGCCGTCCTTCGCACTTAATCGCTCTTGTGGGCCTTTCAGAACTCACAATGGGCCTGTAAATACTTAGTATAATGGTTAAAACGCACAATGGGCTTTCTTTTGCGTTTTATTCAGGTAAATAACATTTAAATAGGGACATAAAAGACCTCCCGGGAGCCATTCCCCCTCGGCAGATCGCTCGGGAGTTACCTTAAAACGAATAAACCAATAAACCCAGAGAAAATGCGTTTTGCTTCGAGTTCGAATTCAACATTCTGCTTTTATTTTTAAATGTAACAATGATTTTAATAAGGTTATTTAATTTAAAAATCTTTACATTTTCTGCTCAAGAACGAAAAAAAAAATGTAATTTGTATTTCAATTTTAAAATTATAAATACATTAAAAATGTGGTGTGACATCTAAAATCTTTGCTATTCGTTGTCTGTCTGTTCTAATACTTTTTTATCTGTTAAAAATTTTAAAAGGGTAAAATGTAAACCCAATTTATTTTCAAGCTTTTACTATAATTCTTTCAGCAGCAAGATAATTTATCTTGCTACAACAACATGTTACATGCCACATAAATTCTTCTTATCACGGAAACAACAAATATCGCGATTTATTTCTTTTATATTTTTACCCATTTCAATATACTTATAAAAACAAAACTATTCAATATTATATAATTGTAGAATTATTGAATTTATGGAATAAGGTAACGTAACTCACGGACCAAGGGCTTCCTGGAAGGAGTTTCTATGTCCTATTTAGGTTTCACTCATTCGAAGAATGAGTCCAATTGATGAGGCTTTTAGACACCTAAACCACACAACCGGCTCGGTGAGGCTTTTATACACGTGAACCAAGCAACCAGCACGTTGGAGAAGCACTAATTTGCGACCACGAACCAGTTTTTAGTGGTTTTATCGACTCTCCCCTATAAATTAAAGTAATATAAAGAATAAAATGAGGGAACAATTTTATTTTTCACATAAGATTGTTTCTTCTCGAGTAATTTGAGAATGTTTTCTTATATTTTTACTCATAAAAATGAATTTAGTTCGATTTAAAATTTATATTTTGTCATTGTTTCTACAGGATAAAGCGATTTGATAAATAATCTTTTAATGGTAACTCGGAAAAGAATGACTGTTCGATATCTATTTATGTTAAAAGCCTCTTTAAAAATTGGTTTTATTGTGTGTTTTCTAGATATATAAGTATAAATTTAATCGTCTTGACTTTTATTTCATGATTTATAATGGTTTACGTTGGCGTGATTTCTCTCTTAGGATATCATTCACAGTCATTTGGTATGATTTAAAGTGTTGATCTGTCAATGTTCTTCAGCGAGTATTTTCTGTGTTTTCTATAAAAACATAGGAAATATGAAATTGTAAATGTAAAATTTAAAGGTAGGAATGCAAATAAATCACTTTTGAAGAATGTTTTCCGTATTTTCTTCCTATCTCGAGCCGTAAATAATGCAGTAAATACAGTGGTCCTAATTAAATTTACACAATTCAAAACCTTGTGCAGCTCGATATATCAACCGAAATAGTACTAAATTTGATGGAGAGACTAAGGAAGGCATAAACAGAAGGATTCTGCAAAAAAATTGTTGTTCCAAAAGTCTCTGAAGGGAGAAAATGTGGCGCTGTAAAACGTAAAAATGCATTTAAACTGACAGACAAATGAATAACAAAGACGAAAGTGGGCTGAAACATCATTTTTTCTTCGGGCCACTCACTTTCCTCGTGTTCGTCACAGCCCATGATGAACACGGGACATGGTCAAGAACGGTGGCACATTGAAACTGGTCCAATTTCTCACGAAGGAAGTGAATGTGCTGAACAAAGATAATGTTTCAGTTTGCTTTCATTTTTGTTATTCATTTATCAGTCCATTGTAACGCCTTTTACGTTTCACAGCGCCACATTTTCCACTATCGGCGTTTCCTGAATACCAATTGTTTAACATGACCTGAAATGTTTCGCCATAACAAAGTTAAATTCTAAATCATAATGCTGTAAGTTGTAGAGTCTGATCAAGCCAATCATAATCCTAACCCACAATGGGAGTTTACATGTATTTTTCTTTGTAAAAACTATTTTCATGGTCTGCAAAAGAGCTTTGACAATACAGTACTTCTGTTATTCTCAACACTTCAAGAAAGAGTTCATTAATCATAATAATAATAACAATATAACCTTTTAAATGCGGAAACATGCCAAAACGGAAAAGTTAAGTTACAGTTTTAAAAAATTAAATATATATCAAAGTATCTTCTGGTCAACATCAATATTTATCTTTTCCTCTGTTTTCACATCATACTACTCCTTCATTTATAAGATGATTAATCTTCCAGAATGATAAGTATTAACTTATATTATATGTTTTCTTCGTCACTTTTATAAATTTACTCTTATTTTCTTCATTTTTTCCATTTTTTTCATTATTCCTGCATATTTAATTGCTCAAAGAGATTTTCAATAGAATCTAAATCGAAAAAATATTTAGATATTCATAGATAAATTTCGTGTTAATAAAATGCTTGTATCTATTAATTGAATAGCCTACCAGTAGCCCAGTGGATAAAACCACTAAATACTGATAGTTGATGTGGGTTCACACCCCACCAACAAACTAGTCAGGTGGATTTTTTCTGGTTTTATTTACCTAACTAGGTGCCAGTTTTTTGTTATATATACTAAATAGAAGATTTGTTTCCCATAGGATCCAATACTTATTAGAATGGCACCCCCTCATTGGCATATTGCCTGTATGTTGGTTGTCTTATTCCGTCAAGCTCATCCTATCAATTAAATAAAATAATGCTAATATTATTACAGAAACTGAAAACAAAGTAATTTTGTTATATTTATGTGAAAAAATTGTCGATAAGAATAGAGAAAAATACATTAATAATGCTTGGATACACGTAGGTGTAATGTACGAGATTATACAACAATGCGTAAATTTGATAGTGATTTCTTAGAGTTGTTCGAAAAACATGTAAAATATATGAGGAATTGATCAAATAAGTACGAACTGTATTCATTTATTTCATAATTTATGCACAAGCAGAAATCACGTATTAAACTGTACAATACACATGTTAAAACCAACTAATTGGGCTGAAATTTTTAAATAGATAAATACATTGGGTTAAATAAATGGCAATCTTAGGTCCACACACCCCAATTAACTATATAAACGATCTTCTTGTTTGGACCGTAAGTATCAATTCAAAACTTTTTCAGAACTGAGTTACATGGATGACTCGGATGACTCAATTGTTACCAGGGAAAGTATGATTTACAGGGGCAAAACATCACTGAAATCCAGAGTAGATGTAAAAATTATACAGGGTAAAAGTTTCCCAATTTAATAATATACGTGACTTTTTTAAATTAAAAGTTGATTGAAAATTGTGGCCCAGTGTCACAATAAATAATTGCTTATTCAGATGTAAAATTGCATGAGAAAGATCTCGTGAAATGTATACAAATGATAATTTTGAAATAATTAAAATGTAAAATTAAGTAAATATCCATATAAACCATGAAAATAGATATTATTTTATGTATAGAATAGTAAATTATGTATACAAATATATCAATTAAATAAATAAAACTAAGTATCGGAGGTATTCATTCGACATAAAGTTTTTCTTACGAAGTGTATTAAAATGGGGAAAGAATCTTTAAAAGATAAAACAATATTCATTTTTATTTCTTCTCGAACAGATAATACATAATCGATATAACTCTACAGTACAAAAAACATCTCTGCATCGTTATTAATAAATTAAATTAATTTTTCTATCATTTAAAGACTAATTAATTCAAAATATTATTTGTTTTTTGTTACAATCTGGAATCTTTTCTCATGTTTTTTCTATGTGTATCTGCAATATTTCATTAAAACAGGATTAAGAAATACTATAAACTTGGACAAGTTTTATAAAGAAAACTTTAGTTTATAAAATAAAATCTTTTTTTCAGCTCCTACTGTTATGAAATATTATTAAAGTGACAATACACTAGTATTAAATACACAAAGATATAGTTGTAGCAATAAAAATGGTCGTGTAAAATGGAAAAAAAATAAGAGAAGTGATAAAATATAAATAAAAACTTTACAGAATGTAATTGGAAGAGCACTTACGTGTGCAAATTTAGATTTTAAAAAGTTAATAATAAGCTTTTATAGAAATTTAATAAAAATTACTGTTAAATCCTCAATTTTCTTGTCTAAATTGGGCTGGCCACATCATGTGACCAGATTAAACTCAATCACCTGCGTAGTGGAACTTGTAGTGGGTTCGCACTTATCAACGGCTGGGTACGTGGAATTTTCGAGTTTTTTTTCGCGAGTCTAGCATGAAATAGGGGTCAGTTTCCCATAGAAAGGAACGTATCACTTTGGCAGATTTCTGTATCCTCCCGAAATTAATTAGAAATTATCCATATGTACCTTATTATTTCATCATTTTTGCATGAATCTAGCAATTCTTTATTATTGTATCAATATTTTTTTCTTTATCGTTCAATTTATATTCAAGACATCATCATGTTTATCTTTGGATAAGCATCTCTGATTTTCATTATTCTGTTACTCACATCTCTTTCATTTCTTCACCACGTAATTATAATTTTCTATACTCGATTCTGTCCAACTTTATTTACTTGACTTATATATATGAAATTATATAAACAAACTATCAATTCAATCTTCGTGTTTTGCTTCATTTGTCTTGTGTTTACATTTACACTTGTCTGTGCATTTGTACAGAAAAAGAAAGCGACTGAAAATAACTTGGTATGACAACATAACAGAGAGAGAGCGCGCGCAGATAGACTAAAAGAAGAACGATGAGAGAAGATTAAAAAAAAATTCTGGGAATCAAAAGGCATTGTTATATTCTAATAATATAAAAGCAATAGTGTTAACAAAAAATGTTATAATCGCCTGCAAAACTATTAGAAATGTTTATTTTTCAAATCTCTGTAAATTATTTTTATTAAAACCAGAAAAAAATTATAAAAAATGAAAAATTAATATTTATATTTTCCTTTCTTTTCCTTCTCTTCCTTCTTCTCCTACATCTTATTCTTTTCTTATTTTTATTCCTCCTACGCATTTCTTTATGCTTCTATTTTTCATTTTCCTCCTCTTCTTCTTTCTCATCTTCCTCCTCTTCTTCTTTCTCATCTTCCTCTTCTTTCTTTTTCTCCTCTATTTCTTTGTTTTCTTCCTTTACTTTTTCCTCCATTTTTTCTATTTTTCTTCCCTTTTCCTTCGCCTTTTTGCAGTTTATTAGGGTCGACCTTTCTGGCTGTTTTCCTCTAAAGTTGCCTAATTAAAGGAAAAATCTGTACCCACCATAAACCGATCCAGACGTTCTTTTTTGCAACCTCTCCACTTGTTTCCCCCCGCTCTTTGTTAAAACGTAATTTGTTCACAAATTTACTTTTTATGCTCAAATTATGATTAGACAATTTATACCTATAAAAAATACACTGATAGTAGTGAATACATTTTTGAAAGTCGGATTTGTGAATTAAAAGAAAACACAGGAGTTAACATAAGAGCAATGAATTCTGAAATCTGCCACATTTAATCACTTCGTGTCCTCACGAAAATAGACTGAATTACTCCTTTGAGAGTAATTACTTCAGCAGAAAAAGTAAATATCTCTAACTTTTTTCTGATTTAAATTTCATTCTAAAATATTAAAAATACGATTTTAAGTACTAAATATCCTCCATCTTATCACAGAAACAACGGAAAATTAAATGTTTTTTAAAAAGTAAATTTTAGTATTTAATCGAGTTTATTTCAGAAAATGTCTAGACTAGAAAATGTCATGTTTGTGTATTATTCCTATAAAAATAATAAAACGTTCAGTTTTATATGAATTAAATCAAAAGATGTTTTTCTGGAATAAACTTGTTATAAACAATATTAGAGTTAAAATTTATTTTAATTGATATCAGTCTAAGAAAAAGATATCAAATCCTATTAAAAGTTTCAGAAGATTAATCAGATATAATTAAACAGATTACAGGTTCAAATTATTTTTTAAAAATACATTAATATAATAGTAATATAAATAGTGAAAGTCGTTTAATACTTCTTTCTCCTTAACTAATGAAGATTCGTTGAACACTACATTTAAGTTTGCTTCTTTACATTGTAAATCACTTAACATGCTCGAAACTAACGTTGCATTGGTCTTAAACGTTCCTCTGATGGGATGTATCGAGTTTGTATTGGCTCTATCTACACTATTTTTCCTTTTCTTTCTCTTCTTTCATCTCTTACTCCTCCTTCTTTTTCTTTTCCCCCTCATACTCTTTCTGCATGCTTCGTTTTTCCCTTTTCCTCCTTTCTTCTTTCGCATCTTCCTCTTCTTCCTCCACTTCATGCTTCTCTTTATCCTTTCCTTTTTTCTCTTCTTCCTCCTTCACCTTTCGTCTTCTCTAAGTACATCTCAGTACATCGACCTTTACACGAATATCTTCTCAATGTAAGTCTCGGTGATAAGAATGAATGATAGAAAGATGAAGAGAATGAGGAGAAGGATAGAGAGAATAAAAAAGATAAAAACAAGGCAGAAAGGCTAAAGAAAAGGAAAAGAAGGGTAAAGAAAAAGTAAGAGAAGGATGAAAAGAAGGAAGAGAAGCTATCTGATACTTGAGATTCGAAATGTATCGAGTTTCTTTAGTCCACAAAGTCCACAACATCACATTCCTGAAATCATCTTCACAATTTTTGGACGGAAATTCTAATTAATCAGCAAGATTTGGATTCCTGAGAAAGGTTTAGTTTTATCTCTGCTTAATTTAAACGCGAATGGTTAACCTTCCACTTGTTTATTGCTTTCTACACCTGGACATAGTCCAATTCGGGTTTAAAATAGCCATAAATTTACTCTTCTCCAATTCTCGGTATGATCTTTCTAATCAGATCTCCAATTTTTACAAATTTCTCCAAAAATATTATAGTTCTGGAAGTATTTTAATGTTAAAAAGAACGATTTTCTATAAACGAAAGAGATATTTCGTTAAATTTATTTTGTTTTAAAATGAATGGTAAACAAACACATCAACGTAAAGTAAATAAAAAAATAAATTTTCAATTTTAACAGAAAATATATATTATAAAATTCTATTGAGAACGTTCAAGAAATGCCTGAAGAGAAGACGGAGATAAATATATAAAAGTTATTAAAAAAGAACTCAAAGAATAGCGTTGAAGTAAAGAAGATAAATAAAAAAAATGATAGAAAGAAATAAACAGAAAGATTGTTAGAAGCAGTTTTCTTTCAGAACTGCGTTAATCCAGAATGTGATTTGTATAAATTACAATAAAATAAACCAGGATAATGGTAGTCAGTCTTTATTTTCTTAGAAAAAAAATATAAATTGAAATATAGCAATTTCTTTAGTACTTGGCATTTTATAACTTGTTTCTCTGTTAAAGAAGTGTAAAGAATCATTACAATAAAAACCTTTATACAAGATTACCTTTTAATGAAAATTTATTCAGCTATTAACTTTTTGTAGTCTCTTTTATTTTAATTTTATGGGAAACAAAATAAGAATTATTTTAATTTTGTTTTGTATTATCGAGTTTTAAATAAAAATTCTTTTTTAGATACTGGAAAAAAGAATAGTTCAGATATTAGAAGTTAGAAAGAGAAAGAGAACGAGAAAAGGAGGAAAAAAATGAAGGAAAAGAATGAGAAAGAAAAAAAAGGAGGAAGAATAGGAAAAAAGAGAAAAAGAAAAGGAAGGAGAAGAAAAGGAAAAGAAGAAGCAAGAAAATTAAATGGAAGATAAAAAGGATGAGAAAGAGAAAGAGAAGGAAAACAATATGGAAGAAAAAGAAGAAAAGGAGCAGAAGAATAAGAATGGCGGAAAAAAAGAAAGAAGAAAAAAATGAAGAGAAAGAAAAAAAGGTTCTCGACTATCAGGCAGGACACGCAGAATCTTCCGGGATTTTTCACGTGTCTAACATCTGACTAGGGTTTATTCTCCCATAGATTGTCCTCCTACAGAGCAACTCTTCCCTTTTTAGATCACGTAAGTGTTGCATTGTCTTATTCTTTCAATCAAAATCAATTCATAAATAAGAAAAATAATTTATAAAAGTTTGTATTGAATCTACTACTATATAAAAAACAAAATGATTTAAAATCCTAAAATTTATGTATAGTTAATAAATAAACCACATTACTGAGTTTGGTAGAAACACGACTCATGCAAACAATATATAATTGCGTTTTTAATTATTTGAATTTGAAAGAAATTTAGGCATTATAGTGGAAAACGTGTCCCTATTCGTGTGAAGAAAAAACACGGATAATAACACGTGCTGGCCTCTTTGTGAGGCACAAACCCAGTGTTCAGTACTTATGGAGTTACACTAATGATAATTTACGTTGTCAATGTTTTGTTTTTATATTGAATTTATTTGTTTTGTTTGTCTTTTTTACATTAAATTCCATTGGCTTGTTTTTTGTCATGTTAATTGTATTCTCTCTTCTGTTTTCATTTCGAATTCCTTTTGTTTTTTCTTTTTATTTTATAATAAGTTGAGTTGTTTTTCTACTTTCACAGATTGTTTTGTTTAATTATTTTTTATGTTGGATTGCCTTGTTTCTTCTACTGTTTACATTTTTTCTTGAAATTAATGTTGTATTACCTACGTAAACATTATAATATATATACAGTAAAACCTGTGTAAACCAAACTCGTACAATACCAGATATTTTTTTCAGTTTGGTAGGTTTACGTTTTGAACAGGTTTTTCCTTCTTAAAACAGAAAATCTTTGTATATCTAAGAATTTTTCACGTTTAGGCAGTTGTCCTTTTTAACAGGTTTTACTATTTCTTATTTTCGAAGCTTTAATAAAACAAGAAAATCTTTAAGTGCCACTTGAAAATTTTACATTTAAGAATTTTAATATACAATTAACCTGTTCAAAACGGAACTTGAATAAAACTTAAACCTGCCTGAACAGAAATGAATTTTTAGAACGGGCCGATACCGGCTTACTCAGGTTTTACTGCATAAACATAAAAAAGGTAAAAACAATTTTATAATATTGATTAATTTTGACACTCTATTAAATAAGAAATATAAATATTATACGAAAAATAAATATTTTTATATTTTTCAGATGCAGGATTTAGATTAGAAATTGAAATGACAAAATGTCACATCATATTTTCTTTAATTTAAATTATTTCGTTTCGTTTCTGGAATAAAATTTATTATTATATTTATTTTAAAAATATATATACGTAGTACATTTAAAATTTTATAAACTATCGATGGGAATGGAGTAAAATTATAATATACTCGAGATGATGATGATAATAATAATAATAATAATAATAAGCGCAGAGCCCAAACGGTTAGGAGTTGAAAGTTGAAATTTGGTACATAGTTAGGGTATGTCATATGAATGTAGAGAAAGAACAGACTTTCCGAAATTTCCCCGCGGTAGAGAAGGAGAGTGTAAAGAATTACCCTAAATTCGGATTTTACTGTACTATTTTAAATGCGGCTTTTCGCGGAAAATTCAACATGTTTTTAGACCCATCTAAAATTCTGTAATTAGTCTCGGAAGAGGGTAAGTGTGATTCTTGCACCCAGCAAAAACGGGTAAAATCGGCTAAAATCTAATAATCTTAATTTTCGCTATCGTTACCTTTAGCCAGAGCAACGCCGGGCTCATCTGGTAGGGGAAAATATATTACTTTAATGATTTCATAGCGCTCAAATTATTGGGCAGCAATTTGAAAAAAGTTGTAGACCTATAAATTCTTACTGTCGTTCGTACGCTTTTCTTCATCCTAGAGAACAGAGTTAGATTAATGCAAACCGAAAGTCATGTTATTTCAATTCAAAATTTTTCCTGAAAGGTGTCAATTACATGGCCAACACAACTTTATTGTTAAAGGAAAAGTATAATGTACAGGGGCAAGCCACTACTAATTTGAGGTGGAGAGCACATATTTTAAATTAAATAAATTAAAAATATGATTTGGAAGATATTTTTGTATGAATATACTTGCTACAAGCATAGCCACAGTATTTTTATAAGGTTTTTCGATGCATTTTCATGACAAATTTGGTGCCCATACGTTGAAATATATAGAATCCTTTTCCTAAGAAATATACATACATATATATTTTGAAACATATATATATATATAAGAACAGTTATTTATATATTATTATATAGATTATATGTACATAATATATAATAAATATAGAAAATAGCATTATCTCATGTTGTGCATATTTTCTTAACCTAAGTTATCATACAGAATTCAAATTATGAAATAAATTAAGGAATAAAAAACACGTGTCTTCATTGAAAAATTAATTTAGGTGATAAAATCGCTTTGTTAGAGCAAGAAATATTTCAAAAAATTAAAGTTTTATCAAATAAGAATATATTGATATGTACTGTACATTAAATAATATAATTATTATATTGTATTAATTAACTTAATTTAAATAATATGTTAGTAAAGAATAAAGTTACTATTAATAAAAAATTACTTTATTTGCTTTATTTTGTAAACAATTTGTTGTATTTAAAAAAGAAAATTATTTATGGAATGTTAACAATAGTGATTATAAATTATATGAATAGCTTGCATTTTATATTTTAAAGGTATTATATTTTAATCCCTCTAAAAAGCTATTGAATTAATTTTAGTAAATTAATTTTTAATAATATTGCCTATAAAATGAATTATGTATTTTATTTTATATATTTACTTTACTTATTATACAGTAATGAAATTATCCTGTAAAGAATACTTCACTGCATATATTTGTGTCAAGCAGAGAAGCCGAACATAACTTTTAACAATTAAGTTCGGAATCCATTCGTGTAAAATATAATAAATGACAACATATTTTTTTACTTCTAAATTTTTTTTAAATCTAAAAATTATTTTTAAGCAACATTATAACCTAGAACACAAATAAAATTGTTTGATAATAATAATAATACAAAAACCATTGAAATTAGTATTAATATTTCTCTTATTTTAACAAGTTATTCGTGTTTAAACTGATAATATTAGTCAAAACATCCTGTATATTACATTTATATTTAAGTTATGAAAGTGTATATGTGTATTATTATCTTGTTTGAGTATTAAGGAATATAGCGGAGTGATGGTGTTACTAAATAAAACATGAGAGCCATCTTCCAAAATAGTAGTGTCTTCCAGAAAGATATTCTGTATTAAACTGCCCTCTACTTTTATATTATGTTACATACCTGAGGACATTTTGAAAAACTCCACAGGTGAGGCGCGTACTCATGACAAACTACAAATGTTCAATATGATTTTATCCATTCGGCTATTTATTGGTATTTGATTAATAGAAAATAAACCCTCTTACAGGAAGCAGAATATATGTATTATATAAATAACTTCACAAACAATCATAGAATGCACTACAATGAATGTCTCTGTTCTTTAGTACAATTTACTTCAAATTTGGATAATTTTAGGGAAAGATCTTAATATAATAATACAATTGAATTTCCTTCAAGTTGTATGTTTCATGCACTGTAGAGAAATTAATAAAGTATCTTTAAGCATGTGTAGTCGAGAATCCTTTAGAATGGCACCAATAACAATGAAATACAGAAAAAACGAATATAATTATTATTTAGAAATAATCAGAATTTATTCAATTTTTTATATTGATTTGAATATTCCTTGATATATAATAAGCTATTTTATTCATTAACACACTTTAAATCAAGGAATTTTCATTGTGTATTATTAAATATGAAAATGTAGTTTATATAAAACGTGTTTCCAATCTTTCTGTAATATTTTTAAATATTCTGTAAGAAATATTTTTTTTAAATTGTAGAATTTTAATAAATTTCATCTGCTAGAAGTTGTTATTTATCAATTTATGCATACAGAAGTTAATAAATTAAGTTCTGTATACATAAATTGATGAAGGAACTTGATATTTTCACCACTGATAAAATGCTATCGTAGATTGAATTATAAAAGTCTTTTTAAATGCAGTATAATGTAAAGTTCAATATGTATTTGTCTGATAACGTGGAGCATATGCAAGAGGAGTTCTTTCTACCCCAGTTTATGAATGAAGATTCCGTGACAACGAACTGTATCATACAGAAAATCTACTTTCCTAATTGAAATAGTATAAATTATATATATATATATATATATATATATATATATATATATACTATTTACTGTTTTAAGAAAAAATTAAAGTGATGAAACTATGCCATAAATGTATATAATGGGCAAAGTTTACTTACTTTTTAATGCGAATTACTGCTTTATTTTGTAAATTATTTTATAATATTTTTTTAAAAAATAAAATTAATAATTTATATAAAACATAAAAATAAAGAGAAATAAATATTTTTATAGTAAATTTCAC
Organism: Centruroides vittatus; assembly: GCF_030686945.1. Lineage (NCBI taxonomy): Eukaryota > Metazoa > Arthropoda > Arachnida > Scorpiones > Buthidae > Centruroides > Centruroides vittatus. The sequence continues at coordinate 6,149,568 of NW_027122385.1, forward strand.
CATAAAAAAGTAATATTTTTGATGGATAGTATTATTTTTTATATGCTACTCTACATAGTTTAGTATGGAACAGTAATTTATGGTTACTATATACATTATTTCTAAATAATTTATAATTTTTAATCACTTCTATTTCTTATACATTAAAATATTTTGAGATTTTTTTGTGTTTGTACTAAATATATTTTAATTAATACTCTGAATTCTGCTTATATAAGTGTTAAAAGTGGCTTCAGATGAATGATTTATCGAAAAATTAAAAATTTAGCAGTAAAACAAAATATATTTTGTGAATATTAAAGTAATTAGTGTAATTATTCACTGTAAAATATGGAGGAAATAAAGAATTTACAATATTCTTTTTTTATTTATTTAATTTTCCTATTTTTTATTTATGATATATAAACACGAATAAATATAATTATACTGTATATAATGTTTAATTATATCTTTGGACATGCTGTATATACAGGGTCTCAAAAGAGAGTCGACCTTAATATTGACTATGACATTGATAAAGAGGTGGGCTCAGGACCTCTATATATTGCAATTCAGAGTTAATAAGTTTCAGAGAGGAGTTAAACTTTTGCTTATCCTCTATAATAGAGTCTGCATGTGTATATACAGTATATATATACACATATAACTATTATATAGGTAGCACGGTCAATCTCGATTTAGTACGCTCATCCTGATAAAGTCTTTCTAGATAACATTTCAGTATCTATTAATGACTAAACGTACGATTTTTCAATAAAAGTAATAGTGTTATCAACAAACCATACGACTTGCAAACTTTATCACTATATATAATTATTAATTTTAAAAATACTTCGATTTAATGCCAAATATTAGAAGAGTTAAATCGAACACATTGCTTCAAGAGTTAAAGTATAGTGTGATATTGTTAAATATAAAATTATACCAGAAACTGTTCTATTTTCAAGAAAATAAATAAATAATTTTTCGTTTTAAAAATAATATTAAAAAGTATATCTTTCTGTTAACTTACTTATAGGCCACCGTGTATATAATAGCATAAATATATATTTTATATATATTTAAAATATATTTTTATATATTTTCAATTCAAATATATATACGAAACTTCTTTTAGAGAATTCAATAACGCCTTGTAAAATAGAAAAAAATTTTCTGTGTCGAGATCCTTTCTAGAAAATCAATATTTTCTTAACCTTAACCTCATTTCTATAATCGAATTCTTAGACAAATAAGAAATTAAGAGAGAATGAGAACGGATGTTTCCATCCAATCTTTAATACGTCTTTTATAAAATAATAGCTGATGCATTATTAAAGAAAACAAGCTCATGCTGTTTTCTTTAATAATATTCAAATAAAAAATTAAAAATTTCGCAAATTTCTGCATTAAAAAACACAGAAAATTACCTTTTAATTGTCTTTTCACTAAAATATAAACGATGCACTATTTAGTTAGATTTTCTATTGAAAGTAAATGAAGACCTTTTACATATTTAATACAGTAAATTTTTCTAACTACACTTTACTGTTGAGCAATTACACTCTTCTAAGTATACAGTTTAAATACTGTTTCACGAATTAAAGAATAATAATCATAAATTTATTATTAGTAAACAAATAGCAATATTTATTATTTGTTTACTAATATATATATATAGAGAAGCCCAAGACATTATTAAAAGCATATTGCCTTGTGTAGCTTCTAAACCTTGTGTACTGAATGTATACCACAAATAGTAAAGAATATTTTGTAATATTCGTTACTAAGAATCTACTAAGTGTATTAAATGTTCATATCGAGACTAGTGAAGCATATATTCAACTAATAACTAAGAATATTCGCCTTTAAGAATAGTCTACATACATTAAATGAAAAATATTCGAATATACAACATTTTGAATATATGAAAAATTGTAACTAAGCTCTTACATTGTATAAACCGTAAATAAGTAAAGTCGTTAAGTAGTAAGATGAGCATATATATATATATATATAAATCTAAAGACAGAATAATTAAGACAACAAATTCTGTTTGGGCAATACATCCCTACATCTACTTTTTTCAGAGGCGTGAGAAAACTAAAAAATTACTATATATTTGCATTCTTTCCCTATTCTCTTAATTCCCTAAATTTCCCGAAACAAATATATTATATATATACATGTATTGAAGAAAATATTTCTATTTGTCACTGTAGAAATTAAGGAAAAACTATCAAAGAACCCCAAGGAAGCCAGAATTTTTAGGATAGAATGAAATATTTTCTACCTATGTTAATTGTCTATATAAATCTATTACAAATACTATAATGTTAGAAGGAAAAGGAGAAAGAAACTGAGTTTGCAACAGATAAAAAAATAAGATTTATAGGTGTTGTATTGCAGATTCTTCAGGCAATGAAATTAAAATACTTATTCAAGATAGAATGAAAGAAAAGAAACAAATTTGGCAAAAGCTCTTGCTCGACTTTCAGAGTAATTTGTTGAATTATGGTAAATATTTCTAAATGAAGATTTTTAAATTAAAAAATAGCTAAAAGTAAAAAATATGTGCTGCGCCGTTATGAGATGATATTATAAAATAACTTTTATATTATTAATTATTATAAGAAAGAAAAACATACATAATTTTGAAGGTAAAGACAAATGTTTACGAATACTGTAACAAGTAAAATTTTCTTTGTCCTACCTCACTTGAGAACTCCCTGTACCTCACCAACACTTAGAGTTCCGTACTCCAAAATTTAATAGTTTCAATGTACCTTATGTAAATGTTATCAAGTCAAGTTAAATTTCGTTTTTTAACTCATATTCCTTAATAAAGTATTAAACGAAGTAAATAGAGATCAACACACACAGTTTTTTCCTATATATTTGCCTTTTTTGGTTCAGGGTATAACACGAAAACATTAACTGGGGAACAAAATTCGCATAGAAATTGCATTAGCAACGTTAAATAGAAGTAATTGGATTAACACATACATACATTGAGAACATAACGCGTATACATATTCAAAATAGAATTTTTTACTCTTTTTTCTATATTCGAAAATAGATCTGCATCTATCTAATGAGAAATAGAATGTTCTCGTTAGGGAAGTTTCGTCCGTTCTTCCTTAATCTAGAGAAAGGTGTTAGATAGAAGTAAGTCGAGACCAGATGTGAAAAGCTTATGGGCTATATACCGAATTATATACCGGGATATATTAATAACTATACACCAATTTCCGGTCTAAATCAGAAGTCACCTGAACTCAATTAAAAAATTTCCCCCAGAATAGAGTTTCATAGATGACTGGCATGACTGTGTTGTTATCAGGAAAAGTATGATGTACAGGGGCAAAACAACTACTAATCTGAGATCGAGAGCATATTATAATTTCCAAGTATTATATTTAAAAAATTTCAATTATATTTTCTCATAATTCAAAATGAAGAAGTCCTTGATATTTAAATACACTTAAACAGGACACTAGTTAAAGTAAATTAAATGAAAATATCTGTAAATTATCAAATATCTTGTTACACTAAAATATCTTTTCTACTTTATCTTGCTTTTCTTTAACATTTACTTTATTTCCATTGCTCGGGGTAAACGGAGATTAAGTTAAATTATGTAGAAACTGTGCTAAATATATTAAATTTCAGATTTAACGTTCGACATTAAAACTCGTTTAAAGAAATTCGATGCGTAAATAAAAAGAATTTTTCACGAATCAATTTAAACCCGATACAGAAATGTTAAACTTTTCTATTATTCGTTGAAAATTTTTATGTATAACATCGAGTAAATTAGAAGTTTCGGATGTTGGAAAACTTTAAAGAAAGTATTGGTTTTTATTACTTTTGAATTTGGAAATACAATATTGCTGACTAGTGTACCATTAGTAATAATGAAATAAGGCAGTGGTGCTGCCTTAAACTGTAGATAAAAAGGAAACTTGCCCGGGGCCCCACCAATTGGGGGTCCCAAACCAATATTCTATAAACACCTTATTTCAGTAAGAATATTGAAATTTAAATTTGGCATCATTTTTTCAACAGATTCCCTGTAAGTAAAATGTATGCAGTCGACACTGTATATGGGACTCCATAATGCAAATTCGCCTGGGCCTCATGGAGCTATAAAGCGCCACTGGTGTAAGGAACTTAATGCATGGTTACTGTATAATATTATAACTGAAGCTGGTGTACTCAGTGCTTATTCTGTGTTAATTTTAATTTATGGTTTAGAAATATGGAACTTAACTAAAAAAGTGAAATTAGGATTCAAATTGAGGGAGATGAAAGCCATACATTTTTGTAGGGTGGGGATTAGTTTTATTTAAAAAGTTGTAAATGGTAACACGCATTTATTGGGACATCGTCGCATGCCTGGATGCAATTTTTAATCATATTTTTAATTAATTTAATTTAAAATATACGCTTTCCGCCTCAACTTAGTAGTGGCTTGCCCCTGTACATTATACTTTTCCGTTTTCAATGGAGTCGTGTCAGTCATCTATCTAACTCCTTTCAGGGTAAAATTTTGAACTGAAATAACGAGACTTTCTATTCGTATCGAAAGTTCGTGTATAGTTAGTTGGGGCCTCCTACCCCAAAGATTTACATATCTTGTCGCCTTTTTTTGTCTATCTTCGTTCTCGAGATTAAGGAATGACAGAAAGAATTTATAGATTTACGAGCTCCTTTATTTCCCTACTCCTCGACCTTTAATTACCAAAATCTTTTAACCTCTCTATACTTTCCTTCTGTTGTGTAACAGAGAGAAAGTAGCACTCGAATACTCAATCAATATAAATACTTTAAATATCGATTGGTGTGATTTAATATAGATTTATTACTATTTACTACCGTTTTAAGATCGATTTTTAAAGCACAAGGTTGAAAAATATAACATAAAGAACGTAAGTGAAATTCATTTATATACATGAGCTTAAATAAAAACGATTTAAAAATATATATTAAATGGAGTAATTTCTGTAAAATGAATAGATAATAAAAATAAATTACATTTTACATAATTTACAATTATTTTAGATGGATATTTTCAATAATTTTCTAAAAATATGTATATAAATGAAAAAATAATGCTCCCCTTATGTGATTTTTTGTTTATTATATTTTAAATAAATTCTTTAAAATTATTTACACCAGAAACTTGAAATTTAATAAAAAATATATAAAAAAGTATTTTTCTATATATATTTTTTAAATTTCTATTTTCGTTTCCCTTTTTAAAAATGCAGAGATTCAAGTGTTATTGTTACGAGATCACTTTGTAAATTTTCGAGTGTGTACTCTTTTTGAAAGGAAACAAAAAATAAACATGAAATCTCTACGACCTATTTTTTAAAATCCTCTATTCCTTTCAAGGTTTTAAATTTATATCTCGTTTTATTTCTATAGTGTTTTTCTCCCTCAGATTTTGCATTTGGAAATATAAACAGAAGAGTTAGTTTCAAGTCCAGGAATCTAAATGCTTATAGAGATTTATGTAGTAGGAAATGCCTGGTGTTACTCAAAAGAGTCCATTAATTTAATGGGTTGTTGGTATATATCTCCTGTTTGTTGCTTTTTGGTGTTAATATGGTGTCTTCGAATTGATGCAGAGTCATTGCACCCACATACTCTTTTACCTTTAAATGACTGAACTGCATTTAGGGGTGGATAGCATCTGTAAATGCTGTTCAGTCATTTGAAAGTGGCATATTTTAAGAGGCTTATTTTATTTGATGCCTTCAGGTGGCACTCCATTTCATAATTGCATATGTTAGTTGGTTTTTACTGTTTTTTTATTTGGTTCTTATTGATACTTTTACTGCCTGCTAGTTGATTACAATAAGCAATGCCAATGTGTCAAGAGAAAGTTGCCTCCTGGGATAATTTTCTACCGGAAATTGACTCCTATTTAGGTATTAAACACGTGAATAAACCAGAAAACTCCACGAGTCCAAGTCCAAAAATGGAAAATAACTTGGTGGTCAAGTTATACATAACAGAACCGGAAAGGTAAATTTATTAAAATATGTTACTTTATTACTGTTTCCAGTTATTAAAACCTGTATACGTACTGTACGTGATGAGCTCTGATTAATTTTACGCTATGATATTAAAACGAGTTAAGAAGGTTCTAACATTATTTTTAATATAGAAAATCGAGGAAAAAACAACTTCATCCTAAGATTTTTCTGTAAACTGTGCTGTAAAGCTGCATCGTTATCGAATATAAACTCAGCTTTTAATCATGAATATTTTGATATAAAGAGGATTTGATTCAATAGCAATAATTGGTACTACGTTAATGACTCTATACTAAAAAGTAATCTCTAAACATAAAAAAGTAATAAAATTTCTCCATTAGAGAATTAAAGGAAAAGGAAATTGCTTTTTATCTCACTGCTTCGAATGAGAATTGCACTTTCAGGGAGTATTAGAAGAGTGAGAATTGCTTAATCTTATTTAAACATTAACATTATAATGAATTTTTATTAAACATAATTAAAATTAACGTAAATATGATTTTAAAATTGTGTTTTAGTTTAGACTGTATAAGGAAACGTGGGTGATCTGCCCAGTGGAAATGCCTTCTAAGAAAACTTTGGTGGAAAACCATGCCCTATTTAAGTATTACAAACGTGAAGAAAACCCGGAAAAATCCATATGGCCATGCTCTTGCGAAGGCGCAAACCCACGAACAGTGTTCAGTGTTTTTATTTCCTCGGCTACTAATGGTCACTTAAGGATTGTGACATCATTAATTTTGAAAATACCACTCTAATAAATGCTAATGACACATTTTATGTAATCAATAATCATTTTTATTTAAGTAAATTATGCTTGAAGGAATAAAAAACGAAATCTAGCAACGAGAGTTGCGTAACTTTTCTGGCTGCTGTGCGCTTTTGTTAAAAACAACGCTTTTATATTATTAAGAAAAAATAAATTTGTGTGGCTCCCTCTTATCAGATTTTTTTAAAAAAAATTATATATTTTTAATTACTACATAATGGCAAAAATCTTAATTTTGAGGGTAAAGATGGGTTTTATGAAAAAGTGTAAATGTTAATAACGAATAAAATCTTCATTAAGTCCTACTCCTCTCGAGAAATATGACCTTCTCTATCTTCCACCCTCTTGACCTTTCACCAGCAAAATTTAACAGCATCAACGCCTCTTATATACAAGCCACCAAGCCAAATTTCGTTTCATAATCTTTACCCCATCCTGAGATATTAATGGACGATTCCACTACTTTCCCTTTTATTTACTAGAAAATCTTATAATTTTATTATAAATAGCAAAAAACTTTAGTTTAAGGAGCTCATATTAAGTAAATTGCGCTTAAATTCTTAAAGTTTTCAAAATAAATTTGATTCTATAGAATATTATAAGATATAGAAAAGTGAAAATATGTAAATGAAGTTTCTGTGACATTAAAGTAATGAGAAAATCTATCAGAAATGGAAAATCAATTGAAGAAAATTTCTTATTCATTATCAAGCATATCTATTAAAAGATAAATCGGTAGTATTAGCATATTGTAAGTCAATTTAATATTATATAATTAGTATCACAAGTGACTTTCTAAGTCTAATATTTTTTATTGGGAAGTAAAATGATTAAGTTTCGATAGTTTATAGCGTTAAAAACTACTTTTTGTCACTTAAATTTAACGTCTGGTCTGGGTTTTCCATTGGCGTTGATATTGTATTTCTGGTTGAGTTCCTTCTGTTTATTAATAAAATTTGAATATTAAGAAAGTGTATTTAATATACAACGGATATTGAATTTTATTAAAACATTCAATAATCCAATATGGCTTAATATTAGATTATTATTTATTTATTTAATATGACTTTCATTACTTCAATATTGTATGTTGTAAATGGATGAACCACACAGTATCAATCACTACTCTTGAGTGATTTCACTTCAATATTTCTTCGTTTCTTTCGTATTAAATAAATGATATTGAGTGTTATATACTTATTATTGAGTGTAGTAATAAAGGTATAAGTACGTGCTGATGAAGATTGGATGAGGAATAAATTGAATTTTTGTCAGAAATCTCCATTATATATAAACTACAAGATAGAACGGTTAACTGATTTTTTATCTTAGTGCATATTTCCATTTACTGACTTTTGAACTAGTCTTTATAACCTTTATATACTATTAAATTTGACAAATAAATACGCTACAAAAATAAAATTCTTATTTTTGATACATATCTGATCTCGATTTTCGTCTATCTAACTTCATTCTCGAGATTACTGAAAGACAGATAGACAAACGATAGTGAGAATGTATAAATTTTCAATTTAAAAATTGCAGCACTATAAATGACATGAAGAAGTTCTGCTTACAATAAACTTGAAATAATAATTTTTATCATTATTTTTATCCACTAATTCAATTATACATGCACAGTGATTGTGGAGAAGAGGGCAATTTGTAAGCAATGTTTATACTTTGTTTACAAATTTTAGTTATTTATGTAAATTTATAGATTCAGTTAATTATGCAAATTACATTTCTCGTAATACCATCAGCATATTTTTCTAAATATCAGCGAAAAATAACAAAGTATAGAAGTATTTGTCTGTAGTAAAATGTTAAAATATGTAGCGTATTGTATTATTTTCTTGCAGAAAATTAAGTATTCAAGAAAAAAATTCAATCTTAATACTATAATAAATGTATTAGATCTTATACATTTTTTTCTACTTTTATATTTTTATAATAAATAATAAAACCCGAATAAAGTGAGGAGTTGACCTTGTGTTAACAACTTTCTACAATAACCAAGTGATGGTTTCTAATGGTAAAGTGATCTTGTTTTGTCTCTCTTCTACTTGTATGGTAAATATAGATTAGCACAAATATAAAACATAATATTCTATATTAAAGGCTACCACTGATAACAAATTACGTATAAATATTATGAGCCCCCACAAGGACTAGGTTAAATTACACGAGTCCTTCGTGGGACTAGAATTTACATACTCTTCTATTCATCACTCTGAACTTCTTAATGCTCTTCGAGCGTAAAAAGGTCTAAAACTACACATACACACACACAAATGGTAGTGTGAGGCCTTATGTCAAACGCGCGCAGCCTCCCGTTATCGTTGAATACCAGCACTTCTGTAACAATGTGACCCACATTTTTAGCTGGTATCCAATGAATTGCTGCATCATTTCATTGGTAGAAATGTGGCTCAAAACGTATATTAGCTGTTTCTCTTTGAGCAGAAAACAGGTTTATTTATTTATGTATTCGAGCTTCTGAGCCTAAAACTCGAATCAACAAATAAATACACTAGTTTCATGCTGAAAGAGAACGGGCTAATATACATCTTATAATATTTTACATGTAACTAATTTAATTTTATGCTTTCCTTTTCTTTGACCATTTTACTTTTCACTTTCCTTTTTTGTATCCGTAAATCTGTAAATTCCAAAATAAAAGGTGTATATATACAGTACTTCGAATCCATTCATCAAAGGAAACAACATAGGAAGCATACCCTTGATTAATAGGGATTAAAATGATATAGTTCATTATATAGACGTATATCATTAAAAATAGCAATTTATAATATCACGTGTTGTAATATAAATCAATATATTAAATACATAAATAAATTATAATATTAATACTTAAATATTAGAAAAATCCTATCTGTAATATAAATTTTATCTCTATCTTTGAATAGGGAGAAAAATATATATTTAATAAAAAAAATCTATTTGTAGTTCTACAGGACTTTAAAATTCAATGTAGAATTTCCGATTTATACATTGTTACAGCTGATACTTGTTGTTGTTCAAATAGAACTTATATATTATATATATATATATATATATATATCAGAAGACAATTAATTAGCAAATAAATTAAATATTAACATTATTAATTCTATTTGAAGTGATAAATTGTTGGGCTGAATCTTTTAATTTTCACACCTATACATTTCCACTGTCGTCTGTCCGTCTGTCATTCGTTAATCTCGAGAACGGAGTTAGGCAGATGAAAATCGAGACCGAATATTACGATATTCGGTCTCGATTTCCATCTTTCGAGCTTTGAGAACGGAATGCTAATAACGAGTAAACTCTTCATTAAGTCCGATCCTACTCGAGATACGACACACGACCCTATTTATCTTTCCACCCCGTTGACCTTTAACCACCGAAATTTAATAGCATTAATGCACAAATCTCGATGCAAAATTTCTAGAATTTTGTATCGAGCTTCAAAGATGGTAAATAAAATCGTGCCTTCCCCACACACTAATACCCATACATACAAAAAAATCCCGAATTTTGTTTGCATTTCTCGATGTGTCAAGGTGTTCTTAGTCCAAAAATGTAAAACTTTTATGGGTCATTTTTTGATCGATACTCATACTTTTCCTCTGTTATATATAACAGAGCCAGCGAAGTAATAAGATAAGTTAAATTGGTATCTTGAAACAAAAATCATGTGAAATCGCTTTTTTTGTAATTTTTATACTAAAATTGTTAAATTTAAACGATTTTATAATATATTAAACGTTTTAAATTAGTGAAAAGTGATTCAAACAAGACAAGAAACACGAACAATACATACTACTTATATGACGAGCCTATTATAATGAAATTAACGTGTTTTCAATGATGATAATCTCCATAATTCCAAGAAAATTACCAACCTGCTAGACATAATATCCCCATTAATGTCTTAAGTGCATGATGTATAATGTAAGAAGAAGAAAATAGGTAATTTCTTTATTTAAATAACTCAAGAAATAAAAGATTTCTTTTTAACATGGTTTTTATGTGAAAATTAAATTTTACATTATAGAAAAATCTATCGTTTTTCATTAAAAATACATACTGAAATAAAAAATTAATAATCTTAATTATATTATGTATCACTCAATATTGAGTGATACATAATAAGTATTGAGTTTAATGTTTATTAAACTTATATTGTTAAATACTCTCTCTCTCTCTCTCTCTCTCTCTCTCTCTCTCTATCCCCTCTCTCTTTCTTATTTTCTCCCTTCGTCTCTTTCTCTCTCTTTTTCTCTCTCATTCTCTCCCTTCGTTTTCTCCTCCTCCCGTTCTCCTCTTTCTCTTCCCGTTTTTCACTCTTCTTTTTTCATTCCCCGTTTTTCTCTCTCTATTCCCCTCTTTCTTTCCTTCTCTTTTTCTTTCTCTCTTCCTTTCACCCCCTCTTTCTCTTCCTCTTTCTTTTCCTCCTTTCTCCTCTTTCTCTTTTTCTCCTTTTCTCTTTCTCTTTTCCTCTTTCTTCTTCTTCCATCCCTTTATTTCTCTTCTTTTCTTTCACTCTATTCTTCCTCTCCTTCTCTTTCCATTCTCCTCTTTTTCTGTCCCTACATTCCCCTTTTCTCTCATTCCAGAATCCACAAGGTATAAAGAAAATACAGTACTGTTTATATAAATTTATGTATTTACTTACTTTACAAATTAATGTCATTTGTAACATGCATTTGTAATCCTAATATAATACAGTCAAACCTTTAAATACTTTAAACTCATATACAGTTCTATTCCAAACAGGCAAGTTCCAAAAGAAGCATGCTCATTATTGGAGGTTTGACTATATTTATAATTAACATTACATTTACGATTGCACAAAAGCAGTTAATAACATTAAATTTTTATTACGAAAGCTGTTATGAATTAGCATTTAGTTTCTTTAAGCTTTTCCAGTGATTGATATTCAATTTTAAACATAAATGTTGAAAAGTTTCGTTAACATTAAATACAATTTACACCATTTCCAATCCTATTAAAAAAGCATTTCTTATCTGACTTTTCCTAATCTTCACAAGTTTCCATGTTGAACAATTTCTAACTTGTCTAACTCTATACTGTCCATTACCTTTCATCTATCTGTTCCCGTTTCCCATCCCTTTTATCACAGAACTCAATTTATTTAGCTGCTCTTTCATTATCTATTCTAACTATCTGTCTACAGTAACTCGTGAGATCTGCCTTATTAATAATTTATTAATGCCTTCTATGTCCAATTCTTCTTCATTAGCATGAATATCTCCCTCACTTCCTTCCCACCATGTAATTTTATCATTTATCTTGACATCACTTCTTCACTTCCATCACTTTTATCTATTGCACTACACCCAATTTTCAATTTACAGTATATCTCAAGACAGATTTGCAGCATCATTTTCTCCTCTTAAGTATTGATTTTTTCCATTTTATCAATACTCTTTTTGTTATTGCTTATTTAATCTTCATTTTCCAATTAGAAATGCCAGAATGTATTGAATTATCTAATTATGCACGCGTGTAGAGATTGTACTACTTATTTATGTCTTGTATATTTTTATCTACAGGGTAGCCCAAAAGTCAGTATACCTTATTTATTTGGCAAGAAATCCAGCATATTGTGTGTTGTAATTAGGTTTTCTTACATTATCTTTATCCACTCCACCTTACCTAATTGGTTTACCTTATTACTTTCTTCATCATATATATAACAAAAGGACAGTATAGTAATCGGTCGAAAATCGACCCTTCACAGATTTTTACATTTTTGGACTCAGGGACTGTAAAGATCCACTTTTAGCGTCCTAGGTCGAAAAGCCATGCGACAGAGATAATTAGTCCCACCTGGGGTTTGGGGCTATAAACGGCCGGAAACAACAAAGGGAGTAGCGTCTCCGTTTATGGTACACGTCAATGTGTTTGCCACGTGTTGGCCGACTTGTAAAACGTAAACAAGGGACGGACGCGTTGGTAAGCTACGTCGTTCGGAGGAGGGCGGACGTCTTTGGAAGCTCCCAGGGGAAGAGAAGGACCCTATTGGTCGCAAGTGGTCGCCGTAGAATCCCTTAAAAGGTAAGGGTGGCGAGAGAAACAGGGAGAAGGGCGAGAGACCGGATACGTGGTAGTCTCTGGCACTAGGTAAACCTTTGAGGTGTAGAGAGAGTGTTCTTTTCTTAGAAAGTCCTCTGAGAAGGGTTAGTGCAGGGACAGGACGGCCACGCGGTTGAGCCATCTCCGAAAAGCGACCTGAGTTTCCCGGAGTCTAACGGTCCCCAGTAGACAAGCCGACGTAAGATACCACATCCTTGTTGCATAGTGTATGTAATGTTGTCGAACTTGTACATCCTGTAAATATTTGTTGTGTAAATAAACTGTAAATATTCACTTGCTGAGTGTGGAGGTGTAGCTTTCCTCGAACCATCTTACGGACATTTTCGAGTCATAAAACCCAACTCGAGACGTATCATCGTAAAGATCGCAACGGATTACGTAAGGATCTTCACTGGGACCTTGAAACGTCCATAAATGAAAAATGGGCTTTTTATGTATCATTATTCTTCATGTATGGATCATTATTATGTATGTATGGATGTTAATGTGTGAGGGGCACGATTTTCTTTACCCTGTTTAAAGCTTTAAGTCCTGTGCTTTTTGTCTAAAATTTCTCAAATTCGGCAGGAAGGTTTGTCTATTATGGGAGTTTATTCTGTTAAATTTCGGTAATTAAAGATCGAGGGAGTAGGGAGATAAAGTGGGTTCTGTGTAACTTCAGCAGGGTAAGACTGTTTACAAAGATATCAATTTTCAATGTCACAACAGTTAACTGACTTTTTGGCTTTGAGTTGTCAATTGCTCTATTTTAATTTTTCAATTCCTTGGTGAAGCAAAGGTTATACACATAAAATCTGAATTTTAGAATGTATTTTAGACCTAAAATCTTCACTAATTAACATAAAATATTGTAAAAAATTAAATTTATATGAACAACTTGAAAAACTTAAATACAGTTAAACCTCTGAAGAACGGCCACTGAACACGACCGTTTTTGTGGTGGCCATTGTTTGGAGGTTTTTTTTTTGCATGCATTTTAAAAGAAAACATACCCGAAAACATTGTTGCCATTTTCAGATCGCCGTTATCACAAACTTGACTGTATTTTTTGAATTAAATATATATTAATATTAATTACATTGTAACTAATGAATACAAGAAGGCAAAAATTAAGTAAATCTTCAAAGATTAAGCTCCTATAAACTTAGTTGAACGTATCAAAATGGTAATTAACAAATTATTATTGGAATGAAGGTGAAGAAGAGTGAAGGTAAAGAAAAATGAAAGTGAAGAAGAATGAAGACCCTGAAGTGAAGTTTGGTATTTAGATTATTTTCGTACCTCTTGGTGAAACTAAGTTAAAATATATTATATTAAAACTTCTAGTTTTAAGTTTTTAATCAAATAAATAAATATTAGATCTTACAATTTAGGTGAGACATTTTGTTTTCACCGATCTTCTCTTAAGGCGTTGGTTTAGTTTAATAAAAGTTTGATCGATGGTTGCTAGAACGTAATTAAGAAGTTACTCTTTCTCTCCCCCTCTTGTAACAAATGATTATTGGGTTAAAGTAGAAAATGTCATAAATGACACTACATTTAGCTGTAAAAAATAGATGAAAAAATTTCATTTTTGCCTTTCTCTCATGTCGTTCATCTTACGTTAACAGCTTGACATGAATTTACATTTTGCAGTATAATGATGAATAAAAATTTTAATTTAATGCGTTAAATGTAATAATTTAGTTCATGTCATGTCGTGTATATAAAAAGTTACATTAATGTTTCATCAGGCTGGTCTTGAAACATCGAAGAATTCAAAAGATGTGGGAGATTTTTCTGTATGTAGGGATGTAGTGTGCGCGGAAACGATTTTATTCACCCTGTTTGAAGCTCAATAATTCTTGTGCCCTTTGTCTAAAATTTTTAAAATTTTGTAGGAAGAGTTGTGTATGAGGGTCATTTGTGCTATTAAAGTTTGATAGTTAAAGGACGACGGCATGGGGAGATAGAAGGGGTCATGTTTCGTGTTTTGAGTGGGATAGGACTTAATGAAGATTTCACTCATTAGCATTTACAATTTTTTTTTATAATACTTATCGCTACACTCAAAATTAAGCTTTTTTGCAATTTTATTGTATATTAATTATTATAAAATAATTAATAATATAAAATTTTAAAAATGAAATAAAATAATAGATGGCGTCAGACAGAATTTTAATTTTTTTGCTGGGAAAGTTATGCAACTCATTGCTGGATTTTTATAATTAATTTTGTTGTCTTTTAGTAAATAAAACACAAGAATTTATCGTATTTTTAATTATAGTTACATTTTGTTTATATCTTAGGTGGATTTTGATTATTTTTGTGAGAATTTATTTAAGAATTGAGGAAAAAATACTTAATTATATGAAAGCCTGCAAAGCTTTATTGGTAGTTGCGTGCTTGTTATGAAACTTTAACAATATTTAAATACTTTTTATTAATCATACAGAAACAAATGTTATATACTTCATCTTTATTTAACAAACTCCATTAAGAATTGCCCATAGGATTACATACACTAATTTATAAATATTGATTATATTAAACATATAATTTACTATGTGATAAATCATTTAACTCTTTAAGTATTTCAGAGTTAGAACTAATGTAATTATTAGGGAATTTAATAATTGATTATTCACTTGACAGTAGAAATTCTGTCAATTCCCACCGAAAGAAAGCGTTAGAAGGAAGAATCCTAAGAGAATATCAGCTTATTCATCAACACTGCAAACACATAAACAAGTTTTTTCAACGAATATTTAGTTTTGTTTTTTTTCTAAGTATAAACTCGAATGAAAATATTGTTTCTTTACAAAGAGTAGGTATTTTTGGTGAAATTATTTGTTAGAAATCAGCCGAAGTGATGAAGTTTCCAGGTATAGAAATTAGATCGATAGTTTATCTACAAATATATAATGTAGAATGTGATATCAGATGAATTTTGTGATAAAGATCCGTATTCAAATGTATAAATAATAAAGGAAGTTATACATAACTTCCTTTGAAGATGAGGAGACTCTGCGGACTTACTGGCATAGATTACTACACTATTATCTAAAAAATTAAATAGCATAAGTATCATCTATCCTTCTTAAGCGAAAGAAGAGCAGGGATAATTGTTTATATGTGTATAAAATACATCATCTTTTCTTTTCTCTTTCTATATATACAGAAACGATTATCCCCTCTCTTCTCTTTTCTTTCATCTCTGCTCTTCTCTCCCCTTTCATTTCTATATATACAGAAAAGCTTATCCCTGCTGTTCTTTCATTTAGAAGGAAGGATAGATGATATATATGCAGTGTACTTTTGTAAAAATTAGTATATCTGCTGTTGCCAGAAGATTTACAGAGCCACAACTTTTCCACTTCTCTTCCTGGCTGTTGATTTTAGCTATTTGTAGCTCACTCCTTGCTTTATATCATTAATCACCTTTGTTTCCTCCTTTCTCTCTTTGTTCTGCCCGCTAAACCATTCATGAGTAGGCCCTCTTCTCTGATTATATCACTAAACCAATTAGCTTTTCAATCTCCCTATAAAACTAATGAAGATCCAGATTGAACTTTATGAAAAACTTCATGAAATTTTAATATTCAGTAGTATTTTTCCTAGTTAATTTTTATTATATAAGTTGTGATGTCTACTTAAGTATAATATTAAATTTAATATAAACATAGACAAGTTTATATTATAACTATTTCATTAAAATATAAGATGCACGGAAGTTTGAAAATAGGATAATGAATAATATACACGACTAACTGAAGCGGTGCTCTTGTCATTTATTATTTATTTGTGTTTAGAAAATAATCCTCTCGTATTACTCTCTAAGAATAAAAATAAAGCATTTCTTCATAAATTTGGCTTCAGAATTTCTCAGAAAATTTGTATTATTTAAAACATAAGTAAGAGTTCCGTTTCCTTATAAAATATAAAAATTATAAGAGAAAGTAAACTATAAAAAAATGTAAATATATCCGGAATTATCATCAACTTTCACATTAATACAAATATATATTAATGCTGTATACATTAATATACTAAATATATAATAAAGTATCAGCCTAACATTGATAATAAAGATGAAGAATGAAATTTCATTGGAGAAGTCAAGGAAACACGTGGGCGATCTGCTAATAGGATATACCTCCAAAATGGCGAATATTTAGGTATCCGACGATTAAAAAACTCAGCAAATCCAATATAATCAGCATACTAGTTGGCTCGAACCCGCGACTAAATTTGTATTCAGTGGTTTTATTTGTTTGACTGGCAGGCCATATTAGAAACACAAACTAAACCCTATTGCCAATATAATAATAACATGTTCAAATATAATGCACACAATAAAACTCTGTGTTCTACCTGCCACGTGCAAGTTGGAAGCTTCGGAGGAGGTGAATGGGTTTGTCTTCTCGTTATTACTCACGTGAGTAGATGAACCAAGGAGCGAGGGAAAGGTGAGATACTCTGCCAAGTGAATGAAGTTTGATCTTTTTAGCTGTGTAACATGTCGCGTGCTATTGCCCATATGACTACAACATTAGTATTTTTACAACATTTTTATACACAGTTGTTTACTTCTAACAATTTATAACTGTTCTTTATACGTATTTTTAAGAATTTTCGCTTTAAAAGACGTTTCAGAACGTATTATCTGAAGAACTATCCATTTAATTCTTGAAATTTGTTACAAATATTCAGTATAAACTTATTTTATCAATTTAAAAACATTGACAAACATCAGCGAAGAACATGTACCATTACTGACATCATAGAATATCAGAATATACATAAGATATCTTGTGTTATTTACTTACAGATGTACTTAAATTAAAATATTCTACATATATTGCAAAAGATCTCCTTTGTGTTTATATTTACAACACACGTATATCTTTATTACGATCTTTATGATCACAGAAATCATTTACAGATCATTTAAACTCACTCACCAGTAGCCAAGTAAATAAAACCACAAAACACTGGTAGTTAGTTGTGGGTTCGTTCCTCACCATCAGCCACGTGGAATTTTCCGAGTCTTCTTTACATTTCTAACACCTAAATTCTGTATTTAATGTTTTTGTTAGTGGACGTTATACAAAGGTTAACTGTACGTTTAAAATACACGTGGATATTTTGTATATTTTATTACAATAATATAGTTTTTTTTAAATAAAAAAGATCGATAAAATAAAGAAATACTTTATTGTACAAAGCCATTTTCTTTGTTTGTAAAGTATCAATGAAAAATACAACAAATATCAATCTCAAGGGATATTGTTTCTGCTGGAGAAACATCTGTTATATCAAGTGTCAACTGAAAATGTTACTTTGAAATTTTAAATTTTAGCATTTTTTTCTAGAAATTCCCTGTTGAAAAAGAGATTAAATTCGATTTTTGGACGGTCTACAGCTTAATGTTTACTATACTGTATAAAAGAATATAATTATATAACGATACACATTAATATATACACAGATATAACAGAGTCAAACCCTCAGGTATAGTTTTCCAGGTTTTTTCGCTATTTTACACACTTAAATAGGAGACCAGTTTCCAGTAAAAATACTCCCGGTTGGCATACCACTTTACAGCAAAACTACACGTGGGATTACAGGAAAATTATACGTGGGCGATCTGCCCACGTATAGTTTTGCTGTAATCTAATAAACCAATAGTTTTAATTATTCGACGTAAAGCAAACTGTAGTATTACCCTTTGGTTTAGGTTATTAAATTCAGGTTATTTTCTTTAAAAGTAACAATTAATTACACCCAACAAATTAAAATTATATTTCTAAATTGTAATATATAATTTATATCAGTCTTAAAAGCGTTGTAAACTATAAATACAAGTGGCTTTAACTATAAATCACATGACTTTCCGTCTATGCCTGAAGTTTGTGTATGGTTAATCGGGGTCTACAGTGCCTAAGATTCCATATCTGGTCTAGATTTTCACCCCGTTCTCGAGATTAAGGTAAACAACGGACAAACAGACGGAGGATGGCGAGAATTTAAAAAATTCAGCCCAATAAGTTAAGATTATTTTGAAAATTTCAAATAAGGAAACAAATTTATAACGATTTAATTTCAATTGATTATACAAAACTTTACTTATTACTTTTCAAAACATTTTAAGTTAATTATTATTATTTAGGGCTTTATTTAATTTAATTAATTTAAGCGAATGTTTTGGAAATTACTTCGTTTTTATTAATTACACTCAATACGATTAAAATACATCTTTGGATATAAAAAATTAATTAATCAAGATTAGAAACAAACATAAATTACAGGCTCTTGATAACAATTAACTTAATTATTTAAATTTATATGAGTTCGCTTCATTAATTAATTTCTACTTTTATAAAATTTCCTTTGTAATTTTAATCATTATCACGTAAGTAATAATCTCAATACTTTACACTACAGTGAATGTAACTTAATCCAATTGTAATTAGTTCAATGTTAATTATTTATTTTAAAATAATTAATTAGGGCCGTTTATATTTCAATCTGTCCATAAATTTTAATATATTTTATTCAAAAAATATTGAAATTAATGTTAAAATAGGTGGGAAGAACCTTGTTGGTGACACGTCGTACGATTTTTTAAGCAGATAAAGGGTAATTGATAAAATATGGAAATTATTTACATGTATAGAAGGTCTTCTACTTTGTTTTTCGCTAGATAATCAAGTAATTGTTAGGAAAGATTATTTTTGAACATTAAAAATGTCTAAAGATGAGTACAGCCTTGAGTGAGCTTAGCGTGAACATTTCAGGTATGAAATGCTCTTCAACTATGCATGGAAGCTCGAAATTTGCTGCTGATAAGGACCATCTGTTCTATATAAACCGAAATTCTGCCTCTAAGTTACAAGAAACCTAAAAGCCTCCTAGTCTAGGCAGACTTTAGATTTATAGTTCCTTGAAACCTATGATGTGAGCTGTTTCTTTGGAAGCAAGGACAAGGAACAAACAATACGGCTCGTTATATGAAATGCTGTATATATTTTCACCAAAAACACACACGAATGCCAGGAAAGCTCGTCTTAAGCACTTTAAGAAAGATTGGCACCCAATTGTCAAGTGGTAAAGGTATACAATATTAATTATAAAAACTATAATTAATATAATTAAAACATGCCAAGACAAAATTCATACTTTACAATATTAAATTCACAGAAGCAATCACAAAACCTTTGCGTCTTCTTTTAACGTCCTTTTAATGATTGTGCCAAAAGCCTCGGGGATATTTTTAACCGTGTTTTACATATTGAGGCGGAAGAGTAGCCTACAAAAGAAGGTCGATTCCGCCGTAAAGACAGTTATTTCCCGAGTGTGAAAAGGACGTTAAAAGAAGACGCAAAGGTTTTGTGATTGCTTCTGTGAATTTAATATTGTAAAATATTAATTATATTCTGTTATAGGTGTGCTTGCGTTTTTCTTTCCTATACTCCAACTGTTTCAATTCATTGCAGGCCACTATCACAATGGGTCAACACCTCTTTTTCAAAGATCTGCAACGTGGGTGCCCTAAGGGCTCTGTCTGTGGCCCCCTGTTTTGGATAATTCCTTTTGACACTTTTCTCCGTTTGGACTTTGGGCATCAGTGTCAAGTTTTTGCTTATGCCGACGATGCTTTTCTCATTTTTCCGGCCAAATCCAGGCGCATGATTGAGACTATCGCCAATGACATTCTTATAAAAGTAAATGAGTGGGAAGTTAACAACAAACTAATCTTTAACACTGCCAAAACGAAGGGTATTGTTTTTTCAGCCCATAGATCAACGAGTTTATACCGACGGGTTCCCTGTGTTCACTTTGGAAACATCCCGATTAAAATAGAAGACCATCTCGCTTTTCTTGGAGTGATCTTCGATAACAAGCTCACATGGAAACAGCACATTGCGCATATTACTAAGCGGACAAACCTTATCTTCAACAATCTTCTTCGTGTCGCCAGAAACAGTTGGGGACTGGAATACGAAGCTGTCAATGCAATTTATGACTGTGTATTCGTCCCTATTATTTGCTATGCTTCGGCTGTCTGGGGCGAGGCGGCCTTTCATTCACACAACCACCGCCGACTTAGATTAGTTCAGCGTCTTGCGCTCTTACGCTTGACATGGTGTTACTATACAGTCTTCAATGTCGCCTTACCTTTTCTTGCCGGAAAGCCACCTATCCTTCAACAAATCCAATACTACACGGGGAGGTTTCTTCTCTCCCGTGGTGAGTGCATTAACATTTCAGATACCACATTTGATGCTTCCTGCTATGAGACAAACAGTTCTTTTGCAGACTTGCCCCATCCTGCTCTCAGAAGAGGCCTTGGATCCCGGGACTGTTCGACTACAATTGAAGTTTATACTGACGGGTCTAAGACCAATCAGGGTACCGCTTGTGCATTTGTGGTTTATGTCTGTAACAATGAAATTCACCATGACACCTTTTGGGAACACTGTTTGCTGTTTACAAAGCCATCGAATTCTGTAACAAAAAGTTTAATAACTGTAATATCTCTATTCTTTCGGATAGCAATGCTACTGTCCGAGTTCTAACCAATAAGGATACCACTCATCCCATTGCAAGAGAGACTTTGTTTTCTGCCAACCAGTCTAGTAACAAATTTTACATCAAATGGATTAAAGGGCACTGTGGCACTCCGGGCAACGAACGTGTAGACATGCTTGCACGTACTGTACAACAACCATACTCACGGACATCATTCCAGCATACAATCAACTTCCGGTTTCAAGACTAAAAGAACTGCAGTGGCATCAGATTGTTGCCAGATGGCAGGAGGAATGGGAGCGAACTCCGGAATCGCATTTACTCGACAATTCTTCCCAGACGTCGAAAGACGGCTCAAGTGGAAGTGGCTTCACCCTGAACACCGCAGTTCGCAACTGCTTACAGAGCACGAAAAATTTAACGCCTACCTGTATAGGTTTCGGCATAGCGACACTGACTGTTGCCCTATCTGTGGGGTGCGTGACGGGGTCAAACATTATCTGTTATCGTGCCCAATATTGAAAGATATAAGACACGAACTCAAGCTCTACATAGAAGATGACAACCTCAGTTGGCCATGTAAGCCAGAACACCTTGTGACAAGCAAAAAGTACTTTTTTCTTTTTCAAAGAATGGTTAAACTTTATTTCATCAGAACATTAATACACTAATAATTGTTTTACTGATTTAGCTTCATTGTATCGCCAAAGACCTTTCATGATCTTCTGCTAGCCTACTATGTTCTTTTTGTGTTGGTTGCTGCATAAATCTGCACTGTGCCCTCATCCTGGCCTATGTTCTACGGGCGATTTCATCTGTTTTATCTGAGCTCTCTTGAGGAGCTCCTATGTACTTACTGTGTGTAAGTTGATGCATAAGATCTGTTCAGTGTTTGTAACCTGGTCCTCTGTTTATACGCGGATTCTGTTTATCTCGTCTCATGCAATTTATGCTGTTATATTGACATTATAATTGTCAAAGGCATTGGCTCATTTCACTGACATGTTTTCTAGTTAATGTATATTTTCGCGTTTTGTTTTTTTATTTTTATTTTTTATTTCATTATCATACACATTGTCGGTTCTGTTGCTCAGAATGTAACACCACTGTACTCCATGTCTTTCTACCCCGACTGTGCCTAGCGGTGTCGGGAGAAATAAAGCTTATTTTGTCTGCCTGACTGTTGTCTATCTGTTTTAATTCATTGCACATCCAACATCAGCAATGGACATTCATATTAATTACAAGATTGTTTCTTTATTGTAAATAAGTGATGTAAAAGTAAATTCATAAAAATTTGTTCTTCGTACTCCATACTCCTCTTATAACCGTGCTCACCAATAGACGAGTGGATAAAACTAGTAAACTGGTAGTTAATCATGGGTTTGTGCATCACCAATAGGCTGGCCATCACACCAACTAAAATTACGAGATCTCGTTACTTTCGGTTCAGTCCGGAGGTTGGTACATAGTTAATCGGGACCTACTGCTCTATAGCTTTTCAGATTTGTCTCGATTTACATCTATCTAATCCCCTTCTAGAGATTAAAGAAGGACAGACGGACTGAAAGACGACAGTGGGGATTTATCTTGAAGATCGGTGCTCAATTAGAGTATAAGAAAACAGGAATAATAAAAAAAGTTTTAGCTTGATGCTTGATCTCTGTGTATGTTAAAAATGTTAAAAGAATAATATTGAAAATATACTAAAATCATCGTCGTCATCTTGTTGAATAAAATCGAATTTTCTCGTTTGAGACCCTCAGTTATCCTACCAATAACTTGTCTATTCTCTAGTGTTAGTGTTCATAAATTCCTTAATAACTACTCCAGAAGGTTTCTTTGGCTTAACTTCTTTCATACCAGCACCTAAGTTCTTAATTCCCTTTACTAACTCTATCTCATCTGTTCACACAACACGACCTAATCATCTAAGTTCTATTTTTCCTCATGATTTATCACCTGTATCATTTACAGGTTGACTACCTTTAATCAAAGTTTCCTGACTTTATCAATCAATCTCACTTTTTCACCAAAGAATTTCTGAATCTCTCTTTCTATATAAATGTTTTGGTCTTTTTAAATTTAAATAAAGTTTATTATAATATAATATAATAAAGGAAAGGGAGCAGAAGATGGAAGGATGAGGAGGAGGACGTTTAGAAGCAAGGAGTGAAGGGAAAGGATGAACGGAGAAAGAAAGTTGAAGAGACGAATGACGAGGGAAAGAAGTTGAACAGCAAAAAGAAGAGGAGGAGAAGGATGATGAGAGAGAGGAAATTGAACAGAAAAAAGTAAAAAGATGAAAAGGGAAAGGAACTTGGATTGCAAAAAGGGAGATACAGAGAAGAATGATGAGGAAAAGGAGATTGAAAAGCAAAAGGAAGAGGAGGAGAAGGATGGTGTCTTTAGAAAATTGAAAAAGTACTTTAAAATTTTATACATTTTTAAAACTAAAGAAATTTAATATTCTTTGACGACGAAAAATTAAAAAGTTTCCGAAACCATCAATTTTATGATTAAAAAACTAAGATATATCTTTTTTATTTAAAAATAATTCATTTAAGCTTAGAATTTTGTTGAATTTTAAAATATTTAATTACAAAATAAATCAGAAAAGTCATACAAATTGTAACCCGTATGAAATTAAATTATCTTACTTCACTATGTTACATTGATTTATATTTCATACATATTTATTATAAAATTCTTTTACTACATTTGAAACGAACTTATTTACAAATTATTAATCACAACTTTTTTCAATTTGTAAAATTAATTTTTATTAATAAACAGAATAAATTTACACAATACGTAAATAAACATCAGTATTTAAGAATAAGTTTTGTAAATAATTAGGTTTTTCTTATTTATATTAATTTCAAAGTTATCTTCAAGAATGAAAAGCTCAATAATTAACATATTAGATTTTTCTTATTTTGTCACTTCTACTTTCTTGTTTTTCTCTTCTATTTCTTCTTCATTATTGATTTTTTCCTCTTCTCTCTCTTCTTTTATTATTTTTTCTCAATTTCCTACTCACCCTCTTCTTCTTTCTCAACCAGCTCCTGTTTCAGTTTCCATACGTCTTCTCCTTAACGTTCTTCCCAATTTTTCAGCTTAAAACTCGTCTCTTCTTCAACCTTCTTACCACTTTTTTTTTACCTTATTTTTGTCTTTTTTCCGGTTTTCGTATCATCCTCAAGTTTTTCCTACCTCTTAATTTTTTTCTCTTCTCTTTTAACTTCATCTTTTTTATCTTTCTCTTCCTGTTCCTTTTTCTCTGAGGGGTAGTTGTAGTTTTTATGTTTGTTTGTTTTGAAAAGATAATTTTTTTGACATTAACATCAAAAGAATTAATATTAATAAATGATTTTAGACAAATGGAATATTTTAAACCATGATTTCTTTTTAATTTTTCTTATTATATTCTTATATTATAGGCCTATATCTTCTATATTATAAGTAATATAAGAAGATATATTATTATATATCTTCTTATATTACTTATATTAATGTTTCTATAGATCAAACGAGAGATTCGATTATACTTTTTCTCATTTTCTAAATGGAACATTTGTAATATAACATAAATATTAGAATATACGAATATACACAATGTTCTTCAATAAAGAGATATATAAATAAACGAAAAATGTTTTATAGATATAAAATAAAATAATTGATCTTTTATTATTAAAACAGTATAAACAGGAATCAGTTAAAAGTAAATGATCATACTAACGGCTCTAGTTATTCAAAGCTTTTATACATATTACATCTTAATAATTTAATTTTAAAGAATTTTTATATTATAAATTTCTTATTTAGAAATACATTTTATTACGTCTACTTTATAATTTCAGAAAATAAAGAAAAATTTATCTAAAATTCTCATTAATTATCTAGTTGATGAAGATTCATAAACTTCTTATGAAACTAAAAATTAGAAAAAAAGAAGGGGACAAGCAAAAGAGAAATAGAAGAGAGTAAATAAGAAAATGTAGAAAAAAAAAGGATAAAAAGAGTTCAGTAGAAAACACATAAAGAGAAGAAAAAAATATTCAAGAATTGAAGGAGAGGATGGAAAAAAACCAAGAATCGAATATCTTAACATAATAATGGTTCAATTTCTACTCAAAAAAATAATTTTAAATCAATGCAAGCATAAAAAGTTCTAATTGATTATATAAATACTTATTATACAAATTAAAACAAGTAAAAATAATCAATATATTATAATTATTTATATATAAAAATTAATCATTATAAATTAAGTACAATTTATTTTATTATTTCTATGAACATTTAAAACAATTAATGTTTAAAAAGTTTTCAAATTACTTATTTTATTGTCCCGTTTTTAATATAAAAAATAAGGATAAAAGTAGCATGTAAACTTGTGAATAGGTCAATAGAAAAGTCCAATACAATGAATGGTTTACAAAGAAATCCATGGAGAAGATGATTCTGTAAGATTATAATTGGCCACTAAGAAGTATTTTTACAGATTTTTTCCTTCAAGGGCACACGAATCTCTGCCATTGAATGTATGTAGTAGAGAAAGGGAACACAAGAAATACTGTTTATTGCTATTTTAATGAATAGCTTATTGTAGCATGGTTTCCTCTCTTGTCAATAAGAACGATCATTTATCATTGTCAAGACAGTTTGCTTGAAAGATCAAATACAGTGATTATGATTTTCCAACAATTGATGACAAAAATATACTCACAATTCGTGTTATCTTACAGGAAATTTCCTTTTGCTACACCTTATAAAAGATGTTTCTGGAGGAGTGTGTTTTATTTTATTTTATTTTCATGGGAAAATTATAGTACAAACAAGATGTTGAAGGTCATCTTTATAACTTTAACGTATAAAAATATAATCTTTATTTTCTTCTCTTATTTTATTTCTTGTTTTGGAAATATTCCATGGAAAAATGATCCAAAAACACTATAAAGTATTTAGGTTTTCAATAAATATTAAAGTTTTAAGACATCATTGAATTTTCTTACAATATTAAATATGCAGTTTATTGTGGAAAGAATATTTTGTTTGATGAAAAAAAACAGATTTTTTTTTGTAGTGGATTATGAAGATAAAATAGATTTTTGTTTGAACATATTGTTTTCTTGTTGTTGTTGTTGTTGTTGTTGTTTAAAGTTTTGTATCAGGAGCAAATTTGCAAATTTTCGAAATATTTATAGTTTTGTATTGTATTTTAATCATTACATCTTCTGTCAAAAATTGTGTTTTCTCTTTAAATAAAACAATTTGTAAAGTAATTTGGTATAAATGGAAGTAAATTTTGATTATAATAACATTTTCAAATTATTTTAAGTAACTGAAAGAAGGTTATCCAAGAAGGAAGCTATTCAAGAAGATAGCTTTAATAGAAGGTTTTCAAAGGGTAAATTATGAAAAAAGAATGTTATCCAAGAGGCAAATTATGAAAAAAGGTTATCCACGAGGTAATCTATGGAAAAAGAAGCTTATCCAGGAGGTAAGCTATGGAAGAAGAAGGTTATCCATTAGGTAAGTTATGGAAGAAGGAGTTTATCCATGAGGTAAGCTATGAAAGAAGGAGGTAATTCTAAAAGAAAGCTATACAAGAAGGAGGTTGTCAAAATAAGATTATCCAAGTACGTTATCCAAGAAGGTATCGGAAAGGGTTATTTAAAAATGATTACTGAAGAAGTTTATCCAAGAAGTAAACTATGAAAGAAAGAAATGTTAGTCCTTTAAAGTTAACGAAAACTTTATAATACATAAATTAACATAAAAAATTATCACGAACATTCTGAACAATACTTTTTTATTAATGAGTATTAAATATTTTTTAAATTTAATATAATATTAACAACCAAGTAATGATATAGTACATTCTTCGTTAAATACTGTAAAAACTATTATTTACAGAACGTAATCTTAATTTATGACACTGGAAAATATAATAAATAATATGGCTTGATTTACGACAAACTTTGTTAATTGAATAAACGAAGATTTATTAAGAGATTTTAGACGTAAATAAAAATATAGATAACGATTATTATAAAAAATATTATTTAAAATTATATGAAAAGTTAACAAGGGTATAGAAAAATGATACGTATAGTAGTGATCCCCCGCTTTACGACGTAGTCGTGTTGTATAAAATCATCGTTAAGGACGGATTCATTCATAATCCTTTTATATATTTGTTAGCATTTTATATACAATCAAACCTTTAATAATGGCAATTTTTTAAATAAAATTCATTATCAAGGTTTTATTTATGTCTGAAGTTTTTAATAAAACTTTTAAGTTTATTCAGCTGTAAAATCGCTGATCAGGCAACATATCCATTGTCTCTATGGTGTACAG
The DNA here is from genome assembly GCF_030686945.1 of Centruroides vittatus. NCBI lineage: Eukaryota > Metazoa > Arthropoda > Arachnida > Scorpiones > Buthidae > Centruroides > Centruroides vittatus. The sequence continues at coordinate 6,177,375 of NW_027122385.1, forward strand.
TGCTTAAAAACTTTGTAAAAAAAAAATTAGTACTTGTAGTTTCCTAGGAGCAATGTGACAAGCAAGCAAAGACAATTTTTGTTTTGTTTTTTACTATTTTTCCAACTTTGAAAGTCAGTCCAATGTCATGAAGTTTATCATTAAGTTATTGCTTACCGAATAAAAAATAAATGGAGTTTCCTATAGACTTGCTATCGAAATTCTTTAAATAATAGTTTATAAATCTCTGTCAGTTTTTTTTTCTGTTATGAAACTAGTTTTTACTGAAGAATAAATGTGAATTCCACACGATATATTTTTATTTATTGTAATAAATTGAGTCTGTATCTAAAAACAAATTAGGTTTTGTTTAAAAGTTATTAAATTTTTCAAATTGAAAGAAAATTTTGAATTTCTACCTTTATTATTTTAATAAAACTTCTAATAAATTTTATATTTTCTTGTAACGAATACTACATTAGTTAAATTACTATACGATGGATGTCCCAAGAGGACACTTTAACTCAACCAAAAGCCTGAAGACACAGTAAAATTTTTATACTTTATTTGAAAGTGGTAAAAATCTGAGATAAGAGCTTAAAAATGCTTTATATTTGTTTTATTGATTTTCTTCGTATACTTTTACTGCTTTTGAAGTGATGTACAGTGTACATGCATATTTGTGACTGACCTGTGCCACACCTCAACAATCTCAGACTCTAAAGGTATATTAATTTATAAAATACAGTCATTAGTGATTAGATAATTTATACATGTGACTTTTTCTCTTATGACTTGTTTACTTCTTGTATAAACCTTCATCTTACATTCCATAAGTTTAGTATTATAAATATTGTATATTATGTCTGTGAATGAGTTAATGCAGTATACAACTATTTTTAAGGGGCCAAACAAGAAGGTACACGCGAGAATTCTTCCTCGTAAATTATTTCAGATTTTACTTGAATTTCGTGTATAATGCGCTTGTTTTTAATGTTTATCTTATAGTAGAAAGAACAAATAATTTGTGTAAAATTTACATTTTTATTTGTATTTTAATTAAATCGATTGTAGCTTTATCGTATCCAGAATTTTGTAATAAATTCTGTTGTGATCTGTACTGTTCAGTCATAAAAACTGACTCACATCTATCATGTCAAGGGGACATCGATACAATTTAGTTTACAATAATAATAACTGAATGAATAATAAATTCTAGAAATTAAATTTTCTTATAAGTTATTTCTTTATGTAAATATTTAAAATTTTTTAAATCTCATCAAATAAAATGTATTCAATTATTTTAATATATTTAAATTCTGAATTATTGGAGTTATATTTTAAACAATAAAATTCGACATTACAAAACTTAAATAAACATTGAATTATTTCTTAACCAAGATTTATTTAAGAATAAATTTATTAATTTCATTTACAGAAGGATTTTTTGGTTGAAAACTTTTAAAATATTAAAAGATAATATATTGAAAGCATAAGAAATATTGATCTTCGATATAACGGATTTATATTGTGCAACGATGATTCTATAATGAGGTTGTTCGTTGTATCCGAGAAGATCATGACCAACAATAAAACAAACTTTATATAGCATACAAGAGATATAAATAACCTGTATTGTGATAAACAGGAGAGAAAGAAATTATCATGTTTATTGCTTTCCTTGCTGTAATCTTGAAGAATAGCACCTGTAAAATACCTGAGACTATCAGCCCCATACCAAGTTGAACATCATTTGTTGCTTCCTTTACTGTAACCTTAAATGATATCTCTAAAATAACTGAGACTCCCAGCTCCATGGCATTATGTAAAAAGAAGAATTTTAAGATATAGTACATGTAAGGTATCATTCAAACGGATGAATGAGAAACGATCATAAAAAGGAGTCCGGGTATTGTTACAGTTAGTGATTTGTTAAATATACACAGATTGAGATAATTTGATCTTATCCAACAACATCAGTTTCCATAAGAAAGTTTTGGAAATGTAAGGAAAAGTTACAAACGAAAGGAACTTGGATGAAATTGATATTTATTCCGGAATTAAGAGTTTTAATACAAGGGATCTTGCTCGACTTTTTCGGCACTCGGAGGTTAGGGAACCATTAGGCAGTCTGATAACTTTCATTTATACCACCATATGAAGTTTAAGTAATACGTCTTTAAAAAAGTAATTTTCTTGAATTATGAAAATAATATTTAAATTTAAAAAATACTGACACTAGCTGAAAGTTAAAAACTTGTGTGTAGCTCTATCTGTCACGAGATGTTACTAAAAATAACTTTTACATTATTAATTATTATAGAAAGCCGAAAAAAGCTTAATTTTGAGGGTAGAAGAAGAGTTTTTAAAATAAATTAAATGACAATAACGAATAAAATATTCATTAAGATTAAAATATTCATCCGACCCTACTCGAGATATGAATCATCACCCCCTCTATCTCCCTAGCCCTTTTGAGTTCCAGACTCTAAACTTTAATAGCATTGATGTTATATACAAGTTATGTTTCTTAATCTTTACTCCATCCTTAGATATTAAACGAAATAGATACCAACAAACAAACAAACATGGAATTTTTACTTATTTTTAATCTTTTTTCTCGGTTCAGGAAGTCTCAAAACGGATTCATAAAGTACCTGGAGGGTCAGCTGACCAACACTTACAGCTGCTAATGAATGGAAACGTTTAAAAAGATTTATTTAATCGTAAATATTAATCACTTAACTTTCCCCTTTATGTATTTTTTATAGTCCGAGCAACGAAAGAGTAGATCTGTGTCAGCCTGAGCTGGAAAGGTTTATGTTAGATGAAAGGGATGGAAAGAGACATCTTGGAGTTGACACATGATTCTGATCTCTTTCAGTTGTGTTGTGTTTTACTTTTTTAAAAATGCTTTGATACCATTTTTTATTGTTTTACTTCTTTTTTTACAAGTGTTATTACTGTGATCAATGCGTCAACTCCTATACGTCTCCTTCCATCCCTTTCATCTGACATAAATCCTTCCAGCTCAGTTGACTCATGTCTACTCTTTCGCAGCGTGGACTATAGTAAATATGAAAGAAAATTTATTTAAAAAATTGAGTAAAATTATAAAATAAAATTAATTTTATTTCATTTCATTCCATTGGCCATTTTCATCAAGTTTCTACATCTTGAAAATATGCTTTAAAATTCGAATAAATATTTTAATTTTAAAGCATGTGTTATTACAAAAGAAAGAAATAATTTTATTTTATTGTATCGTAAGATACTGTAAACATAATAAAAAATATATTTTATTATAGTAAATATAAACGGACAGTTCCCTTTCTTGGACTATAAAATTTTGTTTGGACTATCTACTGGATACAGATTTTACTCTTTCCATTATTTTTTATTTTATTAAATAGAATTCTTATAGAAGTTTATTCCATCTAGAATTCAAGTTATTATACTTACTATTTTATTTAAAAAATATTTTTTTATTCAATTTTCAATTGAACTACATTGAATTTTTAGGAACTAAAGTATTATATACCTAATATATTTTTCTTGCTAGTGTTTCTTGAAATTCTGATTTGAAATCCGATAAATAGTGTACTATGGTAAATAATGAATGATTTGTTTGATACACTATGCCAACACAACACGAAAACAATTTACCAAAGGGGTTACCTCCCAAATGGTTTTCTTACGAGACCCTACTTAAGATTAACAACTAAATAGGAACCAGGGTCCTATACAAAGGCCTTCAGGGAGGCATGCTCCTTTGAAGATTGTTCACGTGTTGAGTTCCCTTATCCCAGTGATTTTTAACGTAAAGTGCCGAGTGACTTTTTAGGGGTCCCGCAAAATATATTGATGAGCAGCACCAACTTTATAAAAGTTATTACACATTTTTATGTAATTAAAATTATACTGTTTAAAGTAATTTTACCTGTATTTACAATGCGTATTAAAGTATACTGTATAAAAAATTAGGGGTGCCATAAAAAATTTCCAAATTGGGGATGCGACTATTAGAATATGGTTGAAAAACACTGCACTGAAGATGGCGGCGCTCAACGTTCGACGTTCACGTTTCAGAGTTGAAAACTTCGGCCGCAACTTCTCTATTTACACATTATATACGTGAAAGAAATACCATGTAATAGCCCGTCGGTGAGGTGCGAACTCACGACTAAACACCGTTTAGTCGTGATAAATAATCATATAAAGGATCAATATTTCTATGTTTTAGGTAACATTTTCAAGAATAATTTTACATAAAATATGCTTAAAAGTTCCAAGAATGGATGCAAAGTTGTAAACTTTAATTCTGCTAAAGATGAAGTCTACACAAAAACTAATTCATTTTTTAGTATAATATAAAAGACAATTTTTCATAAAATCTTCTATTTTTGATTGAATAATCATTTATCACGGAAAGAATGGGAATTCTTAATTACAAAGAAGAAGCAATCGATCAAACTGTTGTCAATCTATGGTAACTTTTTATGAAGGATCAGAGATGATGGCAACGTTTTCATTAAAGTAATAAATGAGATTTTTATTGTTTTAATATATAATTTTTTTATCTTGATGCATGGGAAAAATATGCTTATTAATTATAAATTAGCTATAAAAATTTTTACATAAATAGTTATATTTTATTTAGGATAATACGCATATAAAACGCATAGAAAGGAATTTAATCAAGCATTATTAAAGAAGTTTTATGAATATAATTAAAATGTCTTCAATAAATTTCCTCTTTGACAGTTAAATGATGATAATGGTTCATTTTTTCTTCCTCTTTCCATTAATATTCGCTCACTAACAAGTTAAATGAATAGCAAAAGCAGATAATATCTTAAAATATTCAGTTTTAGAGCTTATTAAATGTTAAAAATTACTGTAATTGTATTAAATGTGAACAAAAAATATAAGAAATTTTGGAAAAGTCACTATATTTCTTATTTTATTCCATCACTAGTCGTAATATTTTAATTTTCTTTACGTTTATGTCAATTGGATTGATCCTTGCAACTTACTCTTTTTTCATCTTTCTTCCGTCCTAGTAGCTAATCCTCCACATTTGTTTCCATCTTCTTTCAGTTACTTCCTGCATCCTGCAGCTTTCAAAGAAACGTGATCACTCCTCTGTCTTACTGACTCGAATGGGGATTAATGCTGCCAAATAGGCACAGGCCTTTACAAGAAAGGCCTGTGCCTATTTGGTTGGTCGTGGGTTCGACCCTCATCATTGGGATTTTCTCGTGTAGCTAAATTTCCCGTACGAGGACACCTATCCTTGGCACTTCGTCCAGGGAAAATTATTACGCTTAATAGAAGAGAATAAATTACTTCTGTAAGTTGTTTATTCGTACTTAGTACTTCCACATACATTCGACTTCCCTCTTTTTACTGCTCTTTCTTTGTCTTCCTCTTTTGTTCCATATGTTCAGCAGCTTCGAGCTACTTTAGCCCGACGGGGAATCGGCAGTTAATAGGGTGTTTAATTTTTAAACACCTTACAAATATTTTATGATAGTTGCAACTATGTGTGTCTGAAGAATTTGGAATCATAAATAAAACGTATTTATAGGTATATACAGTAAAAATTCTCCAAGTTCTTTTCAATTTCAAAGTACATCACCGTTTTCTTTATTACTGAGGATGTGAAGATCAACATCTGGTTATAAAGATGCTGCTATTTATAGATTTCAATACAGGATGAAGTACGCTTCGTCCAGCATGTTAGCCTATTGGCCAGCCCTCTAATTCAGATTGGTCGTGAGTTCGAGCCTGATCTATCTGCAAAATTCATAATTTTAACTTTCTATTTTCAGAATATTATAAAGCACATAAAAATCATTTTGCAAATCACAGTTTAACTCGGAATAAATTGGCTTATTACAATAGTAAATACAAGTATTTTTCTCGTATTTTCTATAAAAGATTGTCTTCCTTTACTAAGAACAATGACAATAATATCAGGGTAAATATACGATACATAATTTACTTTGTCGCTTAATCATTATATCTAATTCATAAGCACACGTAATCTGGTCATTTCTTATTATATGTGACCTGCAAGCCGTATATAATAGAAACAGCCTTATGAATAACGTTTGCGCACTTTACTATTGAGTTAATGCCTGGTCTGTTATAACAAAATATTTCATCCCAGTACATTGTATTACTCGTTATTATACACATGCCTTTTGTCGGAAATTTCTGATATTTTGCAGGTTGGTTTCTGTATTGGGAGCATTATTGCTATTAAATTTTGGTGGTATTAGTGGGTTTTCTGCCTTTTTATAATTATTAATAATATAAAATGCTTTGTAATAAAATTTCATCACAGATGGTGCCACACTTAGTTTAAAATATTTTTGCTGGGAAAGTTACGCAACTCTTTACTGAATTTTTAAAAATATATTCTAGTCAGTGGCCGTTGTTAAGAAGTTTAACCTATATTTAAAGAAGAGAAATTGATGAAATTTTCTTTTTTTACTTCAATTGCTCTACGAAATCTCAATTATTCTCCAGTACCATTGCATTTTTTTTCTCAAATTTCGTTGTATTTAAAGAGGATACGTTCAAAAACCTAGCAATTTTATTTAAAAAATATTATCGCCGTTATATTAAAAACTAGAGGATATATTATAATGGAGTATTTGGAAGGATATATTGGTTAATCACGGCATCAATTTCAGAGGTAAATCTATAATCATTTTCCTCTTGCTGTTCTGGACATTAGGACGAATTTTTATGATATTAAGATAATTTATTAAAGTTTTATTTTTAATTAATGTAACCATTAAAACGATATCCATTTTTGCTAAGAGTATATGCTTGTATTAATGAATCTTTTATGGCTTTTCAAATTTTATAAAGGTTAATATTACGTAATAACATCTAGGTTTGATGGAATACAGCAACCTGTTAATAAGAGATGCCGCCAGGAAGGCCTTTCTATGGGAAGCTGGGCATAACAGGTGTTAGACAGGTAAACAGATAACAAAATTTGTTTTAACGCTAATGCAATTTGCTCGAATTCAGTAGTTATTATTATGCCTGAAATCATATACCAAGAATGGGGTCATCTATTAATTAGGTGTATAGATTCTGAGGCACTTTTAACCCTCTCCCTCCCTGCTGTAAACAATGATGTACTTTTGGATAACTTCTTACCCCCTTAATAACGTGGACAAAGTTCCCTCTAATATAAAAGAAATGACTAAAAGGTTCTGCAAATATTTTCTGATTGATGGTTTATTAATATGAACACTAAGTAGGCTTATCAGAACAAATTCATAAGCAGCTAATACCAGTAAAATAGGCTCACATACTCAATGCCTCATCATCCTCTCTCTTCCCATTGTATACAATATAATTTTCGCGACCCCTCCCATTAAACTTTACACGTAATGCCAGCATCAAGTGCATTACATGTAAAATATAGGTTAAAGGTGAAATAAACGAGACAATTTAGATACCACTCAAAACTCCAATAATGGTCATTGTTTTAAAAGCTTTTCTTGATAAAAATGGATGCAAAATAACCTCTAAAGACAATCTTTTCTCCTGACCAACAGGTTGGAACGTGGAGTTTTCCAAATATTCTTCATATATCTAACATTTAAATAAGGGCGAGTTTCCTAGATAAAGTTCTGTGCAAACTTTTTAGAACATCAGGGATTTTGTAAAGCCTTTCAAAAAGCCTTATGACTTTTGAAAAGGCTCTACCTCTCTAATTTGTCCAAGTTCATCACTCTTCTCTCAAGCTCCGTATTTATGAATAAATATAATAAAAATATATAAATTTTAGGAAAATCCTTTTAATTGTTCAAATACTAAACAAGAAAATAGAAATTTTTTACAACGAAAATTTAATTAACAAGAAACAACTTTTTAGCTTAATAAATCAGGGGAAAAAATTTAATTAAAAGTGTAATCGAGACAAAAACCTTTATGTAAATTGTAATTTCATCTTTCAGTTTATTGAATAATGTATAAAATCACGAAAAGAAACATTACAACCAAATTAATATATAACAAAAAACGTCTTTATATGAATTTTTTATATTTGCATTTAATTTGAATAATATTTTCATTAAAATGTATTTATTTAGAAATGCCTAGCAGTGGCTGAGTGAATGAAACCACTGAACACTGCTTGGTCGTGGGTTCGTACCTGACCACGTGGAGTTTTCCAGGTTCACTTCACGTGTCTAACACCTAAATAGGAATCAGTTTTCCACAGAAACTCATCTTAAAAGGCTCCTCCTCTTGTTTATGTGTTGCCTTATTCTATAAAACCATTTAACTCTCTACAACAATTAAAGTATTTATTTTAAAAAAGGCTTTGTTCCTAAAGTGTGTGAAAGGATGTAATTTTACTAAATATTAATGTTGTCTTGGCCAATATGTTAATTAATAAAGCACTTATGTTAAAAACAGAATTAACAAGTGTTATAATTATATAAAAAATTCTAAAAAAACAACTGAAATTTAATCCTGAACAACTTAGTATCTTAAAAATGTGTACAGAAACGTCATTTCTTCTTAATCCTATTGTGTTTTTCTAGTCATTAGTTCTCAATCACGTGGTTTAACATTTTTTTTTTGTAAATTTTATCGCTAAATACATATTTCTGTGGCAACCATCAAAGATTAAAGTCTCAATTGTTTTATAATTTCTATGTAATTTTTAAAATAATTTTCCTTAAAAGTTTCGTAAGTCCTTTTGTGTATTTAAACAATACAATGAATTTTCAATAGTAATCCGGAAGATGTCTAGGGCTTAAACTGCTTTAGAACAGTAGCGTTAAACGGATGACATCCTCCCGCATCACTTTTGGGATGTTGAAACTTCTCAAGGATTAATATTACAATGGTTTCCGAGCTTCTATGATAATTTTAATATTCTTTTATTATTATTTTTTATTATTTATTAAATTAACACGAAGAATGTTCAACAATCGATTGATCGAAAAAACGGTTTCTTCTATCATAAAATAAACATATTTGATTATTGTAATAATGTTATATACTTTGCTATTCCTGTTTACTTCATTATAAATCTACAAACTTTGGTTACCTTAATAGTGTTAAAAGTTTGCTGAAGGTCTTTGTTGTGTTTGAAAATCATATTGACACTACATTATTTCTTCAGATATATCTTTAATGGCTCATAGAAAAAAAATATGGTTACATCCACTTTTCCAAAAGAAGTAAGTTATACTTTTCTAGTCAGGTGCAGTATTTGTTCACTTCATCATTAGTGTTTTTTGCTGTTTTTATGGAAGTAACTTTCTCTACTTTTCCTTCAACATATATGAGAAGAATCAATTGTATATGTCTCTTAAATCAGGCATGAATACCATTATTTTAACATTATTTACACTTCATAAAAGTAAAATTTAATAATAAATACCTATTTTTATATAGAATAATAAACATCATCTCGACAAATAACTTGTCAATAACTTACAAATAACAATCATCATACATGTATGTTTAATTGAAAAATATGAAAAATACTGTTAAAAGTCTCATATATATATAATTATAAAGGATACTATTAAAATTAATTATCTTATATTTAGTTATTATTTTGTAACAATTTGTGTTTTCCTGTCTTCTGCTTACAGAGGTTATGACTTATTGTCATAAGCCATGTAGTAGAGGGTGGATAAACCCACTGATCACAGGTTCGCATCAGACCAACGAACTGGTCATGTAAAGTGTTTTTACGTGTATGACACGTAAATAGCGACAGTTTCTCGTTAAAAGTCCTCTTATGTAACACCCTTTTGGCAGATTCCCCAACTATTGCTCTAGCTTTATTCCAGTTCGAAAATGGTATCTTAATTATCTTAAATAAATCCAAATTTCTAGCTTGAAAATCACACTGTTAATTAATATTTCATTTATTGTTTGCGAGATGCAGAAGAAGAGATCGTAAAAAGACACCTACAAGCTAACTTAGTGGTGCAACAAAGAATCATTGTGCCACTGTTCAGCCTGACCACACTTAATGAGCTTCGATCATTTGATGGTCGAATCTCATTTCTTGATCATAAAAGTGAGTAGAATTCTATTAATGTTTTCGATTTTACAAAAACAATACATAGCTTAATATGTTTTTTAAAAGTTAATAAATATAATTAAGTATTGGAGAAATGAAGTGAGATTCAAGAAGTTTATTTCGGGAATTGTAAGAGAAAGATACTTATATGCTATTATCTGTCTTATTTCCCATAGGTATTAAACCACAGAGTTACATTTCCTCTTTCTCCCTTCCTTCTTCTCCCTCTTCCCTTCTTTCTCTCTGTATATATATATATACAGAAATATATATATATTTCTTGATCTAAAGATATTAAATAACACGTTTTTATATAATTTTTGTTTTATTTTATATCCAAAGATTGATATATAAAACTCTTTTCTTATAGAGAATCATCCAGATTATAGACTGCTCTTATGGGATTTTGTCGATTTTTTCAATGATGCAATAAAAGACACAACACAATCATCTTTACTACGTACAATCTTCTTATTAAATATATACTTATATAAAACCATATTAAAGAGCTTTCTAGAAAGTGTATTTATCTCACAAGATATATCTTCTTTCCTCTGCACATCCATTATGTTTTTCTTTTCCTTGTAATGAGAACTACCTGCTTAATTCATGGCTTACTAATAATTACGATCATTTATTATTGTGATAATACTATTTGAAAGGATAAAAATGCTTTTTTTTAATATATCAGCAGCATCAAACCTGGAAACAACGATATATATTGAAGAATATCGTGTTTAAAGAGTGGTTAAAACAACTAAACACTTACTTAAACCCTACTTGGTATGGGTTCGTACATCGCCAACGTAGAGTTTTTCGAGTTTTTTTCAAGTTAGTAATGTGTAAATAGGGCCAGTTTTCCGTAGAGCTTCCTCCAAGGATTACCATACTAGGGAGCAAAGGAAGTAATAATATCTTCCTATTGCTAAACTGAGGAGTTTGTGACACATGACATTTTATCATCTACGTTTACCTATCGTAACAGCTGAAACGTCTAAGTTAATAAGTTGAGGAATGTTTAGTTTTTCATGATCTTTCTCTTTTTAGAGGTTTTTCTATCTTGTAAGCACTAAGATGACTGTTTATATTATGGCCAAGCCTATAAAGGAAATAATCAAATAATGAAAAACAGGGCCAGCATATCTGGAAGAAACTTCTTAATTTCCAAATTTTAACGCCAACTAAAAAACACTCCTCATAGCATGGGAGCTACACCCATGTTTAGCGTTGTCTCAGCGTATAAATTAAAGTTCATACCTATCTTAAAATGAAAATACTATTTAAAAACTAGGTTCCCTATCTAGGTGTTAGGCACGTGGTAATCTCTATGTTCAGGTGCGAATTCGCGGCCACCTAACATGTTCTATCCACTAGTCACTGGTAGGCCTTTTCAAAATTGAGAAACAAATATATTAAGATTTACTAAAGTAATAAGTAATCTAAGAAAACTTAATTCCTTAAATATTTAACAAAATCAGGAAACACCGTAATTATGTTTACAATCATTAATCCAAAGAATCATTCAATTGTAATTAAAGTTACCTATTTTCTGGAAATAATTTCTTTTATTTACAAGTCAATTAACAATAATTTCTCTGTCTAATCACTTATCGCTTCTTTAACACAAGACACTCATCGATTTAGTAATTTCATTAGATTTAGATAATTGCCTGCAATTATTCTAAGTTTCTCCAATTGTATTATCGTGAATATTTTATTTTTTTTAACATTTTTTTATTGGTTAGTTTGAATTTCTCAACTATCTTAATTTGTAAACTTTAATTGTAAAAGATTGTAAACTCACTTAACTATTTTTCCTAGAAACTTTGAAAAAAATATCTTCAAACAAGCAAAATGAATAAAACCACTAAACACTAGTAGTCGCGGGTTCGCACCTCACCAACGGGTGGCAGCGTGGAATTTACCGCAATTTCTTTACGTATCTAGCACCCAAATAGAAGCAAATTCCTCATAAAAGTCTTTCGGAGAGGTACCCCTTTTGCAGATCTCTTACGTGTTACATGGCCACATCCCAGTAAACTGTTTCTCTCAGTTTGAGATTACTTCAAAGCATTTAGGACTAACTCTGCACTTAATTCTCAGAATTGAATGCATAGTTAGTCCTGAATTCGAGTTCACATCGAAGAGAATTCATCAATGCTTCAAAGTGAGAATTTACTTTGTGAAACCTACTTGAGATATAAAACAACAATTAAGGAGTATATTTAATAGTGTTAAACTATAAATATAGAAGAATATGCCGAAGAAAACGTTAAAAATTGAATATTTCTATAGAAAATGAAGCCGTATTTAAATTTTATAGTATTATAATAAAAAATGTTACATTGAAATATTGAAGATAACTAGAAGAGACAGAATTATGAAATGAAGAAAACTAGGAAATAAATCAAAAGAGCTTATATGTAAAAATAGTAAAAGTAGAATAAAATGGTATGATTATGTAAAGAGAATGAATGAGAATAGAATGTCAAGAGAAACGGAAGAAACGGGGTTTTTGGATAAGAGAGATCAAGAGGGAGAACGAAGAGAAAGGAGATAACATCAAGAGTGACATAGAGAAAAGACGAGTGGAATGATTAACTGTGGAAAGAAAAGAATGACAGAAAGCAAGAAAAACATGAAGAATCCTGATAAACACACTCAGACTTGACAGAAGATCGAAACGAAAAATAGGATAAATAGTTAAATCGTTATACTTGTTTTTAAATATTTTAAGTCCAGTTTTATTTAAATACAAGAAACTTCATCTTGATAAATGAAACAATCCTTTATTAAAAAATTAAAACGCTTGGATTGATTGAATTAATGTAGTAAGGCAAAGTAACATGCGGGGACATGTATAAACAGGAATCATGCCGGAAAACTCTGCGTGGTCAACCGTTTGATGAGGTGCGAACCCGCGACTAACTACTAGTGTTTTTGTAACTGTGAAGAAATGGGAACACAGATTGGACCTTTAAATTATCTATTACAATAATTACTCGTATAGTTACCGTTTTTAATACATCACCCAAAATTTGGTGTGAAATGTACACGTAACTTACAGTGATACTGTAAACATTCAACAAGAATGTTTAAAACGTATCGACACTACTATATAAGAGCAGAGGTAGGTGAAGTGAGGTCAGGACTAATCACAAATATCTTATTCTTTTCTACAAACTATAAACCATATATAAATAAGTCGATTATTTCCAATTTTACATAAAGAAAATTAAATTTTGGGGTTCCTCTGTACCCGAAGTCCTCTAACCTTGATCCTAAATCTAAATACATCATGAAGACATATCACTAGAGAATTTATTAACTTGGCTTGTATAACTGTTACTTTTCCTTTATTGTAATAAATTACCATTCAGATATAATTACAATTAGTGCATTGTGATGACCTTAATTTGATACTGAAACTAAATCTTCATTAAAATAATTTAACATTGAAGTTAATAACAAAAGTTCGTGACCATTTTTATAAAATTAAATTCGAATTCATCAAATTCTTCATTTTAAATTTAATTTTAATAAAATTAATTTACAAATAAGATTAAATTTAATAAATTTAGTGGTATAAAAATTATTTTATTGTTTGTTTTTCCGTTCTTCTGTTTGACTGTCCGTAAGATTCTTAAAAAACTAAAAAATAATAATGCAATAAAATCTTGATTCCTTTTAAGAATTAGAATAAAGCAATTTAAGCTTAACTTTAAATTAATTGTAAATGCCTACATTTGTTGGTATTTGTTCAATGATATATAAATTACAGATAAAATGTAATTTACAGTTCTTTTACTTGTAATTACACTATTTTTATGTAAATTATATTGTCTGCACTAGAGAATATTCAATTATAAAAGGTTATTTGTAAACGTGAATACTTAAAGAAGTCCTAAATGGCAAGAAAAACTACCACATTTGAATGAAAGAAAGCGAAATCGTATGTCTGTTTGTCTGTACGAAAGTTGACTAAAATAAAAAAGCAGTATATATTTATTATATTATATATTATATAGTTTATGTCATCATCGGAGCTTCTGGCTTCTGAGCTTTCCATATCTCGTCTCAATTTTCATCCCTCTTCATCCAATCTCGAGATTCGGGAAGGACGGACAGACAGAAGGACGAAAGTGGGAATCTGTGAGTCTGCAATTTGAAAATTGTATCCCAATAATGAAATCGAAAAGTTCTATGCTGTAACTAATTAATTGTTTCTTAATTTCAATCCGCCTTCCAGAAGGACTTTCTGTATAAACCTGGCTCTCATTTAAATGTCAGACACGTGAAAAAAACCCCGGAAAACTTCACAATAGGCCGAAACTATCTTTAAACTAGAACCAAACTGATATAACGAAAGCGAGGAACAAATATTACCTATAAATACACAGACATACCTAAACAATGCTCTCATAAAAGCCTTATCTCATTGCTGATTACTAATTATATTTCATCTTACTGAAAAATGTCGTACAGCCAAACCTTCAATACAGCGACTATTATTTCTGCAAGTAGTTTTGAATAGAAATGTAGAAAATAACCTCCAAACAACGGCCATTTCTAACCTTTTTTTTCAGTAGCCGGTGTACACAGGTTTGACTGTATTCATAAAAAACATTCAATTAGCATATTTTTAATGGTTGCTACTGGGACTTTTTAAAAAAATATCTAATTCTGAAATCATTCATATTATTTGTAAAAATAACTAATTAAAATAACTATAAAAGAAATCATTAATTTGTTTTTAATCTCAACTAAACGGTACATAAACAATTTTAACAAGGTGTTTAGCAAGATTAATGCGCGTAAATGCACTTCGTTTACTTCTATTTTTAAAATCTTGATAAGTTATATTAAAATATTTATTTCTGTAGTGAAAATAAAGTAAATTCGATTTTACAAGCACATATTATTTTCAAAATGTTTAATATACAAAAATGTAAAAAATACAACTGAATATTTGCAATAATATAAGCTTATCTGATGTAAGATATGACTATTTATATCGATTTTTAATGGAAAAATATAAAAGTTTGACAATTTTTTGATTTTATGTAGTGGTGACTTACAATAGTTTAGCTCAATAGTAGCTGATTGGATAAAACATTAGCAGTTGATGGCCAACCAATTGGTTGGCAATTGGTTGTGGAGTTTTCCAAGCTTTTCTCAAGTGTCTAAAATCCAAATAGAGACCAATTTCCCATAGTAAGGCATGTTTTCTTGGCAGATGGCTCAAGTGTTGCGCTGCAATACGCACGAATTCAACAAAACAATATCTATAAACTTTATCAAACTCTAATTATTATTTCTAAGGAACGTGGAAGAGTAAAATACAATTAGAGGACGTCACAAGGAACTTCCAGAAAATTCAAAATTGAGCCCTCTGTGTTCTAGTGAAACGTAGAGAACAATGGAAAACTAATATTCTTCACTTATTCTCTAGTCAGATGAGCAGCAGATTCGATAGAAGTTGAGTGCTTCTATTTGTGTAGATATAATTACATAAAACACAAAGAATGTTGAACACTCGATTGATCGAAAAAACGGTTTCTCCTATCATAAAATAAATATATTTGATTATTGTAATAATGTTATATACATTGCTACTCCTGTTTACTTCATTATAAATCTACAAAGTTTGGTTACTTTAATAGCGTTAAATGTTTGTTGAAGGTCTTTGTTGTGTTTGAAAATCATATTGACACTACATTATTTCTTCAGATATATCTTTAATGGCTCATAGAAAAATAATATGGATCCACAGTTACATCCAATTTTCAATAAGAAGTAAGTTATACTTTTCTAGTCAGGTAGGTATTTGTTCACTTCATCATTATTGTTATACTTAGAAGCATACTATCTTATATATATATATTGTATAATGTATATACATATCTTTAAGATCTTTATATATTAATATATCAAAGCGAAAATTTAAAGAAATAAAATCCACGTGAATTTGTCCGTAAATTATTTATTAATGTACCTTTAAAGAGGAGAGTTGCAGAAATCTATCTTTATGGTACTCGTGCCAGGTGGGAAAGTTATGTACTTTACAACCATTTTCCATTCGTTCCTGTCTAAAGTAATCTCTCTTCAATCCCTGCCACCAATCAGGGTCACAGGTCTAAAAGGGCCCAGAAGAGTCCAAAAAGTCGGATTTAAAAGGAGTTTACCACACTCTAACCTTATATAGACCTTATATAGATCCTCTAAAAGGATCTAAAAGACAAGTCTATAGAATGTTTACCAAAAGAACATCGTCTTATACAACAGTGAGAGTGGGTCAAAAGGGCCCCAAAAGCTGTACACGTAATTAGTGAAAGAAAAGGGGCCCTTAGTGAAGAATACCCCTAAGGCTTTTAAAGTGTAAAATTAGAATTCGTAACCTCTGTAAGCAGAACACAAATTGTTACAAAATAATAACTAAAGATAAGATAATTAATTTTACTAGTGTTCTTTATAATTGTATATATATAAGACTTTTAATAGTATTTTTCAATTAAACATACATGTATGATGATTGTTATTCGTAAGTTATTGACAAGTTATTTGTAGAGATGATGTTTATTATTCTATATATAAATTTTAATAATTTCTATATAAATTTTACTTTTTTGAAGTGTAAATAATGTTAAAATAATGGTATTCGAATTTTTGATAATATATATTTTATATTTTGTTAAAACTTTTCATTTACTTCTAAAGATTATTTAAAATAATTTTTTAATTTTATTAAAATACACGAACATAAAATTTATTTTTTTATATTTAAAAACTGAAAAACTAACTAAATTCCAGAATCAATAAATTACAAGCATCATAAAATTTTATCAAAATATAAAACTCAGAACTTTCATTGAAAATATATTTACGATCTTCAAATAATAATGATGAAAATTAAATATAATATTTAATATGGGTTTGTTGTTAAATTCTCTTGTAAATCTCGACATGTGATATATGACCCCTTCTATCTCCCCACCCCCTTGACTTTTAACCACCAAAATTTAACAGGACCTATTCACATAATACAGAAACCACCCTGCAAAATTTTGCAGATATTTGACAAAAGAAACAGGAGTTATCAAGCTTCATATTTAGTGAAGAAAATCGTGCTCCCAAGCACACAGAAAAAAACCCAAATTTTTGCATTTATGGACGTTTTAAGAATCTGAGTCTATAAAATATAAAAAGTTTAGGGGTTATTTTTCTGATTTAACGCCATAATAACAGTCGGAAATGTAAACGTTATATTAAATAAAATAAATTAGTGATTATTTTTTATAGTAGACGGTTAGGATGAGTATCAGTAAGAGCCGATGATGCGGTAACACAACATCACATTATGGTGTTAATGATATCACGACAATGATATATCTTCGCTGTTGTCAGTCAGATTAAATTAATTACTGCAAAGACATTGATATAATGTAATTTATCTCTTCTAACATAACGTTTTCTTATTATTTCTGAAAGGATACAGAGATGTCGGCTAAGTTTTCATGCAGAATCTCTTGAGTGATCAGCACCTTGACGTTCCAGTTACGTATGCAACTTCTAAGCCAACGTAATTTTATATTAAAGTTAAAATCCTTCTCTATTATTATTAAGATGTAAAAAAATGTCATCGTTCTCACTAAAACTATTAATAATTAAAAAAGAGCTGGAAATGGTGTTGCTGGACTTCCTCGGCATTGTTTATTCGTATAATTCCCTATTAATATAATATCCATATTATAATAAGGAATATAATAATAGGAATTCAATAGGGAATATATAATAATAGAGAATTTTCAGGGATATAATATTATATCCCTAATAATTGCTATCATTACCTTCGTAAGTCTTCAGATTGGTTCGGGATAAATTATGATGGTGGGGCTATATCTCTTGAACCGATAATCCAATTTTCCTGAAAATTTAAAAAAAAACATTCCCTTCTAATACCCAACCAACCAGCAAAATTTCAGTAATTTCCGATAAAACATACAGGTATTTTTATGCTTCAAATTGGGTGAAAAAAATCGTGTCCTTCACGTACTTACAGGAAAAAATCTCTAATCGTTTTTGCTTTCTCGACATTTTAATGTCCACGAGTCAAAAAATAAAAATATTAGGGGGCGATTTTTTACCATACTTCCCCTCTGTTATGAAGAATAGCCGGTGAAGTAAAAATAGTCATAACATTTGGGGTGAACGTCACAACAGTAATGATCATTAACAAAATATATATATCACTATAGAAAGCATATGTAATCCCTCAGTTTAAGAATTCGTAAAAATATACTCGAAAATCTACAGAAAAACAGTGAAATGTATGACTTTCGAGGCTACATTTCATGATTTCTTTGTTGTTCTTTACCATTTTGATTTCCCTCATGATTTTCAGCATTAACCAATAACATAGATTCTAAATAACAATTTATATTTACATTCTTACCAGTTACTTCTCATGTTAATTTTTTACTGTTTTATTTGTTACTTTTATTGTTATTTTTTTCTTCCAGGAAGAGTACAGATTGACTTACAATGAGTTATCCGAATTCTAAGTGAGTACATGGGGATGCTTAGAGAAAATGGACCGAAATTAGCCATCAAATTTGGTTCCTTCTAATCAAATTTGAATGATAACAGATTGGTTTTCGATAATTTGATTTTCCACATAAAAACTCTTTAAAGAGAAGTCTTGGATTTTGTTATTTAAATTTATATTGATTACTTCGACTCTTCTTCGAGTTGAATAAGTAAAAATTAGAATAAGTAAATTAAATTTACGCATAAAAATACTTTTAAAGCAGTTTTAAAATTTACTCTTATACAGTAAAACACTGCTTTTTATTTCTCGTTTGTTGTGTGATTTTAAAAATGATTATTTTATTAAAGAAAATGTTTTAAACAATAAAGAAACGACATTCGTATTATCTAAGGGCATATCAGAATATTAAAATAGATTTTTTTTTTAATTGTTACATTTGTTTCGTGTCTATTGTCATGATCCTTATTTATATTGATGAAGACTTGACAGTTATATTTCGATAAGTTTACTAATTTATAGTTTTACTTGTACTGGTTTCATTAAAAGTCAAAACTGCATATCTGTAAACGTTTTGATCGAGAAATCTGTCAGTAAAAGTATTGTCTGTAGTAGCATAATAAGTATAGATTTGGAGTTTATTATTATTGTTTTATTAATTAAACAAAAGGCCAAACGTTTATGCATATTGAGCAGCAAAACAGTAAATCTTTGAAAATATCCAGCAACGAAACAGTAGATTTTTCAAAGCATTGATGGAACAAAACTGCAAATCTTTCAGTGTATTGAGTAAGCCCAACCGTGGCCTTATGTGTGTTGAGCAAACACAATCATAGATCCAAAACAGTAGATCTTTGAAAGTATTAGTCAAGCAAAATTATAAATCATTGAATGTAGTGAGTAAGTACCGGGAAATCCAGCCCTGACCTTTCCATATCTAATCTCAATTATCATCTGTCTAACTCCGTTCTCGGGATTAACGAAGAACAGACAGCCATACAGACAAAATTTTAAAATAGCAGTCCAGTAATAATAAGCTTACTTCGATAAATTTGATTTAATTATTAATAAGTAAAAATATGCTGTCTTTGTCTTATTTTATTATTATTTAACGTAGTTAATCCTATCGTGTACCATTATTTATCGATATTTTAATTATTTGATTGCAATAAGAGTTTATTTCCATTATTCTACAATAATCTGCTTCAATCTGTATTAAATTACGTTGTATAATAAACAGAAAAAAAACGTAATCAGCAACCTAATATACAAATTTTTGTCATTTTATTAGCGAATGATAAATGACAATGTTACGGTAACGGGGATGAAAAAACAGTCCTTTTTTATAATCAAGTGTAACGTCATTTATGCTATTTTCTACTTTAACACAATAATCATTCATTGCAGGAGGAGAGAAAGGAACTTCTTAATTACGTTCTAGCAACCATCGATCAAACTTATTGGCCTATCAAACCATGCAAAATGCCTTTAAGTGAAGTTGATAAAGATGAAAACTTCTCACTTAAATATCAAATTTTATAATTTAAATTTATTTACATAAATAAGGAGATGAGATTTAACACAATTAACCCGATCAAGACACAGATAAGACTCAACACACCTTTAAAATTTAATGATATTTTTATTTTCGCGGATGTTATATATGTAACAAAGAGAAAGTATGGCGATCGATGAACAAAAAAATGACCTCTCCTCACTAGATTTTTTAAATTTTTGGAATCGAGTGACCTTGAAACTTGGAGAAATGTAAAACAATTTAGCGGTTTTTTCTGTATGTAAGGATGTTAGCGTATGCGTGTGGGGAGCGAGAATT
This sequence comes from Centruroides vittatus, assembly GCF_030686945.1. Taxonomy (NCBI): domain Eukaryota; kingdom Metazoa; phylum Arthropoda; class Arachnida; order Scorpiones; family Buthidae; genus Centruroides; species Centruroides vittatus. Next base: position 6,197,814 of record NW_027122385.1, read on the forward strand.
TGTTCACCCAATTTGAAAATTAATAACTCTTGTGATTCTTCTCGAAACTTTCTGAAATTTTGCAAGAAATTTTATGTATTAAGGACATTGATACTGTTAAATTTTGATGGTTATAGGTCGAGGGGGTGGAGAGATAGAAGAGGGTCATATGGACTTATTTACTCGTTATTAGCATTTACAAACTTTATAAAATTCATTTATATCCTGAAAATTAAGTTCATTTACTATTTTATAATAATTAATAATATAAAAAATTGTTTAAATAAAATATAATAACAGATGGCGCATCGCACAATTATAAATTTTCTTGCCTGGAAAGTTACGCAACTCCTTGCTTAATGTTAATTATCATATAGAAAATTACAATTTGTATATTTGTTTATTTTTAATTATTGAAATTTTAATATAATATTTCCAATATAATGTGATAAATCGAATTACAACAATTATATTCACGATTTATTTAATAATTATTCGATACTGAAAGCAAGAAATTAAATTAAAATTAATTCATTTTTATTCGAATAAACATCTTTAAAAAATAATACATTAATTAATTAAATATAATTAGTTTTTTCATTGTTTTCTTTTACTTCGTGGTACTTAAAATATATTTATTTATTTATTTATGACGTATGTAACATGGCACTTGGTTTACAATTAATATCCATAACTTAAAGAAAATTAGTTTAATTACATTCATTTATTATTCTAAAAACATCTTCGAGTCTATACAATTTAATTAAATCAATTTTTTAAGCGTAATATACGCATTTTATAGTAAATTTATGGTGATGAATGTAAATAATATGAACGTATTTTCATGTAAAAATGATCAGAAGTGGTACTGATGTATACAGATAATTCCGCGTAATTTTTTAGATATGTAATGTTATTTAACTTTAATTGTAATTACAATCTTTGGTGTTAAGAGAAAATAAAAGTTTAAGTTCTGTCTCGATACCTCTTATTATTATAAAAGAAAAAAGAAAATTTGTAAGCAAAGAATCAATTTTGAGAGTTGGAAATTTGAAACGTGTCCAGTAGAGGGTAAGATGATTTTCTGTTCTTCTGTTCTAGATAATTACTGTCATTAGCGTATCTTAAATTGTTACTTCCAGGTTGTCTGTATGGAGATTGTTTGATAGGTTTTGCACCGTTTACGGTATAAGAATCCATTACGTTTGACACGTGAGTTGTAGATCCTTGCGGTGCTACTTGACAACGGATGTTCGGATGACGTCTCAGTAGAGCTTGGATGTAAGTTTGTTTAACAGCTGTTTGTACCTAAACAATTATACATGTTAATTAAACTTAATAATATATTGCATTTATTTATTTAAAAATACATTAAATGTACTGCATGTATTGCTGAAACTTGTTACTAATAAGTCGAAAGTATCACTAGTATCATTATGATTTTTTCTGTTTAACAATCTAAATCAAATATATACTATTCACTCTTAAGATATCGCGGTTAAGTTACCTTTAAACTATCTTTTTTATTTGTCTAACTATGTTTTTTGATAGAAAAGAGTAAAAAAAATTACCTCAGAGTTAAGAAAACAATAAAGCACTGCAACAAATATACCCTGAAATATACGACTCATTAATGATTATATTCATATTTATTTATTATTTAGAAAACATTTAAAAATAAGTATTTTAATATTTTATCTATTTTTATTAATTATTTTACCTGACAAGACTGTAAAAGGGCATTTGTAATCATGTAAGCTTGTTCTAAATAGCCATCGTCTTGTGGATTTATACAGAAGAGCAAGTGGGTTATCCCCAGCAAAGGGAACAACAAAACTGTAGCTTTGACTGCTTTCCTAAACCACAAAATAAAACAAAAAATAAATTTAATAAAGTCGAATGTCTTAAAAATTTAATATTTTAATTTTAAATTAAATTCACGAGAAGTTTCTAAGAATCTCAGTTAGATTATTTAATTTTAAAATCGAACTTTCTTAATAAATATTAATTAAAATTCAAACAGAAAATTGAATTTGTGAAGTTGGATTTACTTTGCTCTTTAAATTATAATGGTAATAATGAAACATTATTTAAATTACTTGATTTTATTCTACTCATGAAGTTGGAAACGAATAATAAAATTAATTCTTCTATGCAATTTAAAGAGAAAAACGGCAAATACTTGTGGAGAATTTATCGAAAAACTGTTATAAAATATACTTGTCTTGGTTTTTCAATTAAAAGATTTCATATTTAAAAATATTTTATAATTTATTATCTGTACGTTAATTTAAATTTCTATATGGTCTCGTTTATTGAAATAAAGCGACACAACATGAGGATGAGATCATCCTTGTGCTATGATTATCCTTCAATCCTTTAAAGATGATCCATGATCTCTGAAGGATTTTCTACGTAAAAATGCTTTTATGTGCGAGTTATACATTTGAAAATAACACAGAAAACTAGACCAGACAGTTGTTCAAGCTCGAACCCATGACCACATTACGTGTTCAGTAGTTTTATCGTCTCGGTAGCTTGACAAAGAAAACCAACTATTTTATATTTTGTATAAATTAAGTAAATAATTCAATTTTAAATCAATTTAAACGCAGTTGAAGTGACTTTTATCAACTCGAAATCTCCCCAAAAATCAACTTCAGTAACACATATCAATATATACATACATACAAAACAATACATATCAGTAAAAGTGAAGTTTAAAAATAGTTTTTAGACAGAAAAATAGAGAAAAACATTTTTCAGCAGATATTTTTATTATTTTTTTCAAATCTTTTTCTCAGTACTAATTTAATATAAATTCTCTCTAGTGCTGTATATTATAGACATTTTAATATATAAAAACATCAGCTTGAGAATTGCGAGGCCCTAAGGCCTTAACATATCGCAATTCTTTATTTTTTTAGTAGTAGTAGTAAGTAAAGTTTATTGTAATAGGGTATACCTGTTACAAGGGGGAGAATCAGTTGATACCAACATAGTTGATTTTGTTATTTAATAATTATAAAATATTGACATCTTATAATAATATCTAATTTGTTCAACATTGATATATATTTGCAATACTGCAAACATGTGTATTGATATATTATATCATATTACATAACTACCAAAATTTTTTTAAATTATACAAATTATCATCAAATTGTAATTTTTTCCACATACAAAATGCTTAGTTAGTATTTCATTGTTGATCTTGTTCGTCGCACGGAAGTTATATCTGTTTCGTAACACTAGTGCCTCGCTATAAAACGACACTTATAATTTTTGGGGGATAAAAACCCCTACATCTAGGATTGCACCAACTGCAAGGTAATTATTATTATTATTATTGAATTATCTTCTTATTAATAAATCTTAGCCAAGTGGAGAAATTTAATGGTAAAAACTTCTGAAACATATATCAGTTGCTATATAAGGTTCTGAAATTATATTATATCACACAAGATTTTGACAGATTAGAACAATCTTAAGATAGGCAGAATTCAGGAGAAATATATCAATTATGTACTTGATATAATGACTTCGGTGGAATAGTTGATATTTTTTCGATCCCCTAACTTAGAAAAAACTTTAATAATGATTATCATAAGGAATAAGTGTAGGCCAAATCTGTTTCAATTTTTTTATTACCATAATTCTAGCATTTAAACACTCAAACTAACTATTATTTCTTCTATCTAGCCATAATCAGAACTATGATGACGATCAATTCCTTCTCGAAAAATCATTCAATTGGACTACTTTATCTAGATTAATATCATATGTATATTTTATGTTGTCTTTAATATAATAATCATCTTTTATAATAATTCTATTCCCATTGTGTTTTTCTTCTTTAATTATTGCCAATAATTTTTTCCTTCTCATTCTGGATCTCATGCATAAATCCGAAGTAATTATTATCTTTTCCTTCACTTTATTATTGAAGTCGCCTTTCTTTTTCCAGAATTCTTTAATAATCAGATTCCTATCATATACGGACCCCAATAATATTTTCACTATGGGTTTGATTTCACTGTTGGTTAATCTAACCACTCCTTCTATGTGACTATTAATTATTCCCAAGTCCTTTTTTATAAACTGATTAATTTCTTTTACATGATCAGTCGAGTTGAACGGAAAGTTTATAACTATAATGTTATTATTATTTCTCACGTTAGCTAGCTGGTCTATTTCAAATTCTAACATACCTTTCAATTGGCAATTATTATTAGATATTTCCTCTAATTCTTCTACTTTTTGGGATAATTTTGACAATTCTCCATTCAAATATTTATTTTCTTCTTTCAAAGCAATGACTTCTGCTCTAATTCCTTGTAGTTCCGTATGAAGAAGAGAGAACTTATCTTGAATTAACTCGTATATTGCTTTCAATGTAAATTGTGACTCTTCCTGAACTTGTGGCCCTAAATCTCTTGAAGTTTCGAAGTAGTCGTAAATTGTCGTAGCTCTCGAGGTCCCGGGACTATTTTTATTAAAAACATCCTTTAATTGATAATAATCTTCACTAGTTGTATCGCTCAATTGCCTTTCTTCTTCTTTAAGCTTATTCTTGCACGGTCTGCCTCGTCCTCTTCTTTGCATATCTTCTTGACGTATTTGTTGTGGAGATCGAGGGAAAGGGCCTTGATTGGACTCAATCCCAGCAATTATTAATAAACACACAATTAAAATCAAGGAAAGTCTATTCACAAATAACCACTTCTTTAAAATTGTCATATTTTGGCTTTTTATGGGTTTTCAATTGGAGGAGGTACTAGCCGCGTGTACTAGCCGCTGGAGGTACGGGTTATCACCCGTACCTCCAGCGGCTAGTACACGCCCCCCGCAATTCTTTATTTAAAGCCTCACAAGACCTGGAATAAACACCATAAATTAGGGATCCACTAGGGGAAATAGTGCTTCCCGCGAGAAAATGGTCAGTTTTCGGTAAGAAAACTGACCATTTTCAAGCGTTAAATATGTGAAGAAAACCGGAAATCACGTGGCCAGCTCGTTGGTGGGGTCCGAACTGGCGACTAACTACATTGGTTTTATCTACTTAGTTATTAGTGGTCCGCAAGTAAAAACCTGGACCTTTTGTAAAACCTGGTAAAATAGAAGGGCTGTGACATTAATTTCACTATTATATTATTTTTATAGATGTGTATATGTATATATACTGTATATACACTTATGCAACCTACAATATAAGTGTGACTATAATATTCCTCTAAAACGGGAATTTTTTAATTAGGAGTAAACATCATTCCTAATTAAAAATACTGCCTACTTATGATGCAATGTTAAGCGCTTATCTATGGTGGACAGTATATGATAGAAGCAATTATTATGGTAAATAATTATTCTTGAAAACATATACAATAAAACCTGTTCATAACGATCAATTTTTTTATGTTCCCATCAATGGCCGTTGTTTAGAGATTTGGTTGTATAACTCTACTAATAATAAATAATGCATTAAAAAGAGAAAAGTTTAGATAAAAATAACTTCATAAAATACCTACCTGACCTGTTTTGTTTCTATAGATACAGTAGCACGTATTTTAGTGATCAAAATGCGAACTATGGTAAATAGGAAGATTGTGTTCACCTGATAATTAAATATAAAAAACCATGTAATATAAAAATACAGTTGTGCCATAGGTCTGGAACCATAAAAGATTATTATTTACAGGTAAAGCATAGAGCTGAGTAATGAAAAACAAATTCAAATTATAATGATGATGGAGACCAGCAGTAAGCGTGAAGATGCTGAAGAGTTTAACAAGCTGCATCCGGATTTACTACGTTTACACATACAGATGTGGATGCAGATCTTCAGCATCTTCATGCTTCCTGCTGGTTTCCATCATTAGAATAACTTGAATTCTTTCCTCATCACTCATCTTTAAAAGAATAAACAAAGATCTACGTAATGACTATGGTTTCAGGCTTATGGGACATCCTGTATATTAATTTTAATTATTCTTTAATATAAAAGCGTTAATTATATAAATTGCTATAAATATTCAAATATTCATTATAAATGCTATGAAAATTATTAAACTAAAAATATATTTTTGCTCAATTATTAGCATATTAAAGCGAGTAACTTATCTACTTATATTCATTTATTAATATAACATGAACCTAGGGAAATAAAGTCATATATTTCTATCATAAAACAGTTAATTTCTTATAGAAGAATAAATTTAGAATATTTTACTTCCAAATTTACTTCAAAATTCATTAAAAATAGTTTATAATGTTAGTATATTGAAAGAATAAATCTGTTACTATAAAAATATAGGCACATCCCGTACATTTAATGCGATAAAAGATCTGTATGTTTGTCCATCTGGCAGCTTGCAAAATGGCAAAACAAATTTTCCAATATCACATTTCTTCTGATCAAATTTTTAGCAATTTTATATCCGAGAACATTTCAGCAGCAAAAACACTTTTGCTCTTCCAACAAATGATTCAAGTGACAAAAATTTATTAAATTCTATATTTAATTATACATTTATATAATTTAATTAATATAAATGTTCATTTAAAAACTGAAATTTTTACAAAAAAATATAAATATTTATATACAATTTTAGCTCTTTAAGTACAAGATGGCCCACGTATCATTTAACCGCTGTAATTTTTTTTAAGTAATTTAATTTGTTAAATCGTCGTAATAGCATTTTAAACAACATTCGTAAAGTTTATAGGTATTTAAATAATAGAATTTTAGTTTCTATAAAGGTTTACCGACTTTTGAACAAAATTGATTTAGAATAAATGCTTTGTTCCAATTATTTTTCAACATTTTAGGAATTTACGAACAGACTGACTAACTTTTTACATTATTTCATACACTACCTACACACACACACACACACACACACACCATAATTCTCTATGCATTGTATTACTGTTATAAATTATTTGCTTCACATACCTACTTAATTACTTATTTACCTACCCGTCTACCTCAATGCCTAAACAAAAACACTATAGTGTAATTAATTTAAAAATAATAATAATAAAATGATTTACCACTAAAGCTGTAATCATAGGACCGGTAACAATCCATATAAAAGGCAATTTTCCATATCCTTTCCAACATGGAGTGTTTAAATAAAATTTCATACAGATAGCCCACGTGGTAACAAACATCCCTGGTGCACCTGAACATTGAAAATAGTCTATCAAATATTACCATTGTTTTAAATCTAATATTTTATCATCATACCCACCCCATCCTATAAAATAATATAATTTAAATGGTGGATCTTGCTGAAAAACGAAGACAGAAATGCTGCTGTAGAGTAACAATCCTTCAACAAACATCCAGTTAACGCTTGCAGTTGCAGCGTACATTTTTAACGTCAATAACGTCTTACAAAACCAATCCTACAATAAAAAACGAGTAAAAAATGAATAAAAATTTCCATCAAAATTAATTATGTATAATTATATAAAACCATTTACATAATCATGATAAGAAGGAACAGAATTTTTGAATAAAATTGGCAATGGAATTATCATAAGTAGAAATGAATGAATCATGAGAGCAACAACCAAATTTCTGTGAACTCGAAGCCTGGAGCATTGTAGAGATCTGTAAAACAGTAAATATTTAATATTTATATCGCTATTAAAGTAAAATTTATTATTTTATGAAAGAAAATCTACCTGAAATACGAGAAAATAAATAATGTGATCGATAGCAATATCAATGAGAGAAGAGATCCGATGAATAGAATGTAGCTAACTGATAATCTTCCTTTGGGCTCTTTCTGTAAAATAATTTTTATAAATTTAAATAAGTTACTAAATAAATAACATTAAAAATAAATTAATATTATATAATAAATATGAATTATTGACGAAGCGGCGAGGTCTTCGAATAAAGAAAGTTGTAAGCATTATTGCTTTTATTTATTAAGTTTTTAATTAAAGGATAGAAATTATATTGTTAAATCGATAGTTAAATCAGTCGTTTCGTCGTAACTCTCTCAAGGGTGCTGAGTCTCGAGCTATTCGTATACCGACACCGTATCATTCGTGTAGTGAGATCGTTTACTGTCCCAGTTCTTACCATACTACACCTTTAACCAGTGAATTTGAGACAGATATATTGGATTGTAAGATTGATGCGATAAGGCAACACAACACTAGACAATCTGCAAAGGGGAGTGCCTCACGGGAGAAATTTCTATGTAAAACTGTCCCTATTTAGGTATTAGATATTCGAAAAACTCCAAGTGGTGAAACGTGAACTCGCGACTCGTGGAATTTTCAGGGTTTTCCACGTTTTTAACACCTAAATAGGAGGCCAGTTTCCATAGAATGTCCTCCTCCTTGGCATTTTCCGATTAATTTAGTATTGAAATTAGACTTTTAAAAGTCGATTACATGCAGGTAAAACTTTAACACATATTTACTATTACTTTTAGAATTAAATGGAGAATTTCTTACTGGTGTCTCTACAAGAATGCAATAAAAATGGTAAACTTTTATTTAATTTTATCGTAAACGAGAGTACAAAGAAATAATAAAAATAGTAATAACTAGGGGCCTTACCACCGTTTCATAAACTGAATAATATATATAAAAATAGATTTTTCGACACACTCTTGACCTAGAAAACAAAATTATAGGACCTTTATGTGTCTGGCGTCGGGCGAGAATGCCCTTTAAGACTAGGTCATAATTATGTCTCTATCTATTTAATAAATTAAGGAACTTAATTAATTATTTCATTATTCTAACAATATAACGTCGTTAAGAAACTTCAACAAATAATGATTAAATTTCATATGACTTTTATGATAATTAGAAGAGAAATAATGAAAATTTAATCAAATTTCTATTTGTTATCATTTTTTATTTGATTAAGTAAAGAACGTTTAAGTAACAATTAAATAAATCGAAAATTTTCTATGTCAAGTAAACACTTCACATGAGTTTTAATTCCGTTATATTTTGACATTTCTAATAATTTTATTATAGCATTCATAATATTAAATTATACGTATAAAAACTTAAAAGAAATTAAATTAATTTTATTTAAAAAATAAATTTTTTCATTATAAAGAAGGAAATGTAAATTATAAATTAAATTTACATTTTTTGTATTGTTGTTACATTAAATATGAACAATTTAAAAAAATGACAGCAAATAATAATTATATTTTATATTATTTTTCGTGATGTAGAAAGATAAACAATTCTCTAAGATTTTTAGAAAACAAAGTTTACTTCAAAATTTAACCGCTAGGAAAAATTTGGCGCTGATGTCTACTTACTGTGCATTTTACGTACGTTTTCTAGCGAAATTTCTTAAGTACTGGCACGCTGTATCGTTGATGAACGAGTAGAATAAGAAATGCATGAGCAGAGTGAAAGCATTTTCAACTCCTTTTATACTCAAGTCAGAAAACGTGCAGTAACGGGTACAGTCCCTCCAAACTTGCCCTAGTGGCCGAAGTGTGAAGTAAATTTTCCTTCGAAAATCGAAACCGCATAGTCCGGACAGTGCATGTAAGGAATTTGGTTAGGATCTGACCAATAGTTTTTCTACAACTTGCGCTTTAATTGTGATCTATATTATATAATAAACAATTTAGAGGCCTTAAGCATAAAAAAATCTATAAGTAAAATTGATGACTCGTAAATTTTATAGGTTATTAATAAAATAATATATCATCAGTTATATATATTATAATGTAAATTGTGTTTCAGCATCCATTTTATTCTCGATACATCAATAAGAGAAAAGTAATAAAATTCGAATTTTGGCTCTTGGCAATTGTTGAAAGTGTTTGAAATGTGAAAAAAATAAATCTTTTTTTCACTCGTCTTCTATAAATCGATAGAAGAACACAACGATTTCAAAAGAAATTAGAAGTTTTTTACTTTCTTGACGTCATCAGAGTAACCAAACTGCAAGCCTATTTATTTTTTAATTAAAAAAGTCACGTGACTTCCGGTCTAGACCGGAACACGTACATACTTATTCGTGTCCTCCCGCTTTTAAGTTTTCCATATCTGGTTTCGATTTTCGTGTATCTAACTCCGTTCTCGAGATTAAGGAAGAACGGGCAGACAGACATACGATAATGAAAATTATAAGCCTGCAATTTATAAATTGCAGCTCAATAGAAAATTAAATGAAAATTTAATATGAAAATAATACATTAAGAGTGGTAAAAATGTAACTGCTTTAAGCGAAGAGAATAAATTAAATTTACATTATTCAAAGGGAATAAATAAACAAAAAGTGATATAAATTATAAAATAAAATAAATAAATAAAAATCTGAAAACTTTCTATAAATAAAAAGTAATTTTTTCTATTATTTTTAACCCAAAAATAATGGAATTACTTTGATTAAATCGATTGATGCTTCATCTTTAAATGGAACAATAAAAATAATATAAATAACACCAAACAACTTAATTATATAATTTTAATGATAATATAAGATAAATTACATTTTTTTTCTCAATTTTTCCAAAAGAAAATGATATAATTTCCAATTTAAATAAGTAATTAGCTTATTATTACATTTTGCTTTTAAGGAAACATTTCACATTTTTAAAGTGGAATTATCCTTGATGTAATCGGTAACAGGTTTTATTAAGAGAATTAAATTATGTTTGCACCATTAATGAGTTTACATTATTAGAGATAATGTAAATAAGTAAGAATTTTACTGATTAATATCAGTTTTCTAATAATTGCTAATGTTTCTATCCGGCAATTTCATATAATTTTCAACACAAATTTCTTTTTCTTTTACTTAACAGAGGTTAACCTTTTTCTCACAGAAACATGATAACTTTTCTTCATTTCGCTGATATTTTCAAATTGCAGCACTAGAGAAATTTCGAGATTAAAGTTAGATAGATGAAAATCGAGACCGGATATCTGGTCTCGATTTTCTCTGGTTTCCATATCTAGTCTCGATAAACCAGATAAGGAAATCGATTTTTATCGATCGAGACCAGATATGGATCTCGATTTTTATCGATGATAATGAAGATTTCCATATCTGGTCTCGATTTTTATCGCTGATTATCGTGATTTTCATATGTGATCCCGAAATGATCGTCGAAATTTCCATATTTGGTTTCCAGTTGGTCATCGAAATATCCATATTTGGTCTCGATATTAATCACGAATTTCCATGCTAGACCGGAAGTTTTGCCATTTGTTAAATTAAAATGTAATTAAAAATATCAGCCCGACATTATGATGATATCACAATAATATACCATCGATTTTTTACTTTAAAAAAGATTAATTTTTCTGAAAGAATAATTATTTATTTAACTTTGTTTTATATTATTACTTTTTTTATACCTGCATATACGACCACACCTTTAAAAACGGACACTGATGAGATGGTAAAAAAATAGCTGCTGTTCGAAAATGGCCGTTGTTTGGAGGATATTCTGTACACATTTTTGTTTAGAAAGCTCCTGAAAAACTGGTCGCTGTTTAGAGGTGGCCGTTATTGAAGGTTAAAAAGTTTCAAGATTATTATTATTGAAATATTTTATTATTTTACACGACTTTAATTAGTTTAATTACTTTTAATTTCGATAAAAATTGTTTATTTTATTAATGTAATTATTGCTTATTGAAGTAAATTGTTATTTTGTATCTTCTGAAAATAAATAAATTGATTACACAGTCTGCAAAAAATTGTTTTTCCAGCTGCATGGGATATTTTTGCTGAATTATATGTTTTTAAGATCGGAGAGTCTAAAAATGACTTCCGTAGCATCCCATCACGTATAGGTTTTTTGCAAAATAGAAAAAAAATTTGATTAAAACTCTTGTTTATTACAATGAACTAAATATATTATATTTTCTTACAACTAATCGAAAAATTGTTTCTGATATATATATATACAATTTTAGGTGTACTCTTTCTTCTTATGAAACCTTTTCTGCTTCTCTTTGATGCTTCTCCGAACTCGTTTCCGATTTCTTTCTCTGGTTTCTCAATTGAGCATCCAACAGTAGTCATCTAATATATTGACATCCCATTTTCCTCGGTAACGTCTGTCGATATCACGGACATCCTGGTGAAATATTTCACACTGTTCTTTACTGTAGGCTCCCAAGTTTTTGGGAAAATAGTCAATATGGGAGTGTAAGAAATGAACTTTTAAGCTCATCTTGCATCCTTGAGCTGCCAGCATGCGTTGTACAATGGTTTTGTAGTCAGGGTCCTTAGTATTCCCAAAAACCTTATACACTACATTCTTGAAAGAGTCCCATGTTTCTTTTTTCTTTTCTCCCATTGTTTCCAAAAAGAGAGGATCAGATAAAAGTTTTCTTGTATCGGGGCCAGTGAAATCTCTGTCTTTTAACTTGACTTCAGACAGTTTCGGAAACTTGGAACACAGATATCTGAAACAGTCCCCATCTCTTGGGAGTGATTTGACAAACTGCTTTATGAGCCCCAATTTAATATGAAGAGATGGTAATAACACTTTTTCTTGGGGAACCAATGTCGTATTGATGACGTTTCACTCGCCGGAGGTTAAACTGTCTCGTGGTGGCCAGTCAGTTTTTGTCCAGTGCAGCTGTCTCACTCTACTATCCCATAAACAAAGAAAGCAAGGATATTTTGTATAATCTCCCTGCTGGCCTAACAACATGGTTAGTATTTTGAAATCTTCACAAACTATCAATTGAGGCTCTTGATATTTGATTTTCTCAAGAATCATAGCCAAGTCAGTATACTTTTCTCCCATATTAACCGAGAGTCCCATAGGAAAAGATGCAAATACATTTTCATTATGCAGCAAGACTGCTTTCAAGCTAGTTTTAGACGAATCAATGAATATGCGCCATTCTGATGAATCATATTCTATTTCAACGCACTTCATGAGCCCATGAATATCATTACAATAAATCAGATTTCCCTCTTTGGATAAAAACTGAGTAAATTCTCTCTCTCAATGTCTGTACCACGAAAATTAGGACCCAGATGATAGCAGGTTTTTGTTTTTTAGCCTTGGTCCTAGCAATTCGGCTGCATCTTTGAAAGACCTGAGTCTCTTACTAGGTCGTTGAGCTCATTCTGAGAAAAAAAGTTGAATTCCTTCGTCAACAGAAAAATCTGAGCTAGATTCGTCCTGGGAAGCTAATGTGTTTGAGTCCTTTCATTCACTCAGGATGCCATCTAAATTAGAAGGTGGCTGTAGAACTAGTATTTCAGGACCATGGGACACTGGACAAATAGCTGCGTCAAGGTTAGGGTAAAATATTTTCTTTTTATTTTTTGTATTAAATCCTTTAACAACTACCGAACAGAAGTAGCAGTCGGTTGTGTGATTTTTTTGTTAACGCCATATCACAGGAATGCCAAACGAAATGAGTTTTTCTTACCCTCAAACCACAAACGAAGATCTTCCTCGCATCTTCTACACCCCATATGCGGAGCCCATGCTTTCTCTTGTTCTCCAAGTTTCAATTTTAAACACGCAAAATAAACTTTCTTCACAAACTCACGTTTCTTTGTTGACTTTTCACTGTGTATTTACCACGAACATAACAGAAGCTGTCGGGAGAAATTACACGACAAAAAAAAAAAAAAAAAATACAAGCACAGTAGCGTTCAAATGCTGGATATAAACTGAGTGTGGCATTAGATGGCCAGCGAGATACAGAACTTATTTAGCTTGTTTGAACATGATCTAATCGAACAGCATGTTGTTTATATTTATTCCTAGTATCCCAGATAACGTGTCGAAACATGCTCAACCTCATCTATAATATTTCTTACTATCAACTTTTAACCTGTTTCTACACGATCATGCGACCTTACTCTAATGCTAAAACTACTTAACCCACCTCCCTCTACGACCACTCTCTTCAACCATTAAAATTTTTATTTATTTATTTATTTATTGCCAAGTCCAAGTATAATTGATAGAATTAATGTGAAAACTCTTCGTTTTAAGGTCATTTTTTAAATAAGAAAAGCTTACTAAATTTTAAGTTAACTAAGAATTTTATGCTAAATACGAACAAAAACTTGAGTGTAACAAAAAAAATTGACGAGATGGAATTTTTTGGTATTTTTTTCGTTCTTAGCAAGTTGAAATCTATAAGAAAATGTATAAAAATCCTTTGCAGTTTTTTACTTGCAGACCTGTGTTGCTTATAAATGATTTCGTTAAAAAACAGCCATTTTATTTCACTTCCTTGTGACTTTAAAAACATTTTATAGAAACTTTATTTGTCTTTGTTACGCGATAAAATATTTAATTGTTAAAGTTAAATGTATTGTTTCGTTTACAATAGATTAAGTTATATTCAATACGAAGTACATACATCTAAAAAGCAACTGATGTAAGGCTTCTCTCACTTTTATCGGATGGAACGTTGCCCTATAGTCAAACAATGACACGTACCATTTTTTGATGATCACGAGCTACCGATTAAACCTATAACATGCCAAGTCATGGTCTGTTTTACATGAAGCTTACTATGGCACTGTGTAAAACGGACTAAGACTTGTCACACTGTGATACGGTCTATGGCTTGTCACCGTATGAAACTATAGCTTTTCACTGTTTAAAACGGACTGTGGCTTGTCAGCATGTAAAACTGTCTGTCTTCTCATCGTTTCACATGAAGCAGCTACATTCTTAAAATTTAAATTATTATCAGTATCGTGGCTTATAATACAATACCGATATGTAAATAATTTAATATATATTAATTAAATAATATAGAAGCATTTTTAATTAAGTAAATAATAAAATGTAATAAATTATAGATTGATTTATAATATAAGAAAAGAATATTAAAATATAAAAATAAATTAATTTGAATTTTATGTGATAAAAAGGACAAATGTCAAATTAAATTTATTTAATTCTCTATTAATTTTTAATACAATAAAATATTATAAACTGTCTTTATTATTATTTAATTAAAGAGTACACAAAGAAATATTTATTCATCTAATCTTTGAAGATATTTAATTTAAGGAAAATACTTTGTAAATATTTGTCATGGTTAAAGGTTTAACTTACAAATAACCACGTTAACTGTAAACGTAAATAAATGTTATCGATATAAGTTCGTGTGTAGATTTATGACTTCTAGACGAGGTAAATATAACAATTCTTTAGTAATATTTATTAAACACGAAATAGAGTTAGAAAAATATCAGCAAATTTACAAGAGAAAAACACAATATTAATTGAGTTAAAATACGTTTACCTAATTTGCATGAAGCTGATAGAGATTTTGATGGAGCTAGTGATAGTGTTGGTAATGACGATTTTTGTGGTGCTAGTGTTGTGGTGGTGATCTGAATGGTGATGCTAGTGTAGGCTAATGGTATAGTGGTGGTAACGATATTAGTGTTGGTAATGATACATATTTATGAAAATGGTGTTGTTGTTGTTGTTAGTAGTGGTGGTGTGATGACAATGATACAATAGCGATAGAAATGATAGTGATGGTAATATAAATTTATAATAATAAAAATAATTATTTAAATAACGAATATATATTATATAAAATACACTTCGTCCTTATATTGTATTATGTCCTTAATGTATTAATACAAAAACATAATACAATATTTTCATTAGAATTGTTTTAAAATTAATCTATAATATGTTTATTATCTTACAATTACAAAAGTTAAATTTTACAAGTTAGACTTCTGCCATTAATTAAACAAAACCACATATTATGATAATTATAATCGAAGACGAAATGTATTTCAATTAAAAATCGACGAGTGAGAATATTGTCAAAAAGATAATTTATATTAAAGTTTACGTAATATAATACATAAAATATAATACTTATATCCTGAATGGGATAAATAGCATCATAAAGGGAATACAAAAAAATTTCCATCATCGTGAAATAGAAAATCAATGTTATCCCTAAGTATAGAAAAGATTTTATTGTGTAAGTAATAAAAAGAAAAATTCTTCTCTCTTCCCAGAAAAGATATATATTTTTCTCTATAAATTGGTACTAAATTTTAAAAAATTCAATATAAAAGAAACGTATACGGATAAATTTTGAGAATTTAAAAATAATTTTTCTAAAATCATTTTAATTTATTGTATTTAGAAAATGGGAAAATTTGAAGCTGTAAAGGTAATAGAAATTCTTATTTTGTGAAATTTATTCCGTTATATTTTAATTTATTTTTAAAATAATAAATTTGTAACATTGAAAACGTGGTTTATTCTCCAAGAATTAAAGTGCTATACTATATAATATTGTATGAAACGTTGCTGTTTTATATTATTTAAATAAATTGTTTGTTTGTTTGTATAGGAAACTCAACGGAGAGGATTTTCTATAGAAACTGGTCTTATTTATGTGTTAATAACGTGAAGAAAACCCGAAAAATTTTACGTGACTGACTACCAGTGTTCGGTGGTTTCATTCACTTGGCCACTGATTTAAATAAACAATTACTCGTTTATTTATACAGAAGTGGGAACACTACTTGTGTAAGTTGACCATAGGAAGAAATTAGAGCAGAAAGAGCGAGGGAGGTAAATAGCTGGATAAAGAAGGTAGAGAATTTGAAGGAATATGCTATCTAATGGTGTAATTATGCAGGTAAGATTATTCCTTGAATACGAGGATTACGGAATACGGAATTATCCTACGAATAATAAGATATTCCTTGAATAATCTTATTTTAGTTGCATAATTACGAATATTTTACTATTATCTAACAATAAAATAATGTCTATTCCTTAGAGCTAGCTACATACATACTATTTCAAACTTCGTAAGTGAAATTAAATTAAGAAGCTATTAAAGGAGAAAACTTTTTATTATTCTTTAATTTAATGACTTTTTATTACTCAAATTAGAATAAAATAATGGAAAAATCAGCATTTCTTGCAAAAATACGATTTTTAGAGATTATAACTTTCAAAAATTAACCCCTTATTTAATAGTAATGTAATGTTCTTATTACATTAATAAATTTAATGAATTATTTTACTAATTTAAATATTAATTAGTTAAAAATGGTATCTATGTACATAAAATAGAATGTCTGTTGCCGTCTGTCTGTTCTCTATACACTTTTAAACCTTTTATCCGATCTGCACCACACTTTTTATGGTTACTCCCGAGACCCTGCAGAAAATATACGCTACCATAAAACCTGAACACCTTACTTATCCTCCTGGTTTCTTCCCCTTCATGCTTAGTAATAAGCATGACAATGGTATGATAAAATACCCAAAATTTCATATGATCTATATTTTATTATGACTATTTTAGGGCTATTTTATATTATTGTATACATTTATTTCCTCCGTAATCTACTTTTATGTTCGGTTGATCAATTATGATTATAATTTACAGTAGTATTTTTCAGAATAAATAAGTGATATTAACCAGATACTTAACTTAAATAATTAACTGATTCAATAAATCTTCATAAATATGACTTACGTTTGTAAACAAAGTTAAACACTCGCTGTAATTTGTCCAGTTTCCCCAATACCACTGACCTGTATTGTTGCATATTCTATAAGCAACTGGATCTGAAAGTATAAAGAAAACAATACTTCTCACCAATCTCATTGCTTACATTTCCACTTGAAAAAATGTATTTACAGACCTTTATTCTCTACCCAGATATCTTCTGGTATTATAAATATGCTTCTGCATGATCTTGTTACAACTTCTCCTGCTGGAACTGGGGGCCAACAATACAACTTATCCCAAGCAGCTTCGCAATATGTGCCTATTAAAAAGAAATTTATAGTTTTAGAGAAAGCTGATTACAGTTTCTTTTGCAGAAACAGTTTATTTCCTCGAGGAATAAGATATTTTCCAATCTCATGTTACCCAATTCGTGGATATTTCATGTGTGTTTACTTTATTCTTCAAGCTTTCAAATATGAATTTAGTGTTTAATAATCTCGTTCATTGTTTATACATGAAGTTTCTATAAAAATATCAGTTAAAACGTAGTTAGAAATGAAATTTTGGAGGTCCATATTCATCCATAATATAGTATAATTTATCGGAGAAAGCTTTAAAACACCTACAAATGTATGCACAAGTAAAATTACATCAGTGAAATGTAAATATGAGTGAAATCTTCTACAAAGAAGTATGTAACGAATTTTTTTTTTAAAAAACTAGTGTTATAGGAAATATAAGAGTGCTTTAATCAAATATACAATCGAACCTGTAAACAGCGGACATATTTTTTAGGAACTTTAAACAGAAATGCTTGTAAAATAACCTCTAAATAGCGATATTTTTGATGTACTCGTCAGTGGTCGTTGTTCGCAGGTTTGACTGTACTTTAATTATAATGATATATTGAGAATTCGGGCTTAAAAATCATATTTATAAAAAATTTCCTATAAAATAGATAATTTTATACAGTTACTGAATACATAAATATAACACTATAACATATTACTATTTATTTCACATAAAAATATTTTAACGTTGGTTCTTACATTTAATTAAATATATTTGTTTTTATTATTGCATCCATACTTCTTCAGTCACAGGATAAGAAAAAAAATGTAATTATATCTTCTAAAGTCTGATGGTTAAACTCTGTATAAAATCGTGAAAATAAATCCCAAATAATAAATGTGATAATAAGAATAAAGTAAAAGAGATTTGGAAGCTTTAAAGAGATAAATTTCCCGTGTAACTATTTTTATAATTTAATTACAGTAAGAGGAAACTCCTGCAAAAATGCTTTCATCATGATAACACTCTGATCTATATCCTTAACATTACCTTCTCGATTATAATTTATTCACATATTATAAAATATATTTAATTACATTAACCCGGAAGTCTGTTAATCAAGATAGAAGCGAGTAATTCATAATTTTAGTCTTTTTAAGACACCCCGTATTAAAGTAGTGAGTTATTATTTATTAAAGGTTTATAACTTATACAGTCAAACTTCTGAAAAACGGTCACTGACGAAGATGTAAAAGATTGCCGCTGTTTATGGGTGGTCATTGTTTGAAGGTTATTTCTGTTCGGAAAAATGATCCTGAAAAAATGGACGTTGTTTAGAGGTGGTCGTTATTAGAGGTTCGACCATAATTTGTTGTTTAGTGAAATCTGTGTAAACCGGACTATTACGGTACCGAATATTTTTCCCGGTTTGGCAGGCTCGCTTATTTTTCAACACAAAGTAATTGCTTTTCTAAGAATGTGTCTCCTTTACTCAGGTTTCAGTTTTATTAAGGTTCCGTTTTGGACAGGTTTTACTGTATAAAATTTTTAAGTAGAATGTTATACGAAATATAATATGTTTCTACACGTGATCCGAACCAAACTTTTTCACTAAAATCCCTGCAGTGGAATGTGATTGATTGGTAATAAAACTCTTTCTCCGAGTTCCCTACAAGAAATACTACTGAATTCGATCCAATATCCAACGTTTTCCTTCAAAATTGGTGTTTATAGTGGTATCTCTTTAAAAATATTTAACTTCTTCAAGAAACTTTATAACTTTCTCCCAAGATCTGCAACTAACTGAGGTTAAATTGATACTTTTGATATATACAGAGTTAAAATTACGCTTATTTTCAGAAAACTTAAAAAAACGGTTAAATTATCATATCGTTGATATCCTGGAGATTGATTTACAAGGGTTGTAAACGGGGGTTGTCCGAATATAAAAACAAAGTAAATTCAATACAAAGATGTGGAGCGACTATTTCTAATCATTCTTCCAAAAATGATAGGAATGTCAAGTGTCAAAGGTCACAGCAAGGATAGCTGCATCCCGATTCACGTGTACAACTTCAACTACAATAAAACCCTAGGCACAAAACATACAGCTTAATACTAAGCATAGATAAGACCTTAGAGCACATTTGCTGTTAGAAGAGTCTGTATACAGTTTTCAAACTTAGAAAAGTTTGTTGGGATCGTTCGAAAAATCTTTCTTTGACAGGATAACTAAATATATATGGCTAAATGACCCAGTAAACGCTTTCAATGCAAGACACTAATAGCCAATAGCACTAATAGCCAATACTAATAGCCAATTAAAATCTTTAACTACTTAATTGAGACACCGAGGAAAAATCCGTGATCAAAGGAAATCTGTAATTAGATTCGGTTCTCGGATTTTTCTCTGTTTTTTTAGGCAAAAATCCTGTTTTCCTGTAAGTCTAGTAATGGCCGAATGGATAAAATGACCGAACACATGTCGTGGGTTCGCTTCCCCCATCAACGGACTGACCACATTGAGTATCCGGGTTTCCTTCACCTTTGTAACAACTAAGTAAGTGAAAACACTACGTGGTCATCTCGTTGGTGGGGGTGCGAACCCGCAATCAAGTATGTCACTGGTGTTTGGACTTCACTGTTTACACCCATTGTAATTACAATAGGTTTATTATTTATTTACAATAATTGTTATTGAAGCCTAACACGGAAGAACATAAAAAGATGGAAGTAATATGTTGCGCTGGTTATAATTAATAAAGAAACCCTTGTGTGATTGAAAGCGGCGTTGTATTCTTCATATTCACAATGTAATAAGTCCAATGCAGACAAATTTATGTGCTGCAGGAATAAGTGATTTTCCTGTATTTTTTGTATAATCAAGAATTTTCTGGAGAAGTTGTAATAAAATTAATTTTATATAGAAAACATTACACTTAAATTTTCATGAATTAAAATGGAATTAATGATAAAAGACAGAACTATTAAGGTACAGAGTAGTGTTCTATATACGTACATATCTTCCTTTATGAATACTTTATCATTTTATTTTGATGAGTTAATACTTTAACACACCATTAATTTAATTTGGATAAGATTTAAATTTTTATGATTTAAAAATCCTACATAATACTACAATGACGTTCTGGAGGATCCTGGATTCGATCCTGGATCTCCAGAACGTAGCAATCCGGGCAATTCAAAAACCTTTAGGAATTTCTAGGAGAATTATCTGTATTCTTTACCATTTATTTCGGGCTCGGCTGAACCGTCGACTCTTGATAAACAGGCCCTCTGAGTGCTTAAGAGTGCCCAGTATGAAAGTAAACTGTAGCTTCTATCTATAAACAGTAAACGTTTATTTAAAAAATACAAATTAATAATTTTATCCTTAAAATTCTCAATTTTTAATTAATGTAACCAACAAAATCTAATCCCAAATCTTTATTTTAGAATTGAATTTTAAACATTACATATTTAAATTTAAGCTAGGATTTAGCTTTAAATATTTTCAATATTTACACCATATTAAATTTTTATAAGAAATAAAATGTTCTACAAGAAAATCTGTAGCATAAATGATAGAAAACTTATAAAAAATAAATCGTTTCTATGCGACCTCCTCCAAGTTCAAGCCAAGTTCTTGGGGGGGGGGTTCCTCTGGACGAATGTGACGTGAAAGCAGAAAAGTTGTTTTTCTTTATGTTTACAGCTTTCTTAAGTCTGAAAGTCGGTTCAATGTCACGCAGTTTATCACAAATTTTCCTCTACAAATAGAAAACGGAGGTTTTCTTCCTACTGTGTTGCGGCGAATTTTCCTTTATCGAACTTACTGAAAGGATCATTTGGTAACAGTAATTGGCAGGATCAATTCTTAGACGTGACACTATTACTTATAACATTATATATTTCATAAAATATCTATTTAAATAGTTTATTTAACGCCGTTACTTTAAAATAAAACAATGACACTATATATACACTTGTTAATTTAGTTGTAAATGAAATTAAGAATTATAATTCGTATTTATATACTTGACCTAAACGTAGGGATAATGGTCGTTAAGCGAGCCGTCGTAAATCGAAGACAAATTAATCTTAGGTTGTGCCATAAATAGAGTAAGATTGTATAATATTGCATAGAAATGGCCGAAAGTACGATACTGACACCTACGAACAACGGCTACCTTTTATGTCCTCGTCAGTGGTCGTTATTTACAGGTTCGACTTTATATTCAATTTATACGTTATGGTATTATTATAATTGAACTAAAATTCTGTAGGGATGAAAAGAGAAATTTCCCTATAAAATAGCGTAAGAAGACATATAAAAACTTCCATAAAAAATATTAAAATATGAACAATGATGAATGCTGACACCAAAAAGAAATATGGCAGAATCGATATGTTTAACTACATCAGTGAATGTACTTTTAGTTTTTATATCATAAGTCAGGATTCATCCAATATATTACTGTATATCCCATTGGATTTAAAATATCGATCAGTTTCTTTCTAGAATTTCTTTTCTAGAAAATAAGAATTTTTTTTTTTTTTACTTTTAATGTTTCGTAAAAGTTAATTTCGAGCGGAATTTAATAAATATTCTTATATATACAAGAGCGAGATATATTAAACTTGAAAGCTTATTAAGTGAGATAACTCGAAGTTTAATAAACTTACAATCTTATAAAATATGTTATAAGTTTCTAAAGTGATTAATTTAACAGACAACCTATATTATCCGCAGGATCCTAGAGAGTAACTATGAAAAATTTGGTGCAGATCAGTCAAGGAGTTTAGGAGTTATTTAAAGCAATTTCCCAACGTCATTTACTTAGAGAGCTGGTTGTGAATAGGATATAATATAGGAAAAAAACAAATGTAGTGTGTACAAGTATTGCCTATTGAAACAAAATAACTAAAAACAATAATAAGCATATATATATAGCTTATTATTGTTATTAATAGCGATTGTGTTGTGATATATATATTATATATCACAATCGAATCTCCGAAGTAACGTCCACATCTACACAGCTGGCATGTTTTCATGAACGTCCAACAAAGATGTATACAAAGTAACCTCGAAAAGCGCCGTTTTTTATGTTTTCGTCAGTGGCCATTGTTCAGAGGTTTCGTTCAATTTTATATAGTTATAGCTTATTTGATTTACCATAATATTTAAGGAGAGAAAAGTATAAACACCAGTTGAGGCTTTTTAATATTGTATAGTGCAGAATCGATCAATAACCGTTTAATCTGTGATCAATATCATACTAAATTTCCACTTATCTACTTATCCTTTTAATCCTTTGTATAGAAATGATTAATAAATCCGATTAAAATGGAGGAAAGGGCGAGACACCCTCCATCTTAATGGATAATTCAGAGGATCTTCTGAATCATGACTGTTAATGGATTTATATATCATTTCAAAGGAAAGAATTAAAGAAAGTAGCTGAATGTGTCATCGATTTAAGATTAAGTGATTATTGATTAAATCTGCGTTACAGAGCACAAGAAAATCTGGGGAACTTACCTTCTATAATACAAGGAAGTTACCAATATACAGAGATGGACTTGTGTGCCTCTAAATTATAACATAAAATAAACTCTAATTCTCCACCAAACATTGATAACAATATGAGGCCCTAACCTGGAAACTCATATTGTATTATGAGTTTGCAGTTTATGAAAGGCTGCAGTTTGTTTCGGTTATGATGAATGGGTTAATATCAATTCTTTTAGTGTCGTCACTGTTGTCACCGTAGAGTTTCTATGGTGTTTATTTAACTTTTCACCATTTCAACAATTCAAAATCTAAATCATCAAAATGACATATCATAACGGCACTATTAGCAAACACCTCTAAAAAGCGACTAATTTCGAACAATTGTACATACAAAATAACCTGTTAACAACGGCCAGTAACGAATATTAGCAAAATTTTTTTTTTCTTTCTTATATTCCTGTCAAAGGACGTTATTCGGAGGTTTGACAGAATACAATAAAACTTGTGTAAACTGGTACCGCGTATCTTTTCCTATTTGGCAGGTTTTCCGTTTTATTCAGGTTCTGTTTTGAACAGGTTTTATTGTATATTTGAATTTCAAAATTTGTATACTCACTTTCTGTATACAACATTATGCAAGAATAGTGGAAAAATATATTTAAATTGTTATATAATAAATTATATGACATTGAAAACTGATAGGGAGAAGCGTGGAAACAATATAAATAACTCTAAATATAAAATTATCGAACAGACCTTGAAAAGTTTACAGCTATAAATAGAAAACTCTAGTCGATATTGCAACTTTATCATGTGTACGCAATCAAAATTTCAATTGAATATGAAAAATCTGATTAACAATCCAATAAATTTGTCAAGAAATATGGATAAAAATACACTTTCTAATTCAATTATATTAATTTTCTATCCAGAAAATATCTTGAGTTAGAAGAAACCATAGGAAATTTGCTACAGAATAGCGTAAAAAAATAACCTTCAAACAACTGCCACTCCTAACAACGGATATTTTAGTGTCCTCTGTTAGTGGCTGTTGTTCAGAGGGGGGTTATTCTTTCTTGACAAAATGACCGCTGTTCGAAGGTGGCCGTTATTGGAGGTTTAGTTGTATATTTGCTTTTTTAATGAAAGGAAGGGAATGTTAAGTTACTTAATTAAAGTAAACATGAAAATTAACTTGACTCCAAAGAAAATTGTCACTTTAATAACTTTTAAGTTAGAAATCGATACACTGTAAAAGAAGGGAGAACAAAGATAACAGTTAAAAACTTTATCCTTGGCACAGTTTAGGCACATTGCTATAAAAATTCAAAAGATGTAACGAAACTTTGCCATAATAATCAATAAAAACGTACATACAAACGTGTAGTAAAATTTGATTAACCGTAATTCCATCGACAAGAGATCCAATCAATCGTGGTCTTAATGTTCAAGAATGCCATGTTGAACAATTTTGTGACTGAACATTTCTTGTTCAGTATACAAATTACCACGCTGCACTTCGAACCACACACAAACAGCTGACTTTCTTTCTTACGTATGTAAGTTGCCTGACTTTTGGGCAGTCCGTAACTAAGAAGTTTAATGAATATATATTTTAATAATATTAAAAGCGCGAGGGCATAAGCTATGAAGTCGTAAGTGAGGCATTACTCCTCACTTATGATGTTTGGTACGGCAAGAGATTGGTTCAGACCAAGAACACCAAAGTTACCATAATTTAAGCTTATACTGCCAAACCTCGAAGTAGCGCCACTACTACTTTGTCACTAAATCGGGTGTGGCACTAAACCGAAGAATCTCAAGCAATAAAAATTATTTAACACCTGCATAGGGGAATAGGGGTAATTTACCTGTGTAAAGTTGGCTGATGGCCCATTTGTTGCGTTGATTTAGGCACTAAGAAGACCTTTTTAATCGTACCCACCGTGGGTTCGGCCAGGCCCACTAAGGGAGTGCCGGGCAATGAGAGATAGACCACCTATAAGTAATTTTTGAGAATTGCTCACCCGAATACGATCCCGTGTTCTCCATACTTGTAGGTGCCGCACCATGGCTGTCTTCCTTAGCCAGGTTCGAACGTACAGCAGCGAAGTGTACAGTATTCCGTGCTGCATGTCATTGATTTCTACGATAAACCCGAACTCGAGCGGTACCGAATATTTTTCCGGATTGGCGGGTATCTAAATAAAAATTTTAAATTTGTCACCATAAAATTGTATAGCCAAATCGATTTTAAGGACTAAATTTTTTGTGTTTTTGGAATTGATTTTACTGCAACCGTAGAAATTCCAAAAAAGGATGTCATCTTAAAGAGTGTCTGCTGAACTTTAAAAGCCGCCAACACATTAACTGTAGTGTCTTTGTCCGTAATAAAGAGTGTCCTCTTAAGAGTGGACATTTGTAAAATTTTAAAAAATACGAACAATTTTAAGAAAATTAACAATAAATAGTCAAACATGTATTTTTTCTTTGAAGGTTATTTTGTACTTATTTCAAAAAACTTGCAAAGCGGGGTCTTGAAAAACACCGCGCTTTGGCGGTTGCCTTTGCAGGCTGTTCAAATTAATTACATTTCAATTTTCAAAGTATTTTATTATTAAAAGTAAATAATAATATTGTAAATATATTTATTTTAAAAAGAAATTTATAATACAAATAGTATAATATTAATTTAAGTTTTCTATAAACTTAACTCGGTTACTAACGTCGTTATTTGTTTTTTTTAATCTGTAAAAATATAAGATTTATATAAATCCCAATTTCTCCAATGCGATTCTTGTTTCTTTCATGCAAATTAGATTACGTTTTCTAAAACAAAGAGATGAATATAATAAATAATAATAAAGGGAAAGAATGAAAAATGCCTTGTAGAATTTAAAATTAGTTAAAAATATAATATATATATATATATTTCAGTAGTTAGTAATAAATGTAAGAAGAGAAACGTAAGAGACATTGGACAGATGGAAAATGCGGATGAAGTAAGATGCAGAAGTGAGGGATACAGATGCAGAAAAGAGAGGAAAAGAGATGCAGAAAAATAGGAGAAAGATGCAGAAAAGAGAGGGAAACAGATGCAATAAAGAGAGAAAGGAAAAAGATGCAAAAGAGGGCAAAGATACGGAAGAGAGAGAGAGAGAGAGAGAGAGAGATATGTAGGGAAAACAGAAAAAAAGAAAAATGTAGAAAAATAGAAAAATTCAGAAGAAAAAGGCGAAAGTTCCATAAGAGAGAGAGTGTCTGTATATGTGTGGGTGTGTTGCAAATAAAAAAGAAAAGCATTGAAAAAAAGGAAGAAAGACGAAGAAGACATAAGAGAATGTTGCGTAAGACAAGAAGCGTGTTGCAGAAAATAAAGTGCAGAAATAAGAGTCAGAATGATGTAGAAGACAAGAAAAAGTTCCACAACAGAGCGTGAATGTTGCAGAAATAGAGAGAAAATGCAGAAAAGAGAAAAGAGTACTGGTATTATTTTTCTAAAATTGAAATGATGTTATTCTAAAATCTAAAAAAAAGATAACAATGATATGCATTATCATTCTTTTCAAGAAAACAAGATTTAAGTAAGAATTCAACAATTTCTCAACTCTCTAGTAGCGTAAAATTTGTCATTTATTTGCTCAAATTCACATTAAGTAGAAAACTAGAAATGTTTCTAACTGTTTATACAGTAAACAGCTTTTTTTAAAAATAAAAAAAATACTTATTTAAATGTTTCTCCTGGCATTTCGCTGTTGTAGTTGCTTGAAATCTGCTACAATAAAACAAATAATCGCTAAAAAAACATAAAAAATCAGTTTTGTGCATTAGAGAGGAAGAAAAATTAAACAAAAAAATTATTATCCATTACAACAAATGGTAGCTTCATTTAACAATAGAAAATAAGCAAAAACTATCTAAAATTCATCCAATTCTTTAGATAAAATTATGAAAAAGGGAAAAAAAACTGTACTAAAAATACGTTTTATAAATAGAAAAATTCCAGTCATTTTTGAATTACAGCAAAATCTCGATATAGCGCCACAATTCAAACTGGCGCTAATCCAAAGAACTTTGAACATTAAAGATTACGGTATAAAAAATATTGAGGTATACGTGCAAGTTTGAGATTTGGGAGGTTAAATTCACGTGATTCGGTAATACAAATACACTTTGTATCACAAATCATGTGACTTTCAAGCGCCCAAATCCTACATTCGTTAAATCAAAGATAAAAAATTCTACATTCGTAAATTCAGAGTTAATGAAAAATAGTGCTATTTAATAGCTACGAGTAAAATTCGTTTGTCACTACTACTTGGCGCTATATAAGGGCTGCGCTATATAGGAGGGTGCCATATAAATTTTGTGACATATAGGAGGGTGCTACATGAAGTCTGTGACATATAGAATGGTGGCTACAAGAGAGTTTTACTACATAAGAAGGAGCAACATGAGGGTTGCACTGTATAAGAGGGCGTTACATGAGTATTATGTTACATAGGAAAGTGCTACATGAAAGCTGTGCCATATAAGAAGTCGCTAAAAAAAACTAACGATGTTTTGCGGTGTGTTAAAATTTACATAAGAACAAAATTAACATGTTCAGAATACGATACTCTTTAACGTAGTGACTTCATTAAAATTACTAAAATGTAACGTTATCTTTGAAAATTTTAATGAAGTTCCTCTGCAAATAAAAACAAAACAAAAAAATATATATACTTAATTTATAAAAATCTAATTACGAGTTTTTCTATGTCGTTGACATTTGAATAAATGAAAGAGGTAAAAGATCTTTCTCATTTAATGGTTTATCAAGGATAAATAAATGAAAGTACAGTATTAGTTCCATTCTTGATTCTTTCTCTAGTGAATCGAGTAATTCATTTAGAGATTCGGGTTAAGGTTAACAAAATATTATCTTTTATCTTTCAAGATGAATCAGAAAATCGAAGAGTTTAATTTTCGTGCCAAGATGTCGTTAAAAACTTCATAACGTTGGAGGGAAGCTGTTAGAGTTGCAGATTTTAACGTTTAAATTCGATTGAAAATTTCTTCTATGATTGCAGTCAAAGTAGATTTAGTTAATTTTCAGTTAATTTAAATTATTTTTAGTTGATGTTTCAGTTAAAACAATTGACTTACAGTTAATACAGTTAATTTTCGGTTAATTTAGATAATTCTTACTTGTTTTTTCACTAAAAATAGTTAATTTCGAGTTAATTTTTAATTACGTTTTCAGGTAAAAACAGTTAACTTTCAGTGAAATCAGTTAATTTTTAATTAATTTAAATAATTTTCATTTAGTTAATTTAAATCAATACTACGCTACTTAATTTTGGGTTAAGTTAGTTAATTTTTGAAATTATATGTATAGAAATTTCCAGTTAATTTTTTACTTAAATAGGTTAATTTATATAAACATTATTTAAAGGAATTATAATTTAATTAATAAAAATCCTACGTGCAAGGAAACACAAATTCACTTGAATAATGTGTAGCACACACATTAATGTACAATAAATTATTATTACTGTATTTTTATTATAATAAATATAAAAAATGTATTTATAGTATGTTAATTTTGTTTAAAAAATGGTTTGAAATGCAATTAAATATAAATTTATTAATTTAAGAGAAGAAAATGACGGAAAACCCATTAAGTATTACGCATTCTTATTAACAGATGAAAAATCAGTATGACTAGTAATTACTATTTTTAACTATAATTAATTCTACAAAATTATTCTTAACGTGTGATTATAGAAAACTTAATCAGAATTTCTCTTAATAATGTCATTTAATGTGATTTATTCCTCACATTGTCATATAGTTTGTAAGCTTATATTTTAAATCAGATTTATTAACAGGATCCAGTTGAGAATTCTTCGAATCATTAAGTGTATATATAAGCCTTACATGATGCACATTAATATGCATCACCACATGTTCCTTTCATGTTTCTAAAAATATATTTTATACTATTTATCGTTTCACTTCACTGATAAAGATAATAGTGTTTACATAGTTACTATGCAGAGTACATCAACATGAAAATACTACTCATCAGTACAATACATCCTCCATTTTCTGGACAGCATTCAGAAAATTATGAAATGTCTTAATTTTATAGCAATGACGAGTGATGTTGAAATTCATCACTATCATCATCGTCATCAGAGATATCAAAATGAAGATCAGAAGGAGAGGTGCCTCTTTACATACACGCAGATATACGTATACCTACATATACCTGTGTGTATTTAAAGAGAAAGAAAGAAATAATACGTAACTGACTGAAAATAGAACTGATCCGCAACGTGATTTAGAATTGAAACTGGAACTGGAACTAAAAGACCTAGTATTGGAACTGAAAGACTTAGAATTGGAACTGGAACTGAACTGACTCAAACTGAAATTTAAAACTGACTGAAACTAGAACATAACACAAAATTGGAACTGGAACTAAAACTTTTGACCTAGAACTAAAACTGGAACTGAAACTGAAACAATACTTATAAAATATATTACTTCACATTTATATATATATTAATATATAAAAGTTTTTATCTGAAACTTTCATTATTGTTACACGGTTCGTAAAAATGATCCTTTATGCAACATAAGTCATTTTTCTCTCGTCATATTTCATTCTCTCTCAATAAATATTATATTGAAATGAAAATAAATATATAATAAAACCAGGAATTTATACTAAAATATTGAAATAAAATAAAAATAATATTTAAAATATACTGAGACGATGAGGAGAAATATTAAAGATATATAAAAACTCAAAAATAACTTCAAATAATGTTTAACACTACGAGATAAAATACGATTTAAAGTGGAATAAATTACATTTTTGATCGAATTTCATTGAAATTTACCACGAAATTTACTTAATATATTTATTGTGTAATTTAACACAAAATTTAATAGGATTTGATTGAAATTTTTCATTAAGTTTAATTTAACTTGATCGAAATTTCTCATTAATTTTTTTAAATGTAAATTGTCTTAGTAACTAAGTGCGTATATATACGCAGTACGGTGGTTAAACAGATAATAACTTATTATCTAACAAACTAATGTATATTTATTCAGATTAAATATGCACAAACCATTAATAATCAGATTGTAAATTAATTTAAACAATTCATTAATTTGCTTCTCATTTTATTTTTACATTAATAATATTTATAAACAAAAATTTATAAATTTTTTAAAACAAATGAAATGCAATTAAGAAAAAATTAATTAAAATCTAATTAAATTATTATAAAAATGTAAACATTATTACAGATTTTTTTTTTCATTTCTGTCTTAACTTTTTTTAATAATAAATAACTTTAATTATAATTTTAAAAGTTATATTTAGATATAATGATGCGCGTTATATAAACTAGTTTATGATTGAATATTCTAATTAAATAAGTAAACAATTAAATTATATTTTAATTACAATTAAAAATGAAACATTTAACTTGATATTTTTCTGAAAATTATCCTGGTTATATGGTAAATGTGTAGTGTTTTCTATGTATATATGAAGCAATTTTGTGTATAGAATTACCATAATTATGTTTTTCACATGAAAACAGTGTCTGAAGGGAAGAATTAATGAAAAATCTAATTTATTTATTAGCACATGAGAACAAACTGGATAATTCTACTTATGAAGTAATTGATCATTTGCAGCAGCACTTACTCCAATGACTTCCTATCAGCAAATTCATTAATCACTTTAACAGTAAAAATCTTCTATTTTATTAAGATTTACTTATTTATTTTCATAATTAGTTAATTTAATACATTTATATTTATCGCTTATATAAATTCGAACTTTAAGGAAACACATGGGATGTCATTCATGTTGGAAAAACGAGCATCTCATGCAAAAAAAAATTGTTACTTTCCTAAAAGAATATCTTTATTTCACTTATGCTATTTAGAGAATTAGTATAAATATTTAATACTATTACAAGATTTTAATTAAAATATACAATTTTATTTGGTTATTTTTAAAGAAAATGAGCTAAATCTGTAACTGGATTAATATTTATTAGTGGGTAAGGTATATGAAGATCGTAATGCGAGCTAATGAAACGATAAATTCAATTTTATAATCAATATTAAAATTAGAAACTAGGATAGTTTATATCAATTAATTATCTGTTAAACTCAATTCATTTTAAAGCAATTTATTATAGTAAATACGAGAACAAATAACGCAATTTTTATGGAATATCCTGATGATAGCCATAGAAAATTAATGTATTTTTATAAAACTAAATTAAATTACAATATATTTATATAATAAGAATATTAAATAATGTTTATTCTACATAAAAACCTTTTTTTGTATTTGACATTTCATAAAATGCAGAAATCTCATGATAAAATAAGTACTTAATTTCAATTAAAAGTACTTGCCTGTATTAAATAACAATTAAATGCTAAACCAGTGTATACTTCTCTAAAACAAAAATATCTCTC
Organism: Centruroides vittatus; assembly: GCF_030686945.1. NCBI lineage: Eukaryota > Metazoa > Arthropoda > Arachnida > Scorpiones > Buthidae > Centruroides > Centruroides vittatus. Next base: position 6,229,564 of record NW_027122385.1, read on the forward strand.
CATCAGTATGAACATTATATTCAGATATATGATTATTTCATCATCCGTAAATAGTTTTATGAGTGGGTGATTGCCTCTTGTGGTTTCTCTAATTAAATTCACAGTAGGAGTTGTTTATGCTTACAGAAAATTTACTGCACTCTATACGTAACACATTAATTATAATTGAAAAAAATCACATAAAATATAATAATTATAAAAAATATAATTTATTATCTATGAAATGTACAGTGTATTTAGTCAATGTTCAAAATATCCTAAAGGATAAATAAATAAATAACTTCTGCAGTTAGGAAGATAAATATTTGAATATTTTTAACTTATCTCTTCGTAACTTTGTATAAATAAAATTATACAAACTCATTTAACCACTTGAAATGAGATAGAAATTGTTAATTATTCTTTTTGTTTTTGTTGGGTATTTCAATTTAAAAAAGATTTATTACAAGAACTTCTTGTTAAGCAAACTTTATTTTAACATTTTATTAAAATTTTCAAGTTTTAAATAGATATTTACAGCAAAATTGCATTTATTTTTGCTTTCAATTGCACTAAAGTTATGAATTTTCTTAACGAAAATTAATTAATTTTTGTATGAAGCAGTAGAAAAATATTATAAATTTCCTGGATTTTTATTGATTTTATAAATGATACTTTATATATTTTAATTGAGAATTAAAAGAAAATTTAGAGATTAAGTTACACTTCATTACCTGAAGAAGTTAAGTAAAACATAATTTATATAATATAAATAAGTTAAAATGTAAAGTAAGATATTTCTATAGAAAATATGAGGTAACATAAGTTAGTTAACTATTGCAAAAATAGATTTTTCAAGTCTTTATTTCTTAAAGTTTAATACACAATTTAACAAACTAAATTAAACCATCACACGGTACTTTTTAGCCATTCTTTATTCAGAAAACTTTATTTTTTTGCATAATTTACAGCAATGAAATAGATAAAATGTTTGAAAAGTTTAAATATATTTTTTTAATTATTTAAGATCATAAAATATGAAAATTAAGTTAGGTAAAAATTGTCTACTTCCGGTCTACAGTCTTGTTTATAAAAATAAGATTATTTTCTAATTTTTTTTCGCCTTTTTAGCAGATTATTGACTTCAATCTGTTTACTGTTGAAGTGAAATAACGATGAAATAAATGGGAATGTCATTTACAGATGGCATTGAATAGGGATGGAAATTGGACAAGAAATAAATATAAACAACTTCCTGTCATTTAAAAACGATATAAAATAAAACTTTTATTTATAAAATTTTTTATATGAATTGAATATAAACAATAAATTTATAATTTTTTCAAAAAATTCATTTCTGTATTGTGCTATACAAAACTTGGAATGACGTTATTACATATACAAAATAATTTACTTTATTTATTAAAAATAAATATAAAATATTTCTGTAATTATAATTAAAAATAAACATTAATTAATTAAAGATTTATAACATTTAAATATTAATTTTAATCACTTTTAATAGGAGAAAAATTTTAAATCATTCTTCTGCATACTTAATATAAGGATAATTTTTAATAAATTGTAGAAAACTATTTACATAAATTTCAAATTACGAAGGATATTATAAGATAAATTAATAAACAATTTATTTATTAATTTTGTAAACAATTATAAGCACTGTATTATTAAATTTTAAAGAGTGTTCGGCTTCACTGCCAGGCAGATGTCTATGCAGTGAAGTAACATTTACAGGATCCGGGAATGTACTTTCGTAGAAGTTATAATTAAATTTTAAATAATATTTTAAAAAATCTCTTACCGTTTGTGTAAGATATGTTATTATAATGCAACAAGCATTCTTTCCTGCTGTCAATGCGATACTGTTTATCAGTGGTTGTCTCCATTTGATAGCAGTCAATATGCAGTAGTGATGCGGTGATGCTTCTTTGGAGGGGAAAATTCCGATCGACAATTGGCGTATGTTCAACACGTCTACTTCTTATCACACAGTTCAACTGATTAACTCAACAAAGTCACCTTCTCATTCTTACTTTTGTTGAGAGTTCCGGTTACAAAACGTCGCAACCAATCAGAATAGCTTTCGAAGTGGTCTAGAGAAGCTATCAGAGATTGTAGCGTTCGTAGTGGTGAAGTGAAGAAATTACAACAAAACAGCGTTACCACACGAACAATTTCTGTACAAAAATTAACTATTAAAACACACCTTGCTGCGTTATTCCATTATTATAATTACTTAATATTAATTAATTATCAAACTATATTACAAGAATCGTTCTCAAACTTGATTTAAATACTTCTTGATCCATAATTTCATCACTTCTTTTTCTTCTTGAATTATAAATTATATTATTGAAGATAATTCTAATGTAAATGTGTATAAAATTCCTGAAATTCTCGACTGTTTCAACGTTATTATTAATATATACACGAAATAATTGGTTAATTTATAACTGAATTTTTATTTGTTTAAATTATTTGAAATTGAATTTAATTATTTACTTAAGAATTTTACATTTTTAAGACAGTTTGGAAAGTATTTTTGTAGATTGTAGCCAGAAAATCAAGGTCTGATATAAATTATCGATTCGAGTTTCCAGTGAGGAAATTTAAACAGATTTGTATTTTATTTTATTTTATTACAGTAGAGTTTTCTGCTAAAGAATTGTATATAAGAACATATTTCTTAAGAATTGGAAGTATTTCTTCGCAGAAAATTAACTGTAAACTATTTCTGACGTAAATAGAAAATTTAATTTATCTAAATTGACGTAAATGATTAAAATATTTATACATTAAACAAATTTCTTTTTAGATTTCTAGTTGAAGATACAAGTTATGAAAACGTTAATGGAGAAAATATAATAAACGTCGATATTCATTATGATTTACTTATTAGCCCTTAACTTTATATTCGTTCATTCAGCGAAATAAATGGATAACAGTTACCATAAATCCTTTTATTTCTTGAAAAAGTAGGGTGAGAATTCTCTGAAAGGATCAAGAAAATCCAATCACGGTTGGTAAAATAACTGATTAAATGCGTTTATTCTTAATAAACGTTCATAAAAATAATATTACTTTCCCAGCTGTTATATATAACAGAGGGGAAATATGGCAATCGTTCAGAAAATGACCCTCAGATTTTTAAATTCTTGGACTCAGGGGACGTCGAAACATCAGAAAATGCAAAGAAAATTTGGGGAATTTTTTCTGTATATAGGGATGTTAGCTTGTGTTGTGTAGCAGGCACGATTTTGTACACCCACTAGAAGCTTAATAACTCCTGTGTCTTATGTCGAACCTTTATGAAATTTTGCAGGTAGGTTTGCATATTATGTCTATTTATGCTATTAAACTTTAGTGGTTTAATGTCAAGAAGGAGAGAAGATAAAGCGGTTCACGTGTCGTATCAGGAGGGGAATCAAAATCGATAAAGATTGTACTTATTATTACCATTCATAACTTGTTAATAAAACTTATCTTTACTCTCAAATTTAAGACTTTTGCCATTATGTAGTAAGTAATAACAGAAATATTTAAAATAAGTCCCATAACAGATGACAACACACACGATTTTAACTTTTTTTGCTGTTAGACTTAAGCTGGATAAATTAATTATAATATGAAATGTTTTCTATTATCTTGCTTAAAAAATATTCTTTAATTAAAAATTCCAAAATTCTTACACGTTTTAATGCTTTATTCCGATTCTTGCAGTGTTGTTATTTAGTAAATTATTATTCAACTCTCTTTAAATTGTTCGCTCTTTCATATCTGCTGACTTGAAAGAGCAAAGCTAACGACACGTGAAGAATAATAATGAAAATATCCCGTTGTCGTATCGTGTAATCTTAACCAGACTCTTATTTAAGTAATAATAAAATCCAGAAAGTAACGCAGCAATGGACGACAATAAAATACATTATTAATTTTTATAAATCGTTATAAATATATTTTAAAATAACATTAATTTCTAGCTTCTAAAACTTATATAAATAACTTTAAAAAATTCATTTAAAAATCTTGGTGTTAGAAAAAAAAGCGTTTTTACGATATAATTATTAATTTCCTGTATTGATTTACATTAGAACCTTTGATGACAGACACCTCCCACAACGACCACCTTTAAACCTAGGCAATTTTATTAGGGAACGTTGAACTAAGATGCGTAATAATAACGCACATTTCGTCCACTGTCCGTTATTTAGAGGTTTAACTATATAACTAATAATTTTCGGAATAGACATAGAATAGAACCTTTCGTGACGGACACCTTCCAAAGCGGCCACCTTTAAACAGAAAGGATTTTATCAGGAAACATTGATCTAAGATTCATACAAAGTATGAATCTTAGTTCCACCATGCATATTTCCACCAGTGTCCGTTGTTTAGAGGTTTGAGTGTATTAAAATTTGGGTATTATTATAGCTTTGTACATATTAATTTTTAAATTATTATATAATTATAAGTAATTTAAATTAAGTATTTTCTTATTCTCCGAAGAGAAGATAAAATTTATAATTTAAAATTTAAAAACTTAACATAATTAAATTTTTTACATTATTATATTAAGTGGGAGTTCATTGCAGAATACCATACAACCAGTCCTACTCTTCTGTATAATATAGAAAAAAAATAATGGAATATAGAAATAATTATAATATAATCGAACCTGTAAACAACGACCACTGACGAGAATATAAAAATGGCCCTTTTCTGCATGTTATTTTATATGTATTTTTGATTTAAAAAATACTTGGAGAAAAATGCCTTCTATTTTGAGTTAGTCTATATTGGTAAATGACAGTTCTTGGGGTTTATACTAAGCATATAGTTTCAACTGCATACTTAAAACTATGAACATAATATGTACTAGAAAATAATTGCATACCCTCTGGAGAATTTTTATTCTAGTATGATGCGTGTAGTATATAGCATGAAGATGAAGCATTTTACACACCAATTATACAAGCTGAACAATATATAATTTATTACAAATGAAAAGTTTATACACTAATGATCATCCTTTGATACAAAGAATCGTCTTTTTATGCCAAGTCGTCCTTTTTATAGCTAGGATCGTTATTTCCTACCTAACATAGTCTTTACATACAAAGATCGTCCTTTAATTTTTAGGTCGCATCCTTTTCTAGCAAAGATCGTCCCTTCATAGTAATGATTAATTATAATCACAATATTTTTCTAAAATTCATTCCTCTTTTAACACCTAAATTTTACCAATTAATGAGGAATACACGAGATAATTTTTAAATTAATTGAGTAATTTTTTATAATAAATAAATAATTTAATATTTTATCAAGACTCTACATTTAAGAATTATTTAAAGAATAAAATTAAATTAAACAGAATTCATTTAATTTAAAAATAATATTAATTTTTAAAACATTTTTTCTATTTATTATTTTTATAATTAAAATTAAATTTTTGATGAATATCCTTCAATGAAATCTATGTTATTTTATAACATTTTTTAAAGTTATATACGTTTAAAATTGCTGTAAAAGTGCCAATCAATATAATACAAACCTGGAAATGTCATTAAAATTTACAAAAATTAAATTAAAAAATTAATAATATAAAGCAAAAACAATCGACTTCCTTCTTGATTATTAAAATATTAATATTTTAATGGAAAAATCTTTAAAAATATAATTTAATTTTAAAAATTGTAACCTGCAACAATGGCTATGTCTATACTGCGGCCATTTTTTCCAGAAACATTGACAATGCGTACAAAATAACCTCCCAACAACGGGCCATTTTCTATGTTGTCGTCAGTGTCCGTTTTTCACAGGTTTAGCTGTAATTAATAAAGAAATCAAGTTAATAAAATAATTTAAAAAGTAGTTTAATATAGAATATATTAAAGAGATTTCTACCAAGCAGTAAATAAACGAAATTACATCCAAACCTGCAAACAACGACCACTGACGAAAAGATTAAAAATGGCCGTTGTTTCGAAATTATTTCTGTTCTCATATTTATTTGACAATCAGGAAAACAGTAGGAATAAGTAGAGTTAGACAAGTGCGCGCAATGACAGGTTCGACTGTATAATATAATAATTATTAAAATTCAAATTTCTAAGATTTCAGAAGTTAAAATATGTAACCTGACTTAAGTTACGCCATTTTAAAATTGACGAATTTTACAACGAAAGTGTGGTCTCTTCTTATGCAAGTTTCTCGATAAATAAATGAAAAGGCATGCAAAAAGTCTTTAGAAACATTAAAAGAAGGGATGAAGATGCTGACGAAGACATATTTTACTTAAATTCTTTTACCAAAACTGTTTAAAATGATAAATTGAAGCTTATCCAAAACGCTTGCATCAGCACAGTCGATTGACTTATTTGTTATCCACGCTGATCCACTTCATCCGATTGGCAAGAATCGTAAACCCGTCGTAAAGTGAATATTTATCGTATATTGAACTTTTATTACATTATGGAAATCTATCATAAAGCCGTTTGATCGCATGCTTAATCAATCGTAAAGCAGGAGCTCTCTGCAGCGTGGTACACCCCTCTTCTCCACTCTTTTGTATTATAAAGAGAAAGTCAAACAACCCTTAAACAACGGTCACTTTTTTGTTCGTGTCAATGGCCGTTGTTTACGGGTTATTTTGTATGCATTTTGTTCAAAACGAGAAAGTTTCCACTGTTTAGAGGTGGTCTTTATTGGGAGGTGACAGTACTTGGAGGCTTTACTGATAAAATTCTATTTTATTAGATAAAAGACCGCTGTTATATACAATAGCCAGGAAAATAGAAGATAGTCTTTGTAGTTATCTTCCTGTATTAGAAACTTCAAACTTTCTGTGAAAATTTTTAAAATATTCTTTAATACTTAAATTTCCTGAAAAAACATTTTGTCCAACTAACTATAGAATTCTCTTTAGCATTTTCTAATAATAGGTCTATTTTTATGGTCCTTTTTTTGATAATACACATGCCTTACGCGTTTACAGATGCTATTAATAGCTTTGATGTATATCTTCTAACCTTTATCTCCTGTTTTCTTCCTACTTGAAGGGATAAAAAAATAAATCACGTCACTCCTTAAAGTGTTTACAAAAGTCAAGTCAATGATTGTAATAATAATATTTTAAATTATATTTAGGTTAACACTGGATTAACACCAGACACTTATTATGGAGTTATTATAATACATTTTGTATAACAGCACTTTTCTTGTAGATTTTACTTTAATTAAGTTTTATATACTTAAAGTTACAATTTCTGAGAATGTAAATCTTCAAATACAGTCGAAACTGTAATAGCGGACAGCTCCCTATTTTCAGAGTTGAACAAAAATGCGTATAAAATAACCTACAAACAATGGCTATTTTCTGTTTCCGTCAGTGTCCGTTGTATAGAGGTTTGACTTTAGTATTACATTACGTATATTTTTGAATAAAATTGATGTTTATTTAACATAGGTTATTTTAAATGATTATAAGAAAATTTTATCCCTATGCAAGAACAAAGGGGTCATTACTGAAACAATGTTCTATAAGTGTATAATAATTAAGTAATACAGCATTATCTTATATAAATCATACCTGTGAACAAAGGCTACTGACTGGATCGTAAAAAGTGGCCGTTGTTTGGAGGTTATTTTGTGCGTATGTTTTTTCAACGTTTTTGGAAAAATGGTCGTCATTTAGAGGTGGCCGTTATTGAAAGTTTGAACGTATCTGTATACATTTGATTCCAGGATTAAATCTGGGTAGAAAACCCAAGGAGTTTTTCATGGGTGGTCTGTCCCAGATATGTTGGCCTGTGTCTATCATGACCAAGTTAATGAAACTTCTCACCACTGGTCGTGGGTTCGCATCTGATCAATAACCTGGCTCGTGGAGTCTTCTGAGATTTTCTCACGTGTCTAACATTTAAACATGGGCTATTTCTCATATTTATAACACCTTAGAAGAGCTCTCATTTATTGTGTTGCCTTATTTCCATGAATTTAATTCATCCCAACGACCATGGTAATGGAAAAGACATTAATTACATTATAATTCAGGAAAAACTTCAAATTTGTTTAAGATTTGGTTTTTTAATGAGGGAATGTCACTTTATTACCTCAAATAATTATTAAAAAAATAAAGGCAATTAAAGGTACAGAGGAAAATTTAAACATTAGCTGATTTCATTAAAATTTCTTCGATTTTTCCAGGTTTCATACATTGTGATTTATTGTTTATTGTTGTATATACTTCGTGGAAAAGAAATAATTAATTTGTTAAAAATTGGCAAAGAACCAGAGAAACTTTTGTGACAGTCGATGTTCCTCATCATCTGTAGATGTTCCTCATCTGACTTTTAATACTGGTTGAGTGTCATCTCAACCAGCATTAAAAGTCAGATCAATATCTTGACCTGATTTTAATACTGGCTGAGAGCAAGTCAAGAGTAGCATAACAAAAGTATTGTTCTGGGGATATTTTCATAAATATTTAATACAAACTGTTTATAAAATATACAGAAAAAGCTACTTATATACCATATTATTTTGTATTTAAACATATCATTATAGGGAGCATTTGATTTAATTATTAAATAATTAAACATGAACAATCAGCTGGTAGGTATACTATTGTATTGACACTGTTGTAATATCAATTATAACACAGTATTGAATTGAAAGTATTATTAACAATTAATGCTATTATTTTAAAATCTAGTTTTTTGTGTCTTTTTCTATATATTAAATTCCAAATTATAGAAAAATCCTCAAGCATATGTTTTTATCAAACAGTATTGTTGCTCTAGGAATAGTTTAGAAGTCATTTAAGTAGAAAATGGAAGATGTTTTGGAAGTTATTTTCAATATTTTATGCTATTTTCAATACAGAAGACATTTCACTTTACAATTTTAGTAGAAAAAGCGAGAAAAAATTAATATAAAATCAATATTTAGGAAAGTGGACTCGATCTGATCTGATATTTGATTTATGCCAAGGGACAACACACTTGTGAGATCTGACAAGGGGTAATGCCTCCCGGAGGGTATTTTCTAAAGGAAACTATCTCCTATTCAATTGTTAGACAGGCGAAGAAAACTCGGTAAACTCCATATGCCAGCTCATTTGACAGGTGCAGTAATGTTCAAAATAACCACTCAGTCGGTTTGACGAAAAACACAAACTTTATATTTACAGTAAATGTACAAAATAATCCACTTAGAGTTACAATTAAATATGCACAACCACTAATTCCAACAACAACCGACTATTCCCGTACAAATTCGTCGAAAGAACTCCTTACGAACAAACAGACTTGTAATTAACAAAACCTCCGAGTCAGGAACAAGTTCATACACAAACACGTAACTTCCAACGAGAGAGTTAGTTAACACTTCGATAACGACGATCTCCCTTGATCCGATCCGATCCGATCACTTCCGATACGATCACACCATCCGATCCGAACTTCCGTTACGAGCTCGATCCGAGCTTAAATAGTCGACGGCGTTCGAACCCTGCTCCAATCAAATTTGAATGTTCCCGCAACGGCCGCCAACGGTCACTTCCCGCCGGCCAATCGTCCGATGGTTGACGATTCGAAACTTAACGGTTCTTCCCACGGAAGTTCCTAACGGTCGTTTCCAACGGCCGATCCTAACGACTTTTCCGTTATGACAGTTCGTTATAACAAACAGGTGGGAATCGCGCGTCTTGGCGATTCCATACCTTACACCTCCGCGGCCAAGGATCAAACTGAGCTTAGCCCAAGCCTGTTTGATCCAACAACACTCAGCAATTTTACAAATGTCCGTTCGTGCGGACTGACCCTTACCTCCGGTACAACCGGGCAAACTCGCTATAACCCGCGCACAGAGATGCCTCGCGATAGTGTAGGACCCCTTGGATCCCCGAGACCTATCCGCGCGGGTCCCCCTACGAGGAGGTCGTCCCCGTCGCCTTCGGCGCGTCATCCGGTTTTGTTGGTCACCAGATGTCGCTCGGCCCTTCTCACGGAATTTGGGTTTCTTACCGCGAGCTCGGTTGTGACCGTTGTCCGTCGTTTTCCGGACCGGCGATATGCCTCCCTCCGGACTTAGCACGTGTGTGGGTGGTTCCGATTGGCCACTGGCCGCGCCCGCCGTGGCCCGAGACCTCCGGGTCTCTTCACCGCTGTGTTTTCTTTGAACCCGAGTGACGGTCGCCAAGATCAGGTTCGCCTGTTGCCCAATCAATTCGGCCAAGTCGTCCACGGAATGACACTCCTTCGTAGCATCCAGGGGCTTATCCCGTGTCGCATTCGGTAACCCTAGCAGCGGTTCGCTAGTTTCCCCGATCGCTCGTCTTTGGTCATCGGCGTGTCGCGCCAACTGAGTCGCGGGTTCCCGGCCGATATCTCCCAAGTCGATTATTTCCCCGACGCCACAATTTTGACCCTGAGGCGTCCCAGCTACCCCATTCTTTACTGCTCTGACTCCCGGCCTCCCTTCATCAGCGTCCTCGCCCTCCAGTTTCCTGTTCGCGGCGGGTCGTTCGCTTTGGCTATCCGATTCGCTACCGGAATATTTCCTCGCAATAGGAGTCGCGTCCCCTGCTTTATTTTGCTCAGACTGCGCCCTCCGCTCACACTGGGCCGTGCGCTGCCGCCCTTGTGTCTGGTCAAGCGGTCCTATGACCATCCCCCGGTTTTTGTCGTCGGGCGGCTCTCGTTTAACCGCCTCGCTCGCTTCCACGAACATCCCCGCTACCGCACTTAATATACTCTGCTCCTCAGCTAATTCCCTTTTTCTTGCCTCGGAATCCGCTTTCTCTCTCGCTTCTACCAGCGCTCGGAAGTCCCTTTCCGTTAAGAGAGCGTCTGTCGCTTTCCCTAACCTATTGGTGATCGCACACGTCACCCGTGCCGATCCTGGCGTTTCTTCGCGTCCTTCCTCCCACAATCCAAGCGGTACTGACGCTAAACCTGCCTCTACCTGGTGACCGAAGGCTCCCACTAACCGTGTCTTCCCCCTCGTTTCTGTCACCGCTGGTACCCTTGACTTCCTCAAAACTGAAATTTCGGCTCCCGAGTCGACTATAGCTGACAAACAACTTCCGCCACAGGCCAACTTAACTCTGCGTAGCGAATCGTCGGCTTCCGGTTGGTCGTACGTTGTCACTCTTGCCACTAAACGTTCGTTCGGTCGGGATGGCTCGTTTGCAGGTGCTAATCTCGCCCGGTCCGGCTCGCTGGACCGCTTCCGCTTGGGGCAGTCCCTCCTCCAGTGCCCCATTTTACCGCAAACGTGACAACTATTCCTCGTGTGTTGCTCGGGCGCGCCCCGTGTCACGGGCTTCGATTCCCTTGACGGTTTCCCCTGTTGTTCCCGCTGCCGTCCAGATTCCCTGTCTAACGTTAGTTCGCCGCCCGTCGCTTCTGCAAATTTCTCTATATGCTTAGCTAGAACCGCGGGTTTGCTCCACCCGTTCCCTTCTTGCAGTATGACGTATTTCCTCGCCTCGGGGGGCAATAGCGTCTTTAGGTGGTCCGCCACAGTCAATTCTACCAGGTCCTCTACCGTCCGCACCTCCCTACTGTCTACGTAGTAACCATATAAATCCTTCAGGCGCGACGCAAACTGCGGCCACGTTTCTTCTGGGAAGCGCGCTGCCCGCCTAAACCCCTTTAAGTATTCCGCGGGGGAGAGCCTCAGCTCCTCAAGGACGAACTCCTTCAGGGAAGGGTAATGTTTAATTTTCTCCGCTGCTAATCTAGCCAGCGACGCTCTACATTTCTCAGACAATGCGCCCAACACTATCTGCCCCTGTACTTCTGCCGGAACCTCGTAGGTCTCTAAGATTACCTCTACCAAGCGGAACCACGAAGGCACTGCCTCTTCTTCCTCCGGCATCTTCGGTAGAGCCCCCCTTACTCTACGGGCGTAATCGTCAAAACTCGCTTTGCCGAGACCGTCCTCACTATTCCGGGACCCGTGTGCTAACCTATCCCGTTCTAACTGTATTTCTGCGATTCTCTCTTTGCTTGTTGCCTCGATTTCCGCTCTTTTTGTCTCTGCCTCGGTTTCCGCGATTCTCTCTTTGCTTGCCGCCTCGATTTCCGCTCTTTTTGTCTCTGCCTCGGACCTGATTCTCTCGATCTCGAGCTGTATCTTAAGCGCTTCGATGTCGTCTCCCGACCCGCTTGTCCTGCGCGATGAACTCGGCTCGTCATCCTCCCAGTCCCTAGCATCTAGCTGCCGCGATTTCGCGCGTCTAGGCATCTCTGTGTGCTAGCGAGAAACAAAAAATTTACCTGGGTCTAATTGCTGGTGATGCTCTGTACGTCTGCTTCTCTGTCGTAGCTCAGTTCTTCCGATTCTTTGGAGTATAATCCAGGATAATCCAACGTAATCCAAATATCCAAAATATCCTGTCGAGACTGCGCCAGTAATGTTCAAAATAACCACTCAGTCGGTTTGACGAAAAACACAAACTTTATATTTACAGTAAATGTACAAAATAATCCACTTAGAGTTACAATTAAATATGCACAACACTAATTCCAACAACAACCGACTATTCCCGTACAAATTCGTCGAAAGAACTCCTTACGAACAAACAGACTTGTAATTAACAAAACCTCCGAGTCAGGAACAAGTTCATACACAAACACGTAACTTCCAACGAGAGAGTTAGTTAACACTTCGATAACGACGATCTCCCTTGATCCGATCCGATCCGATCACTTCCGATACGATCACACCATCCGATCCGAACTTCCGTTACGAGCTCGATCCGAGCTTAAATAGTCGACGGCGTTCGAACCCTGCTCCAATCAAATTTGAATGTTCCCGCAACGGCCGCCAACGGTCACTTCCCGCCGGCCAATCGTCCGATGGTTGACGATTCGAAACTTAACGGTTCTTCCCACGGAAGTTCCTAACGGTCGTTTCCAACGGCCGATCCTAACGACTTTTCCGTTATGACAGTTCGTTATAACAAACAGGTGGGAATCGCGCGTCTTGGCGATTCCATACCTTACAGGTGCGAACCCGCGACACTGGTCGTACTGGTCGTGGGTTCGCACCTGTCAAATAGTCTGGCACGTGGTTGTGGATTCGATATATTTGCAGGGAGTTTTTCGGGGTTTTCACGTGTTTACGAAGTTTTTCAAGTTTCTAGTGAGTTTAATCTTCGAAAATTTTTCAATAAAAATCGTTTCTGATGTTAAAATAGGCATTAAAAAATTTTTAAAAATTTTTACGGCTTTTTTAGATATACGTCACTAATTTGAAATTTAATGTTTAGAATCTTTAAAAGTGGAATTTTGTAAGATATTCAAGGAATTTGTAATTTTACTTTATAATAATATATTGCATATTTAAATATACAGTTTCATACTTAAGCTTTGCAGATAATGAGATAAATACCAATAAGCACGGTTGCTTAACTTATTTTAGTAAAAAAAAGTAAAGTTAATTTTTTCGTAAATCCTTCCTAAACCCAATTTATGAGACAATAAAAAGTTCAATCCTTACAAGTTTTTTAACCATCATTAAGTATTAGAGAGCGAAGAAAACGCTTCAGTATAAATGACTGGATGAAAATAACTTCCAGCATATTTTGAATTCAAATAATAGCATAGAATATGTACTGTACGTACAAATTACTTTACTAACTGCCAGTAGTCGAGTGGGTTTATTACTACTCGAAAGTTAGTCGTAAACTCCATGATTTCTCCATGTTCGTCACACTTTAATAGGGGTGTGGGTTTGCACTTCAACCTCACAAACAAGCAAGAGACAGGGAGTTTTCCGGATTTTTTTCACGTTTGTAAACACTTACATAGAGGCATTCCCCTAGTCAGATTGCATTGCTGTTTATATTGATAATAATAACAACCAACTTTCCAGTGACGTAACCAAGAAAGGGCAGCCATACCTAAATATATTATGTGACAAACACGTGTCTATACAGCGCAAATGGATATATCCAGTGATATTGAAGTGAATTTAAGTTTACACCTAATTAGGGCGCCCTGATATTGTTTCTAGTTAAGATAGATGCATATCCAAGGGTTAATGTACCTATTATCTGATAGTGATGTCTTTTCTGCGAAGATACAGTTGTATCTGTAGAAAATATCTGTAGAATATGCATCGGAAATGCTCTGGAAATCACATTATGCTGGATCTCGTGTTACATCGGTGATGAGGCACAACTTCTAAATCCTGCCTGCATGTATCAACATAGTTTTTTATTGCAATAATACATTAATACACACGTAAATTATACTTATTAAACACGATAATTTATCAGAAATTTACTCTTCATACTGCATTCCTTAACAGAAATCCGCATCCTCCATTACTTTGTATATGATGAATCTTACTGAGAGAGCTTCGTAAATTATTTTAAAGTAATTTTAATTAAAATATAAATAAATAAACAACAAAATTCTCAATAATCAATTGAAAATGCAGCAATAGATTCATTTAATTATAAATAAAATATGAAATAAATATTGTTAAATTCATGCTTTTATTCATACGTTTCTTGTGGAACGTACAAAAGTCGAACTGATTTATGTACTGGAAGAATAATGCCACATCAGATGAATTTCTTTTTATAATAATCCAAAGAAAAGGTGTCAAAATTTATTGTATTCTTGACAGAAAACCAGTTGGAAGTATAAAAGAAAATAGTAGAATGATCTGAAAATATTGGTGATGCAGGTATCGTTAGAAGATATCAAAAGTAGATTATCATCGCTTTACTTTCATCTAAAAATGTATGGAATCTCTCAAGAATTTGAAAACGTATAGAGAATTTTTAGTGTCAAGATGTATAAAAATGTATTTTTAAATACAAAAAATAGAAAAGTAATAGAAAAAATTATTACATAAAGCAACTTTTCTCGATCAGTTAGTGACATTTACCACTAAAATGGTGTTCCAAAAGTTACTTAACCTTGTTTCGTTTTGACTGCTGTTCCACACACATTTTTTATGTGAAATCTGAATTTAGAACACGTTTTTTCTTTAGAAAATCGATGAAAACACAACAAAAATACGATATTATTTCAGCTTTGACAGTCTTTTATTGGAGCTTGGGATACACGTGAAGTGGAAGGAGGATTCTAAGGTAGACATGAAGTAAGATGATGGGATAGACATAAAGTGAGATGCTAGGATAGACATGAAGTGAGATGCTAGGATAGACATGAAGTGAGATGCTAGGATAGACATGAAGTGAGAGGATTGGATAGACATGAAGTAAGATGCTAGGATAGATATGAAGTGAGATGATTGGATAGACATGAAGTGAGATGATAGGATAGACGTGAGTGAGAAAATGCTAGGGTTAATGCTCACATATTTAATTTGGAATATTGAGTTATATTATTCTATGTATGCCTGATGATGGGTGATAAAGACGTCAGAAAACGGTAGCATAAAAATAATAAATTCTCTGGATAAAAAGATGTGAAGTGTTTTAATTAGATACCCCAAAAATGTATTATATAGGGCTAAATTGTATAAGATTGCAATATAATAAAAAAAGCTTTGATGCAATACAGTATTGATTGAAATGAAGTGGAACATGTCGCAACAGCTCGTAGAGACTAGAAAACACTTGTACCTTGTTACACAGGTTGTACTAAGACAGTAATCGTGTTATTTAATTAACATTTTTCATAAAAGTTTAAAAAAATACATAATTTGACAGTCTTTAAAGTTTTCATATACATTTCTTATACAAATTAAATTTGTAGTTTTTGAAAATTTTAATTTATTCAGTCTCATATTTATGAACTGTCTTAAGTAAAAGACAAAAAAATACATTTTTCTTGAGATTATAAATGAAGAAAAATGGTTTATTTTTTTAGTATTGAATAAATTGATGTGATAAACTAACAGTCATCCAATCCAAAATTTGAACAAAAACATTCTTAGATGAGTATGACACATCTCAACTATGACACATCTCAGGATGATGTGTCATAGTTGATTAAAATTCATTAACTTCTTTGTTGAATTTTACGATGTTTGGCTTAGTTAATTCTTTTAATAATTATTAAAAATTCACAATTCTACAAATCATTAAAAAAATAACGGATATGGGTCTTCACAGATGTGGCATGAGTTCTACTAGTGTATGAACTTACCACTCTTCGAATATCTTAAAAATAAACAAGTAAAGTGAATTAAATAACTAAAAAAGTACATTTTGAGGGTTCCTCCGTGTCTAAAACTCGAATCAAATTACACTGTTTTGACTTAGCTTTCGGTAATAAGGTTATCCAAAAATTATCTATAAATGTTCTTAAGGTCTAATATACTACGTTGAAAACTATAAGAATTATGGCTTCGAGCGGAAAAATTACGTAGGAATATCATTTCTAATGGAAATGAAATGTTTATAGCATGATAAGAAGTATTTTTCTACAGTTTCACATTCATTAATCCATCATTACGCACGAAATCTTTACCAGAAAATGTTCAAAAGACACAGAAATTTCGTACATTAATGTTTTATGAAGCATTTGTAAATCGAAATATTATAACATATGGAACTTATATTACATACTGAAGAATTCTTTCAGAAAATCTAATTAAATAGTCATTAATTTTTATTCATATTTAAAGTTCATTTTACTAAATGTACTTATATAAAACGAAATAAATTCAATGGATTGATTTGAATTTATGGCAAGGCCACACGAGGACGATCTACCTCTCTGAAGAACTCATATGGGGACTTGTCCTTAATTTTTTTAATGTTTGCAACACCTTTAAAACATGAAACAACAGGTGTTAGAATAGGTGTTAGACCAGGAACATCTTTATGTGTTAGACACATAGTGTTTGCTCTACTAGTATTTTCTCCACACAGCGTTATGTTAGACACATGGAGCAAATCGGAAAACTTCATGTGGCCAACTCGTTGGTCAGGTGCGAACCAACGACAAATTACTAGCACTGGTGTGCAGAAAGGAATTGCCATTTATAATGCTGTTTCTCTATAAGACAAATAAATAATAATATTTTTTTTATCATTGATTAATGCATCATGTTAATGTTTTAAAGAGCATTAAATTAGCATTCACACAAGTTGCAGTATCAAGTGCATAATTAATTAAATCACCTTTGAATAATGGTCTTTTTTCGGATACGTTTCTGTGTCAAACGTCTACAAAATCACTTCCAAACAACAGACATATTTTTATATTTCCTTAAATGGCTGCTGTTCAGAAGTTTGACTGCATTATTTACTAATAAAATATGTTATTGAATAAGACCAAAATTGAATAATTGCTCGCGAATTTAACAAGAAAGCTAAAATTATGTTATTTAATTTAGAATTTGGCTAAATTAGACAGTTAAGTGAACCCTCAAAGAATGAAAGTCGTATCGATTCCTATTAGTTCTATAAGACTAAAGTAGTTGATACGCTTGCACTCTATCGTTAAGAGAATCAGATTGTCCAAATGCCTCTAGGGACACATAAACATGAAATATATCACTTGAATAACTGAAGAATAGTTAATTTAGAACAATTTCCTATTGCTCCACACAATATGTTAATTGAATTTATCTTGAACATCATTAGGGAAGGTTTTATTGTGCCAGAATGGTTCATATTAAAAGAATTTGCACGATTTTCTCATTTGAGCATCAAGAGCATAATTCAATTCAACATCAAGAGGTCTAAATATTATTAATTTTATTGCAATATGATAAAAATTTAATTAATATTAATCTATAATTTGAATAACAACTTCTCTACAATCTGTAGATCAGCTCAAATATAAAATATGTTCGATCCTTCGTGAAGAGAAGTTTAAAATTTTAAAGTCTACAACAGAGACAGTAAAAATATGTTTGATTTTCTATTGCTTTTGGCATTTTCGAGTATTATATTTTCGGCATTGTTTGCCATAAAAGAATAAGAGTTTTATAATCTCGTTACAACAGGAAACATTTTTGAAGAAATATTTTCAAAATAGTTCTGGACAAATAAGTTTTTAAAGCCGTCTGTAGAACTGTATCTGAACTGAATCTGTAGAATTTTGATTATTTTTTCAATACTTTACTGGCATTAAATCTCTAAAGTATTAGAACAGACCTCTTAAACCTCAAGATACTGCTTGTATGTTAGTGTTTGTAACAATTTTACAATATTGTTGGTAGTTTAATTCATGGTAAGAAGTCTAAAATAACACAAGTTAATTGTTTCCATCAGCCACTTCGGTAATGTGCACTGCCCATTACAATCTCTTTCCTGATTATTTCTGTATTTTATCTTTTTTTCACAAGGGAAGAGACAAATTGCAGGAATAATCGGGTGCACTCTGAGCACTTCTTCTTACTTGCCTGAACTTCAGGATCAGTACATCCTGGTGGACGACGAATTCACCTTATCGCTTCTTGCTTTCTCCCCCTTTTAAGTCCTGTAGAGTAAAGTATATTATTAACTTTATTTTTTATTCCATTTGATTTTTATACTTTATTCTACTTTATTTTATTTTTTCTTATTCTATATTTCGCTATTATTTCATTGCGGATTATTTGGGAGATTCTCTTTGTCATTCGATGCACTGTCTTTTTTTTCGGATGACGTGGCTCACCTAATGCCGTCTTTAATGCCACTTCATGTGTAATCTGCTTTTCTTATTTTTATAGTTGCTTTGTACCCTCATTTGTTGGTCTCATACTAGGTTTTGGAATATCTAGCTTAGCTAATTCCGAAAGGCACCAAATTTGTCCTTTGTCATTTCTGTTCTAGTGAATGGCTTTAGAAGTTAAATATTAAGCCAAGGAGAATAACCACTTCGGTTAAATATTTTTACCATATTTTCTACTAATTTAATAATTTCTACTTTTGTCTATCTCATTGTATTAACAAATTCATCTTTTTTACTGGTAGTTGGGCATTTCCTTTCACAGATAACATTCAGATGACATTGAACACATAAATATGTGAGGTCAACCACAGGAATTACTTTAATATTACGAGCCCACTATGGTTAAAACAAACTACACAACCTAGACTGCTGCTTCTGTGCAGAAATTGGTTTATGACCCTAACCAAAACTATCTTTTAAAAATAATGCGTGTATTGTTTTATAATATTTCATTAATCTAATACAATACCACTTAGTAATTAGTACGTTATTGTTAGCAATACCACTAAAATATTGTTGTTCGTTAATTGTTAACAAGCTATTGTTAAGAACTTTACTAATTATCAGTAAATTAAAAATATACTGTGTGATTCAAACAAGACTTTCAACTTTAAAAGCAAATTAAATGTTAATCAGAATAATGATAGAACCATTTAAAGCATCAATTCATTATCTCTACAGTCACTCTAGTTTCATGTGAATGCCATTGGCATTACGCTATACATCCCGTCTGAATTGAATGTCGAAGTCGAAGTTGTCACCTCGCTAACTGAGAAATTTTACGCAAGAATAGATTCCTAGAAGAAAATATCGGGAGGTATTGAATCTATGGCATGTGTAAACTATGCTATCATCTTGATTGACCAGTCAATTTATCTGGAGAACGTATATTGAAGAAACTCTGAATATCTGCCCTGCACAGTAATAGAATGTATGGTATCCTTTTATGTCATCGTGTTTAACTATGGAATGATGAAACTTTCTAGAACAATAGAATGCATAATACCGTCGACACCATAGAAAACGAAGAAGCATTACACTTTATCTTTGGTAAGAGCATAATACATTCATTTTTAGACTGTCGTGAAGCTACACACCTAAATTAACAAAGATAAATCATTCCTGTATTATACTTTCGTTGACATTGGACGTTCTTGTGAACTAGGATTCTCAGTGTAACAAGAACGTCCAATGTTCTTCAATACTCCTATTAGTTTACAAATGTTTCTATTAGTTCAAAATTACTCAGTCATAAGTGATGACTGAGTAATTTGTGACTTAACACAAGTTTTGCAGCATTAACTATTTCCATGTTGAAGGATATCTGCGAGATCGACTAGAAAACTCGGCAGGAAATCTGTTTCTATCGAAAGTTTCTAGCAGTGATAAGAATAATAATTTCAGTAGGAACTTATTAATAATATTTTGTATTAAGTTGCACTTATTGCATTCTTGTCACATCAGAGAAAATTTTCTAGCCTAGAATTAAAAACATAAAGATCGGTATTAAATAAATAAAGTTCTCTTTACGGATAAATCCCATTTTAGTTTATATAACTATTATTTCCAACTATCTGAAGAGAATGCTTAATTTCATATAATAAGCTTGGTAACAGAAAAAACGAATGATACAGATGTACAAGTTTATCAGCTTTGACATAGGGAACTTCTCCACAGCAATACTGAGATAAAATTCCAGAATCTTGAGTTCATCTTCTTTGAAATCTTGTGGAGAATAAATGAATAGAATTTCATTAAATTGAATTAGTAGTAAGGTAGGTCGACACGAATATGAAGTAGGATACACCACGAATGCATTAGGAATTGTCAATCGACATTTTAATCCCGAAAATCATCAAGATCTCTTGGATTTGTAATTACATTTGTTCTTACAGAGTAAACTTATGAAGATGTAATGTACTCCGTGTAAATTTCTTTTCTTCAAGATAATTATTTAATTTTAAAAATTAGAAATGAATAATCTTTCTAGCCTTAAAATAAGACATTAAAAAGTTTAAATGAAAACAAATTTCTTAGGTATTTCTTTCAAGTTTAACTGTAATATACTTAACTTGATGAAGAAGTTGGCTCGGTGCCATGAATATACCACGGATTTCTTCTTACTAATCTTAACAATTGCTAAGTTTACTGTAGAGAAATTCGATTGAAAATGAGAAATTTAGTGAGAAAACATATAAGTTTTTCAAATACTTTTCTTAGAAAGAAAATATTATTATTGTTTTTTTGTGAAATAAAATTAGTTCATTAGAAAATTCGTATTTTCTCCAGTAGAAAATCTATAGTAAATAAATAAATTGATTTTATTTATCTTTCAACAAGTTTAAATTATTTTATTAATTTATATTCTGAAATTTGTGAAGATATTTAGTCAATTCTCAAATTTTCGTGACTATTAAAGAAGAAAACCTCAATTTTCTATAACGAAACACTGCTTTGTAATTTTAAGTTTAAGCTAAAAAATAATTAATTTTTGTAAAAATCCTTTTTCATTTACATTATTTACCGTATTTTTTCAATTTTTGATTATTTTCTACCGAAAAGCTTGTCATTCTCTATTTTAGATAATGTCTTTCTTGTTAAGTTATGCACAAAGAAACGTAAATATAATTTTAATAATGTTGGAATTATGTAAGAAATTTGAGGATAAACTTGTAATTATTTTCGTATCAACGCTCACTAATTAGTTTTCTTTTTGTGACAAGAAATTTTCAAATATTTTTAAAAAAGAGTTGTCAGTCATTGAGGGCAAGAAGTTTTCTGTCGCCAACCAAGACAACAATTCATTATCTCATCCAGAACATCTCAAATTAATTACAGGAACTGATTTTTTAACCATAATTCAACTTACCAAAAAGAAGAATATGCTGTAAAACTAAATTCACTTGATACTTTATGCTGTCTGATACTCATATAGGAATAATTTACCTTAATTAACATTTTTCAATGTATTTTTCTTAATGCATTGCAAGATGAAAACAGTAAAAGATATAGTTTACGAGCCAGTGATTGGTAAGATAATTTAACTCTTGATTCTGGCTGATTTAACTATGATGTACTCATTATCATGCAATCTGAACTAGACATAAGCAGAATAACCGTAAAAATGTAATATATACAAAAGTCTTGTATGGTTATATGCGTGATAAGATTAGAATTTCGTGCGTAACAAATTATATAAGCAGCTTACGTTACTCTAATCGATAATAATAAGAATTATTATTAAGTAGGTTCCAATTAAACAAAATATAATTTTATAATTTTACAATAAAACAATGATGTGGAATATAAATAAAAGCAATAATTACGATAATAAACGAGGAATTTTATGAAAAAGTGAGAAAGTCGAAAGAACTAATAACCAAGAAAGTAATCAGAGTTGCAGAAGATGAGGATAATAATAACAACGAGCAATTATTTATTGTGACATCGTATAGTAGTGTCTTGCCCCTGTACATTATACCTTTACTGTTACTAATACAGTCGTATCGGGCATTTGTCTAACATCTTTCAGGGGAAACAATTTGAATTGAAATAATGTGACTTCCGTTGAAAACCGTATGTTCGTATAGAGTTAAACCTGGCCTACTGCACCTAAGTTTTCCCAATCTTTACCTATCGATCAACATTTTCGAGATTAAAGAAAAATACAGAGAGAAAGAGACAGGCGACAGTGGGAATTTATACGTCCAAATATTTTTCAAATTGCAGCCCAAAAAAAAGAGGTAAAGAATTTCAGAAGAATGAGGATAACGAAGAAAACTAATAAGGAAAAAAAAAATCTAGCAATGAGTTGTTTAACTTTCCCGGAAAGACTTGAAACTGCGTGTGTGCCGCCATATCTTAATATATTTTATTTTAAAATTTTTTAATATCATATTTCCGGCTGTTATAACAGAAGAAAAATATGGCGATTCAGCAAAAAATGACCCCACCAGATTTTTCCATTTTTGGATTTAGGACACCTTGAAACGTATTGAAATGCAAAAAAAAAAAAAAAAAAAAAGGTTAATGTTACCTATGATTCCAAAATGGCGGCTCGTCTCTGATTTCAGCAAATAAAAGACAGAAAACAGTGGGGACGCACGTTCTAACCTAACCTAACCTATTCTATAAATTACCATAATTATTACCAACAAAATTATTAGAATAGGTTAAGTTAGGTTAGAACGTGCGTCCCCACTGTTTTCTTTCTTCTATTTGGTGGAATCAGAGACGAGCCGCCACCATTTTGCAACTATAGGTAACATTAACCAAAATTGGAAGATTTTTCTGTATATATGGATGTTAGTGGGTTTGGTTTAGGGGCACGATTTTATTCACCCTGTTTGAAGCTTAATAATTCCTGTGCTTTTTGCCGAAAACTTCTGAAATTTTGCAGGGAGATTGATTTATTAGGGAGATTGATGCTGTTAAATTTAAGTGGTAAAGGTCGAGGAATTGGAGAGATAATGGGGGTCGTGTGTATCTTTAGTAGGGTCAAACTTAATTGTGATTTTATTCGTTATTAGCATTTATATATATATACATATATTTTTATTTTTATCAAACTCATCCCCACCCTGAAAATAAAGCTTTTTGCAATTTTATAATAGTTATAAATAAAAAAAAATTTAAATAAAATATGATAAGGGATTGCGCCACAAAAATTTTAAATGTTGCCGGGAAAATTGAGCAACTCGTTGCTGGTTTTTCTAAACGATGACAGTTTAGTGCAAATCAGACAAAAGGTTTAGTAATTTGTGGGGAATCAAACCAGGGAGATGGAGTGGGGGTCGTTTTTAAAATAATGTATATTTGTTAAGGATTGTCAAGAATAACCATTCTGAATATGTGCAGATCGCTCAAGAAGGTTGAAAGCTTTGAGAGTAAGGAATGAAATCAAAGAAAAAAACATTAAAAGGTTCGAGTGTTTATCATACGATATTATAATATGCGTGATAACACCTGTTAAACGACAATTTTATCATAGTTACTACAAGATTTGCCCATGATTTCGAATGGTTAGAAGCTTCATACATGCACAAATATATTCTTGTTAATACTTAGTCTGGTTCTCATACTACGTAGGATACCGGATCTTGTACTTTTATACAAGCAAATCTCCTGTAATATGAGTTTGATATTATATAAAAAGAACCGCTGAACAAGTAGAGTACATTTGTAAAAGAACATTATTCTTCAATATCGATTTAGAATCATGTTCAATATATGTAAACATTTATGAATGTTAATTAAGTTTTTTAAATTTACTATTCACTGCAATTTACCAACAGAAAATGGCCGAAATCTTCATGTTGGATCGATGTACTTTGTACATTGTCATCGAATCCGACTAACTTCTGCTTCATATACTCTTTACGTAGTTGTTTTTAAATGTAGTATTTTTGAAAATAACAAAGAAAAGATTATAAATCTATCAAACGGTAAATAAATAACATTATTCTGAAATTCATGCATATACAGCAAATCAATTGCATAACGGTTTTGTAATTTTTGTAGCAATTTTTTACATTATACGCGTGAAAATATAATAGAAAACAGTTTTCATCGCTTCAAATTAAAATGTACAGCATTAATTCTGGAAGAGTAAAAAATATCTCCATTAGTAGGAAGCGTTATTGGAGAGAATTCATAATTGTAATTGACAATTGGCACATACTCCTCACCATGAAATAACCTGTATGTTCTTTCAATTTGCCTTATAAACACAAACAACTTGCGTATAATTTAATGAAATTTAATTTAATGATGTTGTGTAGGATATACTTGTGTCAAAATAATAGAGGCACCTCTGATTCTGCAGTTAAATTGCAAATAATATGCAAAATTGCATACAGTATAGTAATACAGGATAGAAGTAGATTAGAAGTGAAATTCTATGAAATATTGTTCTGGAATACATAGTAAGTGTAGGGTATGGAATCGCCTAGGCGAGCGATTCCCGCCCTGTTCGCAAGATAACGAACTTTCGTGACGGAAGAACCGTTAGAAACGGCCGTTAGAAAAACCGTTGCGGTTTGAATCAACGATCGACGGGCGATTGGCTGGCGGAGAATGGCCGTTGGCCGGACGTTGCGGAATTAGCGAAGCGGATTGGTGGAGGATTCGAACGCCGGCCACTATTTAAGAAGTAGTTTCGGCGGGAAAGAGATCGAATCGTCGCTATCGAAGTTCTAACTATCTCTCTCCGCGGACGTGACGGAAACCTGGTGAAAGTGAACTCCAGTGGTTTATTACAAACTTTTCGGGACTCAGAGGTGTTGCTAATTCGCAGTATGTAACCGGAGATCGTAAGGTGTTTTTCCGACGAAACCTGTACGGATAATAGTCGGTGGTCACTTGGATTAGTGTTCTGTGCATAATTGGTTGTAACGTTATTCTGTATTATTTTGTATATTTGCCTTGTAAATATAAACTTTGTGTTTTGTTCAACCGACTGGGTGTTATTTTGAACATTACTGTAAGTTAAAGGATATATTATGGAATGAGGAAAATCGTTCTTATCATTTTGTGGCAAATTATGTCAATTCTAGTGGAAAAAATGGAAGACTTTCTAGACCGCATTACTGTCAAAAATACGTACTTGCAGAAAACTCAGCAATTCTACAATGACTCTGAGGCAAATTCCGCCTCAGATCTAGCTGCAAATGAGTAAAAATCAACAGTATAATCTTCAAAAAAAAAAGAAAAAACAAATGCTGCCTCTAAATAAGAGCCAGAAATACATTTTTCTGGCATGTGCAGAATGAGTAATATGGCCCAACTCTTAAAAATTATGAGGACCATTGGTGTAGGATATCAGCATGTACTAGATATGAAATAGGCTGATAATGCCATTTGCAGAGAAAAACAGAGGAAATTTTTTCCAATTTCTACAAGTAAAGCAAAACCAACTTTTGTTTTATCTTGTAAAGCAAATTTAATTATCTATAAAATATATTTTCCTCTATCTGTCTTTTGGGTATTATCAGGGTTTGTTAATGAAACCTGTGAGAAACGAACAAGAAAAAAAGGGAAACAAGGATGACCTCATCAGCAGCTATTGCAGTCAACTTTTCCAACCTGAGAGAGTTTTGACTTATGCTTTCTCAGCGTCGGAAGTGACACCTTTTTCGCGATTTATTGACATTTCCAAGGTATTTTGTAGCTTAATATAACAAGAAACGGCCGCTTTCAGTCAGTCGTCGCCCGTTCTTCATTCCTTTAAGATCTGTTGCTGTGTGCTATTACAATCAGCAGTTTCGTTTGTGCCTTTGGATTTCTCGTCGTCCTTAGCTTGTGTGCGCCACTCTCCAAAACTGATAATTGACGCAAGAACCTATCTCCCTTTCTCCTCAATGTGGAATTTCTAAATTAAGCTCATAAGGTACCGAAATTTGCGAACTCTCTTTCTCTCCGCAATGAGAATGCGAGGATACCGTGTCTTCTTTAGTTATGTAATGTATTTTACAAATTTCATGCCTTCTAATAAATGTGTAAGTGTGGTAAATTGCGTCGAGTGACTCATTTCCAACTAAATCTCGTCATTTCTTATTCCATTCTCTTATCCCTAGTTTTTCTCATACGAGACCGCGTTATTGCATCCGTAAAAACGCTCAAACCTAGTGTAATAGGAGTAACCTACTTAGAGTCAGAAATTTTCGAGTGTAGTCACGTATAGTCGATAATAGGACAGCTAAAAAGCCGTATCAAACTCCACTGGGATAGCCTCATACCGGTCCAAGAGAAAAACGTCAAACGGAAACGTTACATTTGTGTCAGAATAAAATACCTAAATAGGACACCACAGTGGTGTCTGGACATCACCCGGCAGCCATCACAAACCCATGAAAGCATTGGCCAGTCCCACAATAAGAGGGTAGTTTGAAGAGCGATAGAGTTGGACGTATCCGGAATGGACACCAAGCAGACGTATATTAAAATTCGGTCATTTGGTCTATATTACACCAGAGTATATTGTAAGATGTTTTGGCAGGTTATAGACGTGAAAATACAATAGGAAGCAATTTTTACCACTTTTAATTTAAATTTACAGCATCTAATTACTTAAACTTACATATGCTTAGTGTCTCTACACTCATCATGTTATAAAATATATCTAAACTAAAACAGATACTATTACTTCTCAATGTGAAATTTCTGTTATGAAAATACTTATTTTATAAAAACATACTCAAATTTTACACAATAAATTAATTATATCGTCAACAATTAAGATGATAATTCAGACGACATTTTTCTATTATTAGATGTTTATTATGATTTGCAATTTTGAAAACATTAACAAATAATTACAAAACATATAATTTTGGTTAATTTACAAAGTAATTGTTTATTAAATACAGGAAAGGCAATTTTTAATATTGAGATTTACGTTTTTATCTTTATTATTTCGCTCATAGCTGAGGAATTAACGAAGGATTCATCCAATTGCCTTCTTAGTGGCCACAGAGCTGAAGATTTTAAACCCAAATGATATAAATGCTTAATTTCGGAAATAAATGCTTTATTGTCACTCTGTTATATCGGATTTTGATTGCTGAACAACAATTTGTACATAGAAAGAGACATTACTTATATATTTTTAAGCAGATGTTGAAAACAGTCTTAATAATACCGTTACAATAAAAGTGTTAAATTGCTGAAGATGCGTGAATTTCAGAATTGTTATTTTAATTTATGATAATTTAATATGACATTTCCTTTCTTATTTTAGATATTGTGACACAAAAACAATTATCGTAAAGTATATAAAGAAGAAATTAATCACACCCGATAGGAGAATACAGAGTACATCGATCCAGGATGAATATTTCTGCTATTTTCTGCTGGTAAGATTCACCGAAATCTAGTTAATAGTAAATTTAGAAAATATAATTAAATTTTAAAAATATTTTTATATTTTTTATCATACATGCTTGACTATTGGGGTTTTAATATTTAGTATACAAGACATTCCATTAGAAGATATAAGTAAGATATTAGAAGTATAGATATAAAACGATGGCATTCACGGCATATTCATACATGTTGTTTGCATTCCTCTTCCTTGTCAATGTACATTCATTTCTGAAATATCTCATTTCACGCATAGTGATGAGATACCGATTTCCCTTTTGTCATACCCATGTCTCAATATCATAGATAAGTACTTGAATTCTTGTACGGTCTTACTGTCTTTTCTTTATATGAATTTGTTCCATTCATACTCAAATCAATCATTATCGAGCCCTTGCGCTTCTTGTAATATTCAACGTTGTTTACCTGTAAATCATATTCACACTTTCTAGGTACACAAATTTATTTACTTGTTTGAAACTTGCGCAATTTAATAAAGTATTTCTAGAATATATCTGATTAAATATTTTTTATGACCGGTAAATTATGTGTCGTTTCTGTTTTCAGCATAATCCTTATTATGCCTCTGTGTTTCTGTATGCCGGCAGAAAAAACAACAGAACTGGATGAAGTAAATTCAGGTAATTCTCTTTTCATTATTAAAGTGATGTTCGGGTGACTGAGCCTATAACAGTTTCCGAAACACTGTAGGGGCGAGTCCTAGTAATAGACAATATGAAGTTTTTTGGAAGTAAGAGAGATGGACTGTCCAGGATAAGTAGGGCATCCATTTTCAACACAATTTTGTTAAGTTGTGGTGAAAATGCTTACTTGACTTATTCTATTTCCACTCTTACTTAGAATTGTGAGTATGGCTGAAGCATGATTGGGGGAAAGAGTGAACCTTAATACCCAAACAAAGGAAATGATCAAATAATGATAATTAAAAGAGAAAGAGAGTATAAGCCTTTAGTTCTGATTTCCTAACAGACCAAGGCGTAGAAAAAGCTATTGGGCAAGGCTATCTTGCTTTTCCTCTGTAGTAGCTAAATACACATTCATTAGAGTATAGGCAATAGACGTGGAGTGTTGGGTAGAGTAGTCGCCATGCACCTCTGATTACCCTTCTCGTAAAGCCAAATCTTATCACATCTGCATAAAGGATAAAGGCACAGTTTCAATTAAAAGTTGTAGATATCTATAAAATAGTTCGAAACAGTATTTTTTTTGTGATCGAATACACATGGGGGGACTACTGGACATTATAAAACAAATTGTGAAGAAAACGGCAAAAGATGGGTTGCTCCTACTCGTTTGGGATGTTATTTGCTATTGATTAATATTAAGAATGTAGTAATAAGAAAACCATGTCAACCACAAAGTTAGTTTGGACTGGATAGAAAAGTAATCCTGTATTTCTTAGATATTCTAGGAGCACCATATTAAAACAGGTACGTTCTTTCTTTAGTAATTTCTTCACTTCACATACATTAGTGTATGAGATTTTTAGAACAAATTTCAAGGACAGCAACAGAGAGAAAAAATGGTATTTTTACCAATGTTTTCTGTATAAAAATTCACTAACCTGCTCGTCAGATGGTATTGCATATCTTACTTTGTATGACAAAAAGTGGAGTGATATTCTGCAGCCAAGAGAAAACAAATAAATAACTGTTTTTATGTGATGTGTAGTTAGCACTTTTAACCAACGTATGAATGAAGGTTGAGAGAATAAACGGAAACACCGCCCATTATCAGATTGCAATTCAAGAATTGGTAATCTCCAATATTCTGTTTTTTTAAAAATTTTTATGTAAACAATGTTTGGCAATTTGCTCAGAAAGTAAAATCTCAGGGAGATTTGCTGTCATTTACGGACTCAATTATGCAATGTCCAGTAAAAAATACGCAAATCTTCCACAAACTCCAGATAAGAAATGTCATTTTCAAACATCACGAATACAGAACAAATCTACGACAAATTGATCACAGTATTGTGAAAAGAGCAAAACACCACTCAAGGCAAACGTGTAAATGAATCAGAATATAGAAGCGTTATTTAGTTTCTTTCAAATATTCTAATTATTCCTTTGTATTCTGCATTTTAATAAATACATTTTTAAAATTCAGGGCATTTGGCTTCTTGAAAAAGTTGATTAGGATCAATGGCAGTTAGTCCTTCGAATTGGTGACTATTTACTCTACGCTTGTGCACTTATGTTTAGCTACTAGTAGCTTGGCGCAATGTACAGTACCCATTCGCTTTATACTTGCTTAGATCTTGATCCCAAGTGTTGCACATACTGACAACCAACTTTTCTAGAGAACACTTTGGCTTCTGCACCTAACGACACGTAACTTTTTCATGTGCCAGTAGGTTAAAGAAGCAATTCTTTCAATAGGAATTCGGGAATCGTAAGCAAATAAATAATTCCTGCTTCCATATATACATCTTAAGAATGTTTCCTAAACGAAATACAAGGTGAAAGACAGCTTTCACATAACAATGTCGCAATTTCTCCAAGTCCTCGAGAAATGTTTACTAGACAAAAGGTCGTAAAACCGGATGTGTTCGATTGGATCTGATAGGATTTCCACTACAGCTTTGGTGTGTATAAAGGTTTGCACATAAACTTTGAATGACTCACACTATAGGCTACATTTACAGCTGTATAACGTAAGATATACATAAAATACACATCTGTCAGACCGCATAATTTTGTAATTAATATCCTGTATAATAGAATTTGCGTAAAATTTATAAATGGATAGATACATACTTGAACCTACGAAGCTCTATTCATTCGGAAAACTGTAAAGCAATAGATACATATTAGCTAAATTTCTTTATGGATTCATATTAGCTAAATTGTCTAAATTTTTCGGCTATAATACATAACAGAGGAAAGTATGGCGATCGGTCAAAAAAATGATCTCCCAAAGAATTTTCTACATT
The DNA here is from genome assembly GCF_030686945.1 of Centruroides vittatus. Lineage (NCBI taxonomy): Eukaryota > Metazoa > Arthropoda > Arachnida > Scorpiones > Buthidae > Centruroides > Centruroides vittatus. The sequence goes on from NW_027122385.1 coordinate 6,260,038, forward strand.
TTTAGACACGAAGAACCCTGAAATGTCGAGAAATACAAAAATTAAGGGTTTTTCTTTTGTATGTATGAATGTTAGTGTCTGTGTGTATGGGTGTGTGGCACAATTTTGTTCACCCTTTTTAAAGGTTAATAACTACTATGCTTTTTATCGAACATTTCTGAAATTTTACAGGGACGTTTGCCTTTTAGGAGGATTGATGCTGTTAAATTTTGGCAATTAAAGGTCAAAGAGGTGGGGAGATAAAGGGGATCGTGTGTATTTTGAGTAAGGTCTAACTACTAGCATTTCCAAGTTTTTGTAAAACCAATCTCTACTTATTTATTGTTTAATATATTAAAAAATAATTCGCTTTAGGAAAAATTGGAGTTATATAAACTAATCTGTATATTTATATTTATTTTTTAAAATTGTAACAGACATGTGAATCATCTTTTACAGTTCAAGTATAGGGAATCTGTACTTCGTATTTCTTGTATTTTTAGTATCAACATAGTATCTATGAAGTAATTTGAAGAGTTATAATCTCTGCACATATATCTATTAACATTATATAATTATTAACATTTGCACTGTTTTATTTCTGTGTTTTTAAATTAATTTTTCTCTTTTCAGTTAGTGAAGCAAAAAGAATGCAAAAGAGATGTCCATATACAGGATGCGGTTATCCGTACTGTGGATGCCATGACCCGGTGAATTAGTAATGTATAAGCAATAAGCACGGATATAAAGATTTTATGCTGTTTGTTCTACATTTTAAAAAATTGTTAAATGTAGCCGTTTTTCTATACCCATTGTGTGTTAGTCTAAATGCGATTATTATGAATATATTTTAACTCTCAAACATTATAACTAATATTAAAATTGTAATTATTACAATTGTAAAAATTGTTCACGATGACATTAATTTATAAAACAATTTTAAAAATGTATAATGCTCATACGGCTTGTATATTATTCAGAAAAGGTTACATTATTGATTTTAAGAATTTTATCATGAATAATGGAAGAAAATGGGAATTTTTATAGAGACGAAAGTTCTAATCTACCTCACTCCTGAGAATTAAAATTAGAAATTCCACTTTTAAAATGAAAACTTAATGGAGTTTTCTGCTTATATAATCTATATAATGATATACAATTGTTATTTATTGTTGCAGCCATAATATTATTATTGTGTTATTACTCAACAATAGCGCTGATTAATGTTTGTGCTGTTGTTGTGTTATGCTTAACACAATTATAGAACGTCATTATGCAGACAATATACATTAATTACAGCAATACTTCATCATTATAGAGATTTTATACCGTAAAGTCTGTTTGTAATGTACTTTTGCGTGAATTTTTGCGTGGTCCTTGGTGAAAAACTTGTGTCCTGTCGTGGTCTCGTGTGAGGCATGATAATGATATTGAAATTTACACAAATATCTGGTTCAGTGGTTCTTAACCATTTTGTCAGAAACTTCTTATAGGGATGCCACAAAATTCCAAGAATAACTGAAATTTCTAATGGTTTTGCTTCATAAATGGTAACACCACCAATAAGACTATGGCTTGTTGGCAATGGTAGGGGAGAGCGGGGCTACAAGTTCCGTTTTTTAATCAACCTTATATTTTGTTAAGGAAACATAATTCTAGCATAAGTATTAAGAGATTAAAATTTAGTAATATATCTAACTTTGCTATAAATACAGTTTTTGGGGTTGATTTTTTGTAAGTTTTTTTATAATTAATAATACAATACCTAAAGTCGGAAAGTAACAACTTACCCCGATTCGGGGCTAGTTGTTAACAGGATGGGGCAAGTTGTTACATGATCTATGGAAGGTGTAATATGTAAAAAAAACAATAATTTATTTAACTAAGTATGTATTTAAAGACTAATCAATAATATCTTATCAATAATTAGTTGTTTTTCTTAAATTTATTATAAAGAAAACATTTTTACGTTTCAACATTTATAACTTTTACTTAAAGAAAAGGGGAGAAAGGAACATCCTTTCCAAGTTCTTGTATAACACCAGAAGTCGCAGGCAAATTTACAACTCCTGATGACCCTGGCTGATCCAAGATTTGTCTTTCGTCAGTAAAGCTTACATTTAACGAATACTCTGCTAACTTGTTTTCCTGTTCTTCAATAAAGACCAATCTTACTTTTTTGTAGCCACTCGCAGCGTTTTCTACTCCAGATTTCAACTTCTTTACAAATCTATATAACGTCATATGACAAATATCTAATTCTCTGGCAACAGTTTTTATTTTTTAACCATCTTTAATAACTGCATCTGCAGCTCTTTGCATCAACTCCTGAGATACAGAACCCCGTGTTGTTTTTCGAATATAAGTCCGCATACTGCAAAAGGAAAAAAACATTATTTTTACTGCATTACCGGTACAGATGAACTGGGGCAAGTTGTTCCAAGGTCACAACATGCCCCCAAAGAAGGGAACATCTAGCCCCGATAACACATGGGTTCAAAACAGCAACTACTAGATTAGGTTACGAGACATATACAGTTTTAGCGTAGTATATGAAGATACTCGATATATTTTTGAATAAAAATACCAAAGAACTAATCGCTAATTATTTAAATTCGCCAGATATACCAAAAATATCAAACACGAAAATATTTACTTATGTGAATCAGCGACGTACAGGCTCTCTTTCCAATGTACCAGACGTCACTGGCCTGATTAAGATAGCTGTCGTCGGTGCGCAGAAACGTTCGATTTCATGACATATTTACTAATTATATATATATTTTTTCCTTGTGGAGCTATTTCAATCGGAACAACTTACCCCGGGAACTTTTATCCCCGCTCTCCCCTACCAAAAATTGCAAGTGGGCTATTTCCTCAAATAGGGTTAAAAACCATTTGTCTTTTTTTATCTAAATTAGAAATTTATACATTTAAAACGAAAATTCAGGATTAAAACAAACAAATATATTTTAGATATTATTTGCTCTTTCCAGATGTGTATGTGAGGCACATTCCTAGTGTCGCCGAGCCTCGAAATCCCCGAAATTGAAATAAATTAAAGCAATTTTTACTGTCGTTGTTTAAATATTGATTTATAAATAATTTTACAGCTAGCATTTGATTGGATTAATGGAATAAGACAACATAACACTTTTGTGTCCCTCCCAAAAGAACTTTCTATTGGAAATTGAATCTATTTAGGTGTTAGACATGTGAAGAAAACACAGCAAACTTCAAGTGGCTGGTTTGTTAGTGAGGCCCGAATATCCAAATATTGAATGCTATTAGTTTATGATAACGTAAAACTATGAATATGATCCCAATCTTCTGTGATTAGGGGCCCGAAAAGTTCTTAACCACCAATGAATGTAGCTGTTTTTCTGTACCCATTGTGCGTTCGTCCAAGCTAGATGGTGAAGGATAAAACCTGACATATCCGGAACAAACTGCCCATTAAAATTTCCTGAGGTTTTTCTTCCGGATTTCACTCCAAGAGCGATAAATGCCTCCCTTAATTTCAGAAGAGGAACCTCAAGACTTTTTAATGGCTGTTTGTCCCAGATATGTCAGGTTTTGTCCTTCATCACACTTCCTCAATGTTAGACTTGTGTAACCTACAAAGGCCCTGAAAAAGATCCTCTTAGTACTCACAGAGCGGAAAAACTTCTAAAAATATATTGTATAGTGTTACGTTATTTAACACACAACTATCAAATCATCTTATCAACTTTGTTTACATAACGGTAACAGAGTAATACTAAATAAGTGTTCCTCCTTATACGGGTATACTAATAAAAAATACTGATACTAAACATATATTATTAAAGAATATTCCTGCAAAAATATTTTTAAATCAAGATTTTTAAAAGGAAACTATGTTTATTCACCTTTTTTTTCAAAAAGAATAATCAGCAGAACGATCAATTCCTATGTTACAGATGGACTTGTAAATGTATTTATGGATTATTCGGTTCTGTTTTATGTTCTGTTGCCTTTTTTATAGTAATATTTTTGTTTAAACTACATTTTTATTATTATAAAAGGTTATTTTCCATGTCTTAACATAAAGAATAAACATGTATGAATAGCCACAAATCGTATCTTCTAACACTCCCATTCACCATCTCCTTATAAATATTTTCTATTTAAATATAATTTTATAGTATTTTATTTAAATCCGACAATGTCAATATTATTCTAGAATAAAATCTTCATTTTAAACTATGCAAATTTCACAATTCTTATTTAAAATTCTAAATATTAGCTCGTTCTTTATGACTTCATACTACGTTATTTGTTCAAAGATTTAATAACCTTTAAGTATTTTGACGATTTAAAAATATTTATTTTAATAAATTTTCCTGCATTAATAAAAATATTAACCACAAAGTTTGTTTTATAGTTAATATTTATGTATATTTATTAACATTATTTATAGCTTCATGTAAAAAATAAACTTTCATCTTCATCATTTCGCTCCAAGGAAAATAATTCTTGAATTAAATTTATTATATTTCTATAAAATTTAATAAACAGTTGTTTAAATATTTACATTTTATTATAAAAATTATAGGTAAAGGATGACCGGTAACAACTTCCAACAACTGTTGGTGAAGAATTTTAATCTAAACCTTCTCTACGCTATAATTTAAAAAAAAAATATATGAATTTATTTTAAAATATACAATTTATGTTTAGATTTTATTAAAATAATATAAATTCTGTTTATTTTAAATAAAAAATACTACAAAGTTATAATTTGGAAGCCCATTAGTGGCAGAATCGATAAAATTACAAAACACTGGTCGTGGGTTCAAACCCGACTAACAAGTTCGAACCCACTACCAGTCTCCGGGTTCACACCTGGAGTTTTCGGGATTTTGCCTATCTAAACACGTAAAAAAATTCAGAAGACCAAGTGGACTTTCTGGATTTCTTTTTCTCGTGTTTAGATAGGCAAAATCCCGAAAACTCCAGGTGCGAACTTGCGACCAACTACCAGTGATCGTTCGTTTTTATTCACTAGGCAATTGTCGAGCCTAAATTTTAAAGGTAGCACGCTATTATTAATCAATGTTTGACTTCTAAACTTTATCTAAAGGTTTTGCTAGTAATTATAACTTAGTTAATGCAGAAACGTGGTTCAGTTAACAAGAGCAACTAATTTTGTTAAAGAAAATCATTAAAAAATGTAATGTAAACATTCAAATTTATTCGTTTGTATCATTTGATTAAAATTGGTGAAATTTAAGATATTTTTAATTGTTCAGTTTGCTGTTTTTAGAACTATTAAATTGATTTATCTTGTAATAAATGAGTCGAGAGAATTCCTATTTTATGTTTAATTATCCGCTAGCAATTTTTTTTCATGATTATTACACTAATATCTTTAAATAATTTGTATCATTACTAAGAAATTATGCTAAATACAGTTTACAAAAAGTACAGTATATTCACTATTTAGTGGAATTTGTACTAAAATATTTAACAGAAATACTTCAGAATTATCGAATCACTCACCAAATACATTGCTGAATAATGTTGACGTGATGCATTTTGTTGATGACTATATTAACGAAGTGGCCCACTAAAACCACTGACCATTGGTCGTGGGTTCACACTTCTCCACGTGGAGTTTTCATGTTTTTTTTCACCTTAGTAACACCTAAATAGTGCCCAGTTGGATTCGAATATTCATTTTATTCTTAAAGAATAATTGCATTCACTTAATTTCGAACACTATCATCATGCAGAATACATTGTTTGGCGTGTGAAAACTCTATAACATTAAGAAGTTCGAAAATATAAATACGGATAGAACGTCCTGGGTTGAAAAGGATTGATAGAAAAATACAACACAAGAGCAATCTGGGGAGGACTTTTAATAAGAAGCAGGTGTTAGATAGGTGAAAAAACCCCACGTGTCGAGGCCTGAACCCGCGGATTATCGGTGTTTAGTTGTTTTATCCACTCGGTTACTGGTGGGCTAGAACGTCCCGAGAAATTGCATAAAATTGAGAAATAGTTAATAGACCGATTGAAGGAATATTCTTCGTTCTATGGACTAGAATTTTTCATATCCTGTTTATCCAACTTCACTTTCAATTGTAAACTGTAGCAGAACAAATAAAAGATTTTGTTCTTTCCAACCAGCTTTTCCAAACGTTTTGTAAGTCTTCCAAGATAGACAAATGCCAATAATTTAAAGATCAAACATTAGCATAATCAAACTATCTTCATTAGCCTAAAATAAAAATTAGTTTTCTCATAAAGATGCTTTCTTAATAGAAAGAATCTCGGCCTCTATAAATATTTAAAAATCAATTCGGAGGAATAATCATCCCTTAATTATCCCTACACAAAATAATTTAATAGAAAGAAATCATTGTTTTTTACTAATAAAACTTTCATACTGTTTTCATCTTCATTTAATTAGCATTTTCTTTTGTTTATTGTTTTAAACAGCGAATAAATATACCTTTTATTGTCTTAAAAAAGTATTTTATAAAAATATATTAAGAAAATTGTATTTCTAATACGTTTAATGATGCTAATTTAGTGACCCAAATAAATATTACAAATTGCATACGTATGTAATGATTATTAAGTAATTTATTATGATTTGCCATTTACAAAATTAATGTTGTTGTGCTCAAAAATCTATTATTATAAACTAATTGCAAGGAATAATTATAATAAATATAGACAGTAGAATAGTTTTAATAACAACTGCTGATTGTGTTGAAGACATTTATATAATTAAGTAAATATAATGATAATGCATATATAAATTATAAATATTTCGTTAAATTGTTTAATTACAGAGTGGATTGAATTATATGTAACAGTGGAAAAGTATGGCAATCGGTCAAAAAATTATCTCCAAGAGACATATTTGCACCTAGAGAACCTTGAAACATCCAGAAATTCAAAAAATTTGGGTTTTTTTCCCCTGTGTATAGGGATGTTAGTGTGTGGGGGCACGATATCGTTTACGCTCTTTGAAGCTTAATAACTTCTGTTCCTTTTGTCACAAATTTCTAAAATTTTTCACGGAGATTTGAGTATTAGAGGCATCGATGCCGTTAAATTTTGGTGGTAAAAGGTCAAGCGGGTGAGGAAATAGACGGTCATGTGTTATATCTCGAGTGGGATTTGAGTTAAAGACGATTTTACTCGTTAGAATTTTTCATAAAACCCATCCCTACCGTGAAAATTAAGCTTTTTGCCATTTTATAATAATTAAGAATATATTTAAAAAAATTTAAATAAAATATCCTAACAGATGGCGCCACCAAAATTCTAAATGTAGCCGGGAAAGTTAAACAACTCGTTGCTGGAATTTTGCACGATTTAGAATAAAATATACTACAACAGCTCAAATGAGAATCTCCCAATTACAAGGAAATCTACGAAAATAAATTCTGCAATTTATAAAACAGGAAAAATCCTTTTAAGAATGAACAGAAAGGAAGGACATAAATTTAAATGTTATAAACAAACAAATTTATCCAGAATAGCTTCCTAATTTGAATATTTTTAATTTGTTTAATAACTAAATTTTCTAAAAAGGAAGAATAAGATTCTATCGAGGAGATTTAACTACAGTTTCAGAGAATTAGATTATTTTTATTACATTTAGATCCATTAAGGAAAGTATCCATTTAGTTGTAATCAAACTAGTGTGTTTGTTGCAGATAACCTTGTGTTCTTTTTTAGTAACAAGTCAATTAGCTATGAAAATACGTGTAATTCTGCTATTCCGAGAAAGGGTTCAATGATCTTATACATTTACTTAATTATTTAAATTAGCTTCCAGTTTTATTTCCATAATTAACAGGAGATTCATGCTCACACTAACGATTTTTTTCTTGATTCATAGAAGGAATTAAAGCTAAATAATGATTTCCCATCAAGAAGTGGGACTTGGAAGTGCTCTTATTTGGAAACAATGAGAGAATTTACTATAAATTTACTTGAAAGCTACGGAAACAATCAGTTTTTCTGAAAGAAAAAGGCGAGAGGAATCATTTTACGATAGCTGTTATGTTAAAAAGCTTGTTTAAAATTGGTGTTACGTGTTTTCTGAAAGTAACGGTGTAAATCTAATGGATATCTTGACTTTTATTGGTGATTTATTATTCAGCACTTTGGTGTGGTTTTTCTTCCAGGTTATCCGTTACAATCATTGGCAGTGATTTAAAGTATCGATTTGTCAATGTCCTTCTACTGACGTTTCCTGATTTTTCTATGTAAACATTAGAAAAATTGACTATAAGAAACATTGTAAACATTTGTTTTAAATCATTTAATACATTCCACAGAATTCTGTGTACATAAAAATTTGAAAAATGGCTACATTCTAATGTTTTGAACTATTATACATGGTGTCAAAAATTCCTGAAATCATTAAAGAAATTTATTTCCAAACGTAAACAGGGTACAGCTTCAGCAAATATGTTTAATACACTTTAATCTCCAGACACTTCTACAGATGAAACGCCGTGTTTCTTTGTACTATTGCATAGAGCATATTAGAAGTAACACCTTTACTCTCATCTGTCATATCTTCTCTCAAATACAAAGAAACTTTGTGCTTCCTCTTTAGATGTATATGAAGGTTGCTTATTTTATAAATAAGTAAGTAAATAATGAAATTCTACCTTAACTCTATGGAAAAATTCAAAAGGGAAGAGGTAAATCCTTGAATTGTCTTTGTTCCATTTCAAATATAACTCTGCTCGCGCCCATTCAACTTTAATCTACTCGACTGGTTTGTCGTGGGTTCGCATCTGACCCAAGGACTATCCATGTGCAGTCTCTGGATTTCTACACGTCTCTAATACATAGATAGGAGTCAGGATTCATAGAAAGTCCTTCTTAGAGGATCACCCATGTCGTATCCCATTAAACCAAGTCACAGACCAATCATCAATGTATTGTGAAAATTCCAATATCACACAGTACAAGACAGGCGAGCTCGTGCATTTCATATATTAAAGAGAACTAGTGACGATACTACCCAATATTTTCTAGTCCCTCCTCATTTTTCTTTTTGTACTTAGCTACTTAGTTAAATTAACAAAATATTTAAAATAAATTACGTATAATTATACATTACAATTGAATTTTATAATTTTTTAACACCCTTTCCACCTGTGGACACTACAGAACATGTTTTTCTTGGTCGTAATGGGGTTGACCAGGCCCATAATGAGATAACGCCTAACATATTAGGGACAGACCACCCCTGAGAGAATTGTTTTATTTAATATTAAATTTAAGAGGAATTTTTATAATAGCATCGTATAGAACTAACAATACAAAATTTATATTTTTCATAAATTATATTTATTTTTTGGCATTGACAAAATGAGGTCAAATCTGCAATGTGGAATTTCGAGTTAAAATTTATATTTTTATATTTATTACTGGAAAAATTTTATTTATTTTTTTAATTATAAGAAATTAAAAATAATATTTATTCTATTTTAAAACATATTACGAAATTAATATTGAGAGTGGCTATAAATAATACTTGAAAAAGTAATATTTATAAAATTATGAAAATGATTTATATTTTTAGTAATAAAATATAATGAAATGCGATTATAGTCGAACCTCTCAATAGCGGCCACCTCGTATTAACGGCTGCCATATATTCATGAACGTTTCTTTTTGAAATACTTACGAAATAACATGTAAACAATGGCCATTTTTTATGTTTCCTTCAGTGGCCGTTGGTCACAGGTTTGACGTAATTTAATAAAATGTCTTAAATTCTTTTATGAAAAGCTTAATCACTCCACCATCGTAGTTAAAAAATGCGAAATTCAAAACATCATGCGATATGACATATTCTGTACTTTTCATAAATTCATTTTTCTTGCAAAAGTTTTTGTAATTTTATATACATTAAACAAATTAAACGTCTCTTATAATTCTCTACCATCAGTTCTATATAAGTTAAACTCTACTTCGTAATAAAAACGGAGCTATTTTATGTATAGTGCCAACTATTTGTTTTCCCCCGAAATTATCGAGGGTGGGGCTAAACTGAAGAGTGCCAAGCAATAAAAATCACTTCAAGTACACACAATTTTGAAAATTCCGTGAAAGATGCAAAATTCTCGGTTATTCGAAGGACACTGCTATTTAATAGATATATTTACCAGTATTCATTGGCGCTGTAAGAGGATAGCGGTATACAAGAAAGCTCTATATCGAGGTTTTGACTGTATAACGGTAATTTGCTTGCTTGAGTCAATAATTTAACAATTAAACAGTTTGATTTATCGAATACGTCAATCGCAGTTGTTGTACACAAATACAGGAGAAATATCTTCTCTTGCATCACACCTGGAATACAATTAACAGCAGTATTACTTAGTTAAATCACTAAAATAATACAGAAAATTTTAATTAATAATTGTAGAAATATCTAAAAGCAATTAAATGTAAATGAAGTTGATTATTCTTTTTCACAATTAAGCGCATGATGAAAGTAATGATGCGGAAGATTTAATTCGATATACGTCTTTAAACGAAGGTAATTGCTGGAAATAATCGAAGAATATCTGCGGTTTGCTTCTCCGAAAAGTTCGATAATTTTATTATGACGATAATTATTTAATTTTAATTTTTAAGCTACTTTACACACAATAATTGAAGAAATTTGTAGAGAACATTGAAGGGAAGAAATTTAAATATTTCAAAAACTGTACATATTTAATTAATTATAAATAAAAAATATAGTTAGCTATCGTATAAATTTAATAAAATTATTATTTTTCAAGAAATTTATAACGTGTTTTTTAATATTTTAAGGTATAAAACACTTTTATAGATGCTCAATAAAAAATTTAAGATTTTAACGTTTTTTTAATATTTTAAGGTATAAAACACTTTTATAGATGCTCAGGAGATAAGAAAATTGTAAGTACTTACCTTCAGGCAAACTTAAGTCTTGTGTACTTAGATACATAAATTCAATATGAAAGAAGAAGAGTTTCGAAAAAATTGTATAAAATATCTGTAAAAATCGAATTATATTAGCTAAAATTACTTTTACTACTTGAAATTCTCACATCGTATACGAAAAATACGCCAAGTAATTGTGCTATATTTCATACTGGAAGTAGTTGGTTCCATGCCAAGTAATCTGTCAATAGTTTTCTGCTTGAGAAGATGTCAACACACCTAAAAAAATTGTCATTTTTAAAAATAAGAATTGCTCTTTACGAAAAAAAAAAACAAAAACATTAACGGTATCAACGTAATTACACCCATACAAATATACAACAATATGAGATTGATTTAATACTTATAATCAATTTTAAATAAATTATATTTATTTCAATTAGTTTACTAAGAGTGATCAGAAAAAGGTCAATTCTTACATCGGTACGTGCAACATCTCCCGCCAATTACAAGAATATTGTAATATCACGCGACAACAATATGAACTTGTTGAGCAATGTGTTATAGGTTTAGATGGAGGATCAGCATGGTCATTTGATCCCAGCCTAAAAATTTAGTGCGAAAGCTAATATGAAAAACGTTAATAATTTTATGTAATTAATTTACTTATCCTTATTTGCACTATACATTTATAAAGGCCATTTGACTTAGAAAAATTGATATGGTGTTATAATAATAAAACGAGTGATGCAAAAGTAAGTAAACTTTATTAATTTTTCCAAAGTATATAAAGAAAATATTTTAAATATATATATATATATATATATATATATGTATATGATATGAAAGCTAATATTACTTTTATCAAATATCTATAGACCTAGATATAGTTGTAAGGTGTAGGAAATGGCCAGGATTTTCATTTCTATCGAAAGATAACACGAAAACAATGTGAAATTTTATTTTAGTTTACTTTGAAAATTCTATTCTTAGATTCCTCTGAAAACGGGAAAATCAAGTTGCTGCAGTTGATAAGATAAGAATTCTCGAAAAAAAATTGCTACGTTAGTAAAAAAGTTTCAAACAACGAATCATGATACTTACCACTACACTATGAAGATTATATCTTGAAAATTTCTGATATAAAAGCTATATATCGTGTTTTATATAGTGTTTCTCAGTTTAATACGGTTGCTGACAGTTAAATTTTGGGTTATATTTTACTACCACTAAGCTAGAGACCAGATTATAACGGAATATATTATCGCAAATTTTATTTTATATTGTTAATTTAAAGTTTAAATATGTATATCTACTTCAGGAGTATGTCTAAGAGGCCCTATGCAAAGGCATACTTTGCGTACATCTATTTACGTCACCGTTTCTATGGGAAACTAACTTCTATTTCAGTGTAATGTTGAGGTGCGAACCCGCGACTCAACAATAGGCTGGTTCGGCGGCTTCATCCACAAGGATATTGTTGAGTTCTTTACGAGTTTAAATTGACAAAATCAGTGCTAAATTGATCAAAATATATTGATGGGTTTGTAAAGTACATAGTTTAAACAACAATTTATTTTAATCCTTGTTAATGATAATAATAATAATACCACTTTATACAAATCTTATTTACAGCAATTATAACGAATTAGTAGAGATAGGTTAATGGTTATCGTTAAAGATAATCCAAAGAGCAAACAATTTCTTACGTCTGAGATCCAGCAAATGATGTAGAAAATTTAATTGGAGAGGAAAACGGATATGTTCTATCATGAGGGTAATTGGTAGAAAAACCACAATGGCTAACGAACATTGTGTTGCACATATTTCCTCTTGTTACTTGCAGTTGGTTATTTTATTATACAACGTCTCTCTTGTTTATTATATTTGTTACGTAATTCATAAAACACTGGAGAGATGCTCAAACTCTATTTCTAGAAATGAAAGAATATTTTACTACTTAAATTAATTTAGCAGGGATGAACAACTATTCTTCTACTTCGTCTGTAAAACACGATTATAAAGTAGAGTCGTATAAAATAAATAAAACGAATTGAGGATGTCAGAAGAGCCCATGCCAATTACAAATGTGAAATTTTCCTTCAAAATTTATAAAATATGTATAAGTAAAATCACTAAAGCAAACAAAAGGTCTAGGCTGCAATACTTGACTCGGGCCTCACATTTATGAGGAATTGAATCAAATGTTTATTAATATAATGAAGTCCTCAAAATAAGTGACTAGAAATGATAAAATTGATGAAAATAGTAGAAGTGGCCAGCAGTCCATTTCAAACCTTGTCAGGAATCAAGAGAAGTTCTCTTAATTTCTGACAGGCCTTGAATTGGACTGCTGGCCACTTCCATCTAAATTGAGAAAAAATAAGAATTTTAATTGACCGCTTTAAAGTATAAATAAAATATTTTTTCTCTTAGGAAGCTTGGATGATGAAAGAGGAAAAAATTGTTTACATTATTTCTAACAAGTAGCTATTAAGAACTAAATGAAAACATTCATTTCCGTTTTCATTTTATTTACTACTGACAAATCAGTAGGAAATTCATTTATAAATTGAGGTCAAGTACAAGAAAATATAATATTCCTGGATAGAATTGTAACAGGAAATTCTTATTATCCTGTTCAGGAAATTATCGGAATTCTCTTATTATCCGATTTTTTTTATTCGATTTATCTGTAATAGTGTTAGACAAACCGTCTTTGGCTAAATTGCTTAACATATAATAATTTGTAAATTAGTAATAAATCATCGAATGCATATTTATTTAAATATCACCTAAAATTTTTTATATTAGTTGCATAAATTGCATTTTATCACTGATGAATTTGGCATTATTTATTTGTTATTTATTTAAAATTGTGAAGACATTTTTTTGTATTCGTCGTGTCATTAACATTATCCACTGCAAAGTACATGCTTTTTGGGCTACGAATTGAAAAAATTGTAGCTTTATAAATTCCCACTGTCGTATGTTCGTCCATCCTCCCGCCTGCCTGTCTTTCTGTAATCTTGAGAACGGAGTTAGCTAGATGAAATCCAAGATCAGATATGGAATCCGCATGGGCAATAGGCCCCTATTAACTATATTTGAACTGAAAACAGCTGATTTTCAAATTTTATATATCAATTTCAAATGTGCTAATTAGTTGAAACAGTTGAAACTGTTACAGAAAGAATAATTTATGATAATTCAAAGCAATTCTTTCGTTTTATCAGCATTAAAAGCGAGAGAAAAGTGTAAAAATGCATTAAAATGGAATTAATTCGTATAATAATAAAGAGCTTTTATGAATACAATTAGAGCAACTTCAATAAATCTCATTAGTAATCATTAACCAAAGCTAATGATAAGTTTCTTTACTTCCTGTTGTTTTACTACAATATTCAATCCATTAATATGAAGAATAAGAAAAAGAAATCACCTTCGACTTAGATTAATCACAATGTCTAATAATCCAAGCATTTTTAAGCAAACAAATTGTCAAAAACAATGCAAAATGTATGTTAAGTGGTGTCAATTGCTGCATTGTAAGTAAATTAACTCCATCTCGCATCACTTTATCTTTTTGGACTACAATTTGAAAATTCAGTCCACAAATATTAAATTTTACTTATCTAGTCAACCAGTGCAAGATTTACAACATACTTTCTAATGTAAATTCATTCTTTACCAATTGAAAATAATAGAAACTATGCAAGCAATAACTAAATAAATTGAGGATACAATTCAAAATTCTTCATAGAAGATCATCAGTAAAAGATAATAATTTTCTTTGAAAATTTTTCAATTTTTTCCACAATTTTTTTAGTTGTTAGTTGCATTCTTTCCATTGCATTGAACTGGTAAAGAGTTAATAAAGACAAATCTTTCCTATGAAACTAGATAAAACTACAAAACATTGGTAGTTTGTCGGAGGTTTGCACCTCAACAAGGTAGCTACGTAGGGATTCCCAGATTATTTCACGTTCGTAACACCTAAATAGGTGCCATTTTCCTATAGAAAGACTCCCGTTCGACCTTCTCCTCAGCAGATTGCCCAATTTATGTATATTTAATATTGCTTAAGTAATGTTTATGAATTAAATTTTGCATTTATTACACGTAAAATAAAGATGAATTTTTAAATCCTTTAATAGTAATAAATTGGGCTATTTAAAATTTAATTTTAAGTAAGTTATTTTACTATTACTTTCTTCCTTTAACATATTTGCATAGTTTGATAACAGTTTGATCGATGAGGACGTAATCAAAAAATTATTTCTCTTCTCTTGTAACAAATGAGTTTTCAGTGAAAGAGAAGTAACAAGGCATACTTTTCTTTGTTAGAAAGAAAAACTTTTACTGTAAATTAAGTTTTCTTATTACTTTCCCGGCTGTTATATGTAACAGAGAGAAAGTACGGCTATCGATCAACATGACCACCCAAAGCTTTTTACATTTTTGGACTCGGGGACATTGAAATGTTAAGAAATGCAAAAAATTTCTGTGAGGGGGTGCAAGATTTTGTTCATCTATTTCGAAGCTTAATAACACCTGTGCCTTTCGTCAAAATTTTCTGAAATTTTGCAGGGAGGTTTGTATATTATGGGTATTGATGCTGTTAAATTTTGGCGGTTAAAGGTCAGGGAGTGGGAAGATATAGAGAGTCGCTTTCCATTGGTCGAGTGGGGTCAGACTTAATGAAGATTTTACTCGTTATTAGCACTTGTAACTTTTTTTGTTTTATAAAACTGAGCAATACCCTGAAAATTCAGCTTTTTGCGATTATATAATAATTAATCGTATGAAGGCGCAACTACTGACGTGTCATCAATACTCTAGCTGTTCAACTGCATCTCCAAAATCTTATGACATATACAGTATATTAAATGGTAATTTAGATATACATTAAAACGGTGAATTAGAAAATAAATGTTTCAATACAATTGAACAGAAATAGACAACACAAATAGCTCACAAAGGCTTGTTATTCATCGAAATTAGTCTTTGAAACTGTATAAAAGTTATCGCTTAATAGCAAATGACAGGAAAACAATAAAAAGAACTGAAAATTGTTAACAAAAAAAAGCATTTAATAAAGTCAGAGAGTATTTCCGTAATAACGGTGTATACTTTTATTACGTCTTAAATAAAGTCGACACTTATGACATGCTATAAAATCTGATTCTTTCTTTATCTGCACAAACTTCATTTTCTGAAGATTGAAAGATAAGGGCTAACAGATATCGAGATAAGAAATGGGAAAATAAAAGCATTTAAACAAATTTCATTTTCAAAAATAAATTATCACCGTAAAGATTGTATCAGTTTACGCATAAATTGATATAATCTATGTAGGAAAAAAAAAGTATAACGACTCATAGCGTTGTATAAAATTCATGTTTTAATGTCAAAATTGTTGAATCTGAAGAATGTTAATGGTTAATGCGAAATCTTTCTCAATTAGAATGCCAACTGTAATAACCATTTACCAGTGGTTGAATGGATAAACCCACTCAATACTGGTAATTATCAGATCGTGGGTTCGGCCTCACCGAGTTTTCTTCACGTTTCTAACACATAAATAGGAGCCAGTTTCTCATAGAAAGACCTCCTGGAAAGCAGATTGCCCATGTGTCACGTTACTTTGTACGAATAAACTATAACAGTTATTTTATCTTCATTGAATATTTTAATTCCCGATTGTATATAAGTGGTGCTGGTTACCATAATGGAAATATCAGGCATTAACGTATTTTAAAATAAATTTACTTAAAGCATGTAAATTTTTATTATTTTACTAAAAAAATATAATAAAGTCAAGAGTGAACGTTTATCAATAGTGTAAAATATTGGATATAATATCGGCTGTTAACTAAGTATTTTATTTGAATTAAATTTCGGTATTATTCTCAAAATTACAATAAATAAACTGGAGTGATTAATTGTATCGGGGCGTCAGCACATTAGGGTTATGTTGGCAGCCATAATTATGCCAATGACACGTGGACCTGATCGGTCAGAGTTGACCATTGTAGATGAATAATAGGAAATTTACCAATTCCGACTACAGAGAAAATCAGTTAACACTGTATTTCCAGAAATGATTGAGGAAATTTCTAAAATTTAGAAACTCGATTTTATTATAACTTAAAAACAACTGTATTCGGAATAAAACAGTGGTAAATAATGACTGAAGAATATAACTTAAGAAACTTAATAATAATAATAAGATTACTCCATCCATTAATGTCCGAGTGAATAAAATCACTGAACACTGGTAATTGGTGGCTGATTCGCACCTCACTAACGTGATGTTTCTCGGTTTTTTCACGCACCTAACATTTATATACGGGCAGTTTATCATAGAAACTCCTCTTAGCAGGCATCTCCTTAAAAGATTGCCCATGTGTTCTGTTGACTTATCAATAGTATACAAGTATACCTAAACATGCATACCTGCTAGGTGTGTACCCGGCTTTACAGTACATTGATGTTTCGTGTTGAAAATTAGATTAATCAGAAGCTATTTTTGAACTGAAAACCACTGTATAATTAGACAATATGTTAAGTTTATGTAATGGCTTCTTCAATTTATACATACGATTTTATATAAATCAAATTATTTGTATTTTTATAACTGTTGAAAGGATTGGTTTTGAATTTTAAAAGTTTTTGACAGAGTGAACAGTTTTTGACAGAAGTTTCAAACATTTGTTTTTTATCGATGTAAACCATCGATAAAAAACAAGTTTGAAACTTCAGCGTACAGCATTTAAGTGTTTTTTCTAAAATTCTTCATTTTTCAACGTCTATAAACGGTGCCAAAAATGAAGAACATTTAATGATTTTATCTACAACATATAAAAAAGGTAATTTTTAAAGTAAAAATTCAATCGTACACCTATATAATTACCAGAATACCAGTTAAAAAGCACTGAAAATTAAAAAAAAAAAAAAAAAAACACACATTAAAATGACCTTGACTTGTGTTTAAAGGTTCTTACCCTCTTGTAAATATTCTCTTTTCTTCTTCTCCTTTGAGAACATCATAAACATTACACAGGTGATTAAGATGCCTCTAAAGAAAGATCGAAGATAGCTTAATGTTTTTTTAATGTTGATTCCGGTAATTATATCTACCATGAATGCACTCATATATTGTTAAAGGATTCCTTTCTAATATTTAAATAAAAATTGGTAGAACAGAACATTTTTTCCCGTAATTACTAATGTCTCAAAATCTTATTTTTGATAGTCTAGCTACTCCAAATTTGTGGAAATATTACTTTTCCTCCTGTTTAAATATTAACACGTAAAACTTTATATACATAATAAAGTATTTATGCAGGCAAAAGTGGATATGTGGCCTGGTGAAGTGGCATTAAAACTGCTGAACAAGCAAACGACACTGGCTTTTATTTAGAAGTAAACGATTCTAAATGAAATAAAAAGGCAGAAGATTAACCTGACTTTTTTCATTACATAGTTGGCTTACTTACACAGCCGTTTTACAAGCAATGTGCCGTGTGTATTACTGTTTAAGTGTTCGTAGCGCCATCTGATATCAATAAATCGAAGTATTTTCTAATCACTTCCGCAGTTAATTTTAAATTTGAAGCGACGAAATGTAATTCAATGTAACAATTACAGCATATTTAAGACTACAGTAAATTAGGTAATTGATGAAGCACTTATTACTTTAATAGAAGAAACGGTTATTGGAATAATTAAGTATGAATTCTCTCCTAGTTACGTTATTTATATTATGTAGTTAGTTACAATTTACTAAAGCAATAATGTAAAATAAAAAGCAAAAATAGCCATTACACGATGTTACACGTAGTTAATTTTTTTAGAGACATAAAGTGAGTACAGAATGAAGACTTTTGTACTCAAAGGTTTCATAAAGATTTAAATAAACATTAGAATTGAAGCTCTCTTCCATTTTATGGTTGATATGGAATTGTTGCCCCACCTGTTTCTTGTGATGACCTTCCCGACGAGAACCCTTTCTTTTATTGTTATAACGTAATGAACATAAAGTTCCAGTAAACATATTGCTGAAAAACCTATTGCCCTACCTCTTAAGATAAGATAGGATTTTTTAATCTTTTTTAGAAACCTCCTATGTATATCCTTGGGCATAATATTGGAGACACTTAGAAGTGAGAACCAAAAAACTAATGTTAATCTTTGTTTATTCTTTAATAGATAGTCAGAGAGCTGTATAATAAGGGTGTTAATGGTGGGAACCCGCAGTAAAGTCTAACAGAATCTTACACAATATTTCCAAAGCAATGATTGTGTAGTTGCTCCGCAGTCGTACATTTAGGCAACACTTCAACTTAGATCTTCATGGAAACCTGCACTGTTACAAGGTGGATCTACTTCTTTAGATACACTGAAATTCACTGAAAGGACAGTGTGAACACAGCAATGATTGGACGTTCTTATTGCACTCAGACGAAAAATGGAGCGATCACCCGACGACGATGTTTTCTAACAGTGGAAGGATGGCTACATTCGTTAACCCAGTCGAGAAATATATTTACTTGGATCAGCCGTTTGAAATGAATGGATTGTTGTATACCACGAAAAGACTTATATCATCGAAACCCCCAAAGAAAATGGGATAATAAATCCAGTGTCATAAGAACATGCCTCTTAGGACACATGCACCATTCCCGGATATGAGCTTTGCAAATAAAGGCTGTGAATATAAGTTTTTAATCTTGCGTGGTTTAATAAAAATACCTCTTAGGAAAACAAAGAAATGTGAAAATGCTTTTTTTTCGAGTTAATGCCAAATCATTTAAATCTTTCATCTGGAGTGAAGTTGTTTAGAGCAAGAAGAAAAGAATAAGAATATGAAATAAATAATATTCGACATTTTTACGATGGTGCAACATAAAAAAAATTGTTATAATACTTTATCAATAAAGCTTATGTTAAATATCAACATGCAGTTTACTTCAAAAAACAGAGTTAATGTAAGGAGAAGGTGCGAAGACTCTGCAGCAGAAATACGTAAGGCCGCACGTTTTTGAGAACTTCACAATTGGGTGGTGATCGCATGAACATAACAAATAACTAAGCAGAGAACAACCTACCACTACAGTTCAGAGACAGTTTAGAGAAGGATGACCACCTCCTAGACGTTCGTTGTAATTTGTCTAACGGGTATTGGTTATTACCTTGCTTAATTGTCAGCTGTATACACACTTTCCCTATAATGTCACTAATTCAGGCATTAATCAAGCTACCTCAATGTGACTGATTTTAATATTCCTACAAATTGTTTTAAGACGATATCGCAGAATGCTAGCCTTGGAAAAGTTTATTTGTGAATTATCACATGAATTCTATCAGTTATGTTTTAAATACTGTATAAACTGAATAAATGATAACATCAAGGACATTATCGGCACGATTTTATATTTTTTTCTTTATCATTAAATAAACTAGAAAATTAAAATATAATCAGATTTGAAACAAAATCTTGTAAATTGAAATCTTTTCTATTGATTTCTAACAAAGTTTCGTCAGAATAATGACGATTTAAGCTGTACGAAGAAAGAAAATATTGATAACTTTATGATTTATTACTGCATGTTAATCCGTATTAAAGACGTACAGAGAAGGAATATTTTAAAATTTTAAAGAAAATATACGATAAAGGTTCAAACTATGCTCAAGATAATAACCATAAATGTTATTAATTTTATAAAATTGTATATAATCTATGATGCATTAAATAGCAGGCGAAACAAAATATGTTACAGCTCGCAAGTAAATTTTAGCTGAGTTTTGCCTTTAGGTTATCTGTCTGGACATGTTTACATTGTACACACTGACGTTAAATAACGTTTCAGTACAGATAATCACTTGTAACTTAGAGACTCATAATACAAGAGTACAGTTAAAGATCCACGCTTTTTAATTTACTAATATTAATTAAATGGGAAAGGACTTGAGAACAGAATATATTTAAATCCGACCCTGTATAATATTGAGAAACATGTTTAAATATAAGATGGGTTATGAGATAATCCTAAAATTTAAGTTGCATAGGAGCAATAAGATTCATAATGAGCAACTCTAATTAACGTAACCCCATTTTCTTTCATTTTTAAATTAATAAGAATTTTATTGTAATTATTATCACGTTTTGAATATAAATATAGGCCTAATGCAAACTATTTTTATGTTAGTTTATATTAAATGATAATTTGAAATATTCAAAACTGATTAATTTAGCCTAAATGACAACCTTTCATAAATTATTCTTGAACTTTATGCTATCAGATTATAGTTTATCAAATTGAATAAATTTACTTGATCAAATGTAAATCTCCAGATCCTTTGCAGTTGTTGGGTGAGTAGCATTGTATATTGATCGTAATGGAGTTTAATTATAGATAAATAAATAGTAAATATAACGTTAATCTACGTAGCATAAATAAAATTGAATTAACCGTCTGTATGTCTGTTCGAGTATTAAGTGAAAACGGCAGAATAGATTTCTATGAAACTTAGTACATATATTCGAAATAGTCGTAGGAAGAATATAGGTTGCTTCGAATTGACGTCTGTGTGTTTGTCTGTTCGAATATGACGGGAAAGTGGCTGAATCCTTCTGAGTTTATAGAGTAAATTTCGATGTAAAATTGTTTTTCTGTATATATTTTTTATGTGAGTTTATTTTTGTAGAAGTATATTATTTTTAATTAATGTATTTTTTAATGTCGGGTATTTGCAGCTGGCACTGTAACACATGTAAACACTACTACACTATTGATACAAAAATCATGTGACAACGTTTATCGAAGTTTCTCATTATAAACAGAGCTATTATAGATATTAAATAGTTCATCTGTTCTTAAGTAATGTTTATATATTTTAAATCAACTCATTAAGAAGCATTTTATCTTAATAAAGTATAATAAAAAAATATATTTTAAGATAATATACTTAATCAAGTTTACACGGAATAAAATTTGATAAAGTATATTATAATTTCTGTAATGACGTAGCGGAAGTAGGTGTACGAAACAGTTGCTCGTTGTAACGTCAAGGAAGGATAGAAATAACTTAACAACGCTGAGAACTGCAATATATGGAATGTTTCGTTTCTTGTGGTGCTGTGGTTATTAAAGGTGAATTTATTAAAGTATGCAGAATTTATTCTTTTTCCCTTTTTAAAAATATTTTTAATTAGTATATACTGTTCGATTGATAGAAGAGTAAATAATGTAGCGGCGCTATAGACGGTCAAATAGAAAACACTAAATGAATACTTTTAGTAAAATGAATACTGTCTCCCCCTCTATTCCGGTTAGGAAGTCACACACAAACCCTTTGTTTACTAGAATAGTAAACAAAGGGTTTTGGTTGTGTGTAACTTCCTAACCGAATGAACTGACAAATTGGTTCGAGAAATAGTAAACTAAAGCTACTTTATTTACAAGAAATCCGCACATTACATATATGCCATAAAAATTTCATAAATATGCATAAATTATCTGGTTTAATTAATTTATAGATAAACAGGCTGTTTACTCATTTATCCAAAAGCGAGAGATGTCAATAAAATAAGAGAATTAAATACAGAGTAGAAAATTCTTAATGCATATTCAATACCTATAACAACACAGAAAGCTCTGTTGGTTAGGAAACCACATAACAAACACTGAATATAACAGTACTAACAAATAAGCATTAAAAATAGAGAAGAAAACAAGGAAAGTGAATAAAAACAAATAATTAAAATCAGCGTGACATGCTGAAAATTATTTTAAACTTACCATGTTCGTGAAAAGTCTAAATTACCATCAGATGATGATCAGACATAAATTCCTCACTGTCCGTCCGTCCGCCTGTCTTTTCTCAATCTCAAGAAAATTATTAGATATATGAAAGCTAAAATCAGATTTGGAAATAATACGTTTAAGAAGCCTGGATTAACTATACAATTACTTTTGATTTGTACCTAAATTCACATTATTTCACTTCAAACTTTTCCCCTAAAAGGAGTTAGATAGACCGGCACGACTCCGTTGTTAAAGGAAAAGCATGATGTACAAGGGCAAGACACTACTAATTTGAGGTGACAACTTATATTTTAAATTAAATAAATTAAGAATATAATAAAAAAGTTTTTATTATGACGATGTCAGAATAAATAATTACTCGTAACCTTTGACTTAATAAAGTTCAATCAGATGTTTGGATAGAACCGGATATGCGTAGAAGGTCGCTATTTAAACCAACCTTTAAAATTTAAATAAATAATTAAAAGCCCAGTGTTGTGGTGTGTAAATATATAATTCTTACGCCTAATTAAAAATATCATTTAGTACAGCTATATATTAATTACAAATTAAACAATTATATACTATTTACACGTCACTAACATTGAGAAAGTTTATATGTGAATTATTCAAAACAGTAACCTCTGATACCTTCTAGTGATTACTATTTAACGCAAAACCTCCTTCATAACTAATAATGTATTGGTGTTAAATTCAAATAATAAATTAATTTTTAATACGAATACAGGTCCTGTACTAAGCACATCCCTGTGTACTAAATACTACTGTATATAATTATGCAATTTTACTAATTCAGGTTTAGAAACATTATTTTTGAGATTGTTTCTCATCTCGCCTTTTCATAGATTTCCTTACAAAGCAGATTTTTTAGGTGTATGGGAGATAATCCAATAAATTGTTAGTACTTTTTTCTTTTCCTGTATATTTTCTTCCATACCCTTTCTCTTTATGTTTATTTCCATCGATTACCTCTATAAATCTTTCTTGGTCTACTATCATTGTTTAGTGTAAAGTCTTATTCATGTTTGCTGGGATTACCATGGTAATTTCCATAGTAAAACTTTGTAATATTTTTCTTGATATTTTGCATTTGATCATACTCCTAGGTACTTGCTCTTCGTGCATCTTGATGACAGTCATAACACTTAAACCCTCTTTCCTTTATTATTTGTGTTAAATTTCTCTTATCTGTTAATGTCATTCCTAACCATTCCAGATATTTTTGTAGCTCTTAATTCACACTTCCACTAATCCCCTTCTTTGTTTCTTCCCTCCAGGTTCCAATTCTTTACACCATTAGATCTGCGTAGTCATAAGTGAGTCGTTTTATATTTTGTCACCGATTCAACTTTACTTAATTTCTAACATTATTTTCAGATATAGAAAATGAAGAATTGTGTAAGAAGAGCGCTTTTGTTTACCTTTTCTCGTATTGGATATAATATAGGACGATATCCAGTGATTTATGTTGTAATTCCCATTTTATTGGCTCTCATTTTATCAAGTGGCATTTTAAATGTTTCTCTAACAAAGGATTTAGAACATCTTTATATACCTCGGAATGCCAGAAGCAGAACCATGAGAAATGCTATGGAGTCATTGTTTCCTATAAACAATACAAGAGTAAGCAGTGGAAGATTTTCGAGGATCAATAACTTCCAAATTGTTACATTAGTGCATCAAAATGATAGCTTTATGCTAGATGAATTTATCTTAGACGATTTAATTAAATTTGATAATATTGTGAATAACATAAGCATCGTTTGGAATAATGATTTTGTTTATTATAAAGACTTATGCAAGAAGACAAGTGAAGAAAATTGCTTTGATAACATTCCTGTAATTCAGGCATTTAAAAATAAATTGAAGAGTGATACGTGTATTATCAAGTAAGTTGAGTGAATCTTTAATACTACACATATCTTACTTTTCCTTATACTTCTATTAAATTTGCACGGAGTTCATATGCTTGAAATCTTAAAACAAGTAAAAAAGTAAACAAGTAAACTTATATACAGTAATTCATTATTATAAAATGGAAAAAAAACATACTTTTCAGGGAAGGGATAGGTTTTATAAAAAAATTGTAAATGCAAATAAGGAGTAAAATTGTCATTTGGTTCGACCTCACTCGAAATACGAAACGAAACACCCTCTATCTTCCCACCCCGTCGACCTATAATCACCATCATTTAACAGTATCAATCTCCCTAATACGCAAACCTTCCTGCAAAATTTTAGAAATTCTCGACAAATGACACAGAATTTATTAAGCTTCAAACAGGATGAACAAAAACAGGGGAAAACGAATTTTGTTGCATTTTTGAATGTTTTACGGTTCCTTGAGTCCTATCTGTAAAAATCTTAGAGTCAATTTAATTACAGTATCTTTTTATCTTCACGACTAGGTG
Source organism: Centruroides vittatus (assembly GCF_030686945.1). Taxonomy (NCBI): domain Eukaryota; kingdom Metazoa; phylum Arthropoda; class Arachnida; order Scorpiones; family Buthidae; genus Centruroides; species Centruroides vittatus. The sequence goes on from NW_027122385.1 coordinate 6,285,185, forward strand.
CATAGATAAACACAGGGCATTCTACATCATCTTTATTCGGAATATCCTATAGGTCGATACCCGGGCATAGGTCTCTCATCTGTCGACTACATAATAAAACATATCATGAATTTCTCATATTACAAAATGTTTATAATAGGTTACGACATATCATGACATCCGGGTTTTCTTGAAGGTGGTGTTGACAAGTATACATTCCGTTTAAAATTACTTATTTATCTGCTTCCTTTTATCACTATATCAAGGTAGTTTATTTCTGTTTATTTCGTATTCTATCTTAAATTTGATTTCATTATTTAGTTTATTTATCCTGTGCTCTATTTCTTCTATTCTTACTATTGTTTGGTCGTATAAAATAATTATGTCGTCTACATATCTTTTGTAAAGTTTTATGCCGGTGATACGCCCACACACTGTCCATTAGACAGTGTGTGCGCGTCCCGACGACGAACGAACGGAACCCGAGCCGAGGATACCTTGAACAGGTGACAAGACTAACTCGGATTGAAGAGGTATGACCTCCCCCCAAATACGTGTAAACTCTCCCTCCGCATATTCGAACTTTAGGCGACGGTAGCTCGCCCCTATTGTAACTGTAGCTTTAGGCTTAATAAATTCTTGTTTTTTGCGTATAAAATTTCCCGTTTGTGGTGAAATAATTACTCTTGTAAGCGAATTCTATTAGGTCTATTTCTTCTTCCTGTGCTTTAATTTTTCTTAGTGTGTCTTCTATTGGTTCCCAGGTTATTGAGGGATACATATTTATTATATCTAAGCTTGCTATTTTGTAATTTTTATTTATTTTTATTTTCTTCATTTTATTTATAACTTTGTCTGCATTTTTTATTGTGTATTTGGAAATTTCATATTTTTGCAGTTTTTGTTTCAGGAATTTTTCTAAGTTATATAAGATAGAGTTTTTTATATCTACTATGAGTCTTACTTGCTCACCTGGTTTGTGTGTCTTCAATTGTATGTTCAGTTTTGGTGTTCTGCCATTTTCATTTTCTAGTATGAATTGTTTTTCTTCTTTTTTCATTTTGTTCATTTTAAATTGTTTACTCTTTTCTTAAGTTTTGCATAGATGACACACAAACCTTGATATAGTGATAAAAAGAAGAAAAGAAATGTTGGAATTTAAATCATATAAAAAAACCATATAAATAAGTAATTTTAAACGGAATGTATACTTGTCAACACCACCTACAAGAAAACCCGGAAGTCATGATATGTCGTAACCTATTATAAACATTTCATAATATGAGAAATTCATGATATGTTTTATTATGTAGTCGACAGATGACGGGCTTATGCCCGAAATGCGTATCGGCCCGTCATCTGTTCAAGATGATGTTGAAATGCCCTATGTCTATCTATGCACTTAGTCATAAAGATAAAAAGATAAAAACAGATAAAAGAAGACACGGTTTCAGAATACACAATTAATTACAGTAGTTATATATAGAAAATTCACAATCGATTACAATGATGAAATGTTCATCCGTGTTCTGGTTTCGAATACATCATACGGACAGTTTTTATAATAGATTTGTCATAGTAATTGAGAACACTCAACTAATAGCTGCCATAGATCAACTTTAGAAACTTTATGTTCGTACCAAATCTAAATATGCTCCTGAATATGGTAACTTCAGGAGAGAAGACTTGATACAAAGAGAAGTTTTTTGCATTAGGTCCCTGTTTATGAAACTTTTGAATCCAATGGAAAGATCACTTGCATATATTGCGAGTGGAATCAGTAGATGTTACTTCATAGAATTTATTCTCGCAATTATGTTATATACTTAATTTACGCAACACTTCGAAAATACCAAAGAAGAAATAATGAATGCAATTTCATGAATTATCTCCGAAAATATTGAAAAATGCATGGTTTGATCTCGAATAAAAACCATCAACTTCTACATATATCATGCGTGCAATATTTAGATGTTGCACCCATTATTCATGTAGAAGTTTAAGTTTATTTTCGAATATTCAAAACGTTGTTTACTTATATAATTCTGATTAGTAGTCTATATTCGTGAATTACAAGCTGTAACCAAGGGAATCATTTATGGACGTGCCAGAAAGGCTCACTCAGAATTACACCTTAAGTAGTAGTAAATATAAATTTGACTTTTATCCTTAAAGAAGTAACCATTTATAATTTTAAAATGATCTTCAATTTCTCGTGGCGTTTCGTTTTAAGAATATTTAAGGCTTTATATGAAGATACAATCGGATTTGAAATTGGGAGACCCATTCTGAAATTAATTATCATTAATTTTTTATATTATTTTGATTTAGATCTTTATGTGAAAGTTCTTATTTTTGTAAATTATAAAGAGTATTTTTCATAATTATAAATATATCTACATGGATTATAATAGACTTAATAAAAGAAATATAATCCATTGCAACAAAGAGAACTGTATAGTTGAAAGAAAGATTAAGAAAGTAAAGAAATATTAAGTAATACAAATGAATAGAATTATTATTAAAATTGCTGATTAGATCATTTTTAATTTTACAGATATCCGGTTGATAAATCTTATCAAGATCCACTTTCACCATCATCCATCATTGGAGGAGAAGTGCTCAACGATGAAGGCTGTGTCAGAAACTTCAAAGCAATCAGATTTCTTTATATTTTGGACGACAGTACATTAGATAGAAAAGAAGCAGCAAAAATTTGGGAAAAGCAGTTTTTAGAAGTGTTAAAAATTATAAATTTTAAAAACATTAAATTCTATGTTTTCAACTTACGTAATTTAGAAGAAGATCTCTCGAATATTGTTCAAAGTGGAACAAATTTAATACTCATTATTACACCAATTCTTTTATTATTTACCTCACTTTCATCTATGTCTCCTGATATTATAAAAAGCAAACCCTGGTTGGGTATTGCTAGCTGTACGACACCATTTTTATCAACAACTGCTGCATTTGGATTGCTAATATATTGCAAAATGGAATTTATAGACATGAATATATTCATTATTTTCCTATTGATAGGTATATTTTTGCAAAAGTTATCTTTAAAATAAGTGGTGTCCTATGTAACTGATGATTTTATATTGTTTTAGGTATAGGTTTGGATGATTCTTTCGTCATGATTGCTGCCTGGAGGAAAACTGATAGCGGTCACTCTATACCTAAGAGAATGAGTAAAGCTTACGAAGAATCTGCTATGTCAATTACTCTTACTTCTTTAACTAATTTTTTAGCTTTCTGTATGGCATATTCAACACCTTATGGATATATTAAAATAATAAGTGTATATAGTGCATTATCAATAGTATTTGACTACATTTACCAGTTAACTTTTTTTGGTGGTCTCCTGGCTTTAGAAGGCTACAGAGAAAAATTCAATATTCACAGTGTAATGTGTTGGCCAGTCAAGTCCTTGGGTAAGTCTCTTTAGTTGTATGGAAAACTACAGTGTGGCTCATGGGTATGTCCAACAGAAAAAATTAAATTATTCAAAATTTACAAACGAAATTCAAATGAATTACAGTTAATTAAGTAGTAAAGTGACTAAAAAACGATTTTTAAAATGTTTGTCTTCAAATATATTGAAATTTTATAGGTGTTTGTAAAATTAATCAATAGTACGGTGTATGATCACTGCTGACATTCCTTTCATTGCTACGCTGTTTCGTTTGGTTTATTTGATTATGGCAAAATGACAAGGGGGCGAGCTGTTGAGGTGGGACGTTTCCCGAGAGAACGTTTTATGGGAAATTGGTGTTACAAACGTGAAGAAAGCTCGAAAACTCTACATGGTTAGACCGTTCACCAGGCGCGAATCCATTACAAGTCATCAATGGTTTTATCCACTCAGTCACTGGTGGGTGCTATTGCTTCGCTGTGCTTCTGAGGAATCTGCAGATTCTTCGTTGGAGGCACAAACTTTAATTAGTTTCATATTTACAGTCTAGTAGTTTAAGTCGCGGCTTCTATGAGGGCAATTCGATTCCACCTTCAACATATTCAGGTGAATCCAAAACTATCAATCTAAGACCAAATAGTAGTACAAAGTTGTTAAAATATTTTTTCAGTGCAAACTACCCTTTGTCAAACCCTCAAACATAACCATTTTTAAACAAATTTCTCAAAAGTTACACTATTTTCCAGTGGCCCCCAAAACCATTTTCTTTTACAAGAAAATATTTTTTCCAAAAATTTCCCCGAAGAAACAATGTCTAAAGTCAACATTGTACATGGACCCACCTATTTCAAATTTTTTGTGCCCCATAGAAATGTAATGCGCAATTTCTATTTTCCTGCTAAAACACATGCGCCACCCTGTATTGTATTTACAAATGCATAACTGTACATATACTTATTTTTACAAGCTTATTGCAATTTTCCAGATGACAAGACAGAGCAGAAAGTAGGTAAGAGTGAAAAAAATGTGATAATGAACTTTATTACATATACTTTAGGTCCTGCTCTCGGAAAAAAGTCAACGAAAATAATCGTCACAATTGTTTTCGCGGCTTACATAATTGGAGGTGTGTACTGTGTGCAATTTCTAAAAGTAGGAGGAGATGTTTTAAAAGTATTTCAACCGAGATCACATTTATTTAAAACCCTAGAATTTTCTAATAAATATTTTTCAACTTATCCATATCAGATAAATGTTATCATCAATCAGACTTTGGATTATTCGAATCGAACTGTTCAGAAGGAAATTGAAACGGTGCTGAAAGATTTCGAATCTGCTCCTCATATGGCTGGCTCAAATTTCACAGAGAGCTGGTTAAAAGAGTATCTGTCTTTTATAAACAGTCCCGTTTCAAAGTTTTCTTTAGCAGGTCTCAATATGAGCAACTCGGATGACTTTTTATATGGTTTAAAGAACGTTTACCTAAACATAAAACCAGCAAGAAGATTTAAACATGATGTATTGTTTAGCAGTGATGGTACCCAAATTGTTGCATCTAGATTTCTCTTAGCAGCTCACAATATAAAAAATGATATAGATAAAAACGTTATTTTGCAAAGTATGTTTAAGGTTACAGACAGCGCCAAGTATCCGGTTTACGTGTATAATTTTTGGTTTATGGTATATGAGGGGTACTTCAATGTAACCAGGATATGTCTACAGACACTGTGCTACACCATTATAATAATGATGCTGGTATTTATGGCATTTATTCCTAATGTAAAACTCGTCGTAGCATCAGTTTTAACAATTGCTTCAATTCAGTTAGGTATTATTGGTTATATGTCTGTAATTGGAGTGAATTTAGATGGTACTTCGATGCTACTTTTAATTATAAGTACAGGGTTCTCTGTAGATTATATGGCACATATATCATATGCTTATATCAGCTGTACAGAAAAGGATCCAAACAAAAAAATTATAAATGCGTTCCAATTGACAGGGTATCCAATATTACAAGGTGCACTGTCAACATTAATCTGTGTAGTTGTTCTATATTTTGGACCCTCGTATCAATACGTGGTAACTTTTAAACTACTTTCTTTAATGATTGTATTTGCTCTTTTTCACAGTTTATTATTAGTACCTGTTGTACTTAGTTGTTTAGATTTATTGGCTATTAAACTGCGCAAAGAAAGCAAAGAAAATGATGTTTGTATCCGTATGTTTTAAAATGAACTTAAGCACCACTGATTGTACGGTGGTAAAGTCGCTCCACAGTGGGCGTGGAAACGGAAGGAGCTTCCAGAAAGAAAGTAATGTCGTCACAGATAGGCTACGTGTCAAAAAGTTAACGTCCAAAATATATTCTGTGCGATTTGAAAATTGTTCGAACACCAAATTATATATGTACTTAGCTAAGTTACATGAGATACTATAGTGCACTTGTATTGAATAAATAGCCAAAGATTTTACACATTAAGATATTTATGTAACTTCTTGTGTTATAATATTGATTTTAAAAAACTTTAAGACCTGGCAACCCAGTTAGGCCTATATGGTAAACTTTACGCTTAGCATTATATCACTTTGTACACAGATATAACACTATGAAGTCAGTATTGCCAAGTCTTTAACAAGGTTTTGCTTGTAGGAACCACATATCTTGCATCTTATACTCTTTAAACATTCTATGTAGACTTTTTGACTTTATGTTTACTGTGCTAAAAACATCTAATTCATTCCGCAGCATAAAATAACCGTACTGTATCATAAAAAAATGAACATGGGGTGCGTTATTTTATTCCTCCGCGTAACTCTGCGCGAGCGACATCCGTTTAAAAATTCCTGCGGAACGCGTTCCTAAATTCCGGTGGGAGTGCACGCCCTCGAACGGCAAAACGGCTGCTTGTAACAGTAGTTTACGGTGGAAAGCAACATGGCGTTCTCCATGGCTCAGATAGTTTCGTTTCCGGGTCCATTATGTGGTTTTATGAATGAAAATTTAGAAACTGAAAAAGCGTGAGTTAGCGCACGCGGTGATGTAAGTGCTTTTACGAATTTTTTTCGAGGCTATTTTGAATGCTCTTTCGACAAATAATCCATTTTATGGTCAAATTTTACAATTGGGACCTTTTTTTGCCTTTAAAAGCTCATATTTTAGAATTATAGATTCCTCCATCACGATACTATCGATAGTGCGGGCGCTGCCATCTTTCTTTCACCGTCGTTCCTAAATGCCTACAAACAGCAGCGCACTCCCGTAGTAGCGGAGACGCAGAGCAACCGCTATTAAAGAATGCATCCATGGAGCAGTCACCAATTATGCCGGAAAGTCCGTTGTTCGCAGCAAGTCCGTTGCTCGAGTCACTTAACGGCTAAACAGAAAGTCCATTGTTCGCAGCGACCGTTATTCGAAACGTACGTTATACGAGGCACCAATGTACATCAAATTCGGCTTGGACATCAGTCAACGCATCAAAGCTCGAATCGAGACGTGATCCAGGGCTCTGTTTGTTCGGCATCGGAAGATAGCTACCAGCTATCAACCATCTAAATCGTCGCAAGGTGTCTTTCCCGACGAACCTGATCAGCGGTTACTTCTAACTGAACTTTCGGAACTTTATCTAATGTTATTGGGGCACCAAGTCGGTCGCCAATCGTGCACACATTCTATGTTTTAAAACTTCACTAAGACCAACTATTTAAGCGTTAATTGTTTCAATATTTTACTTTGCAAAACCACTAAGTTCGACCAAGTGATGTAAAAATGGAGAATGATTGTTGAAAATGGCATAGTTTAGCGTAAAATAGCAATACAGCTTATCTGTGGGGCATAAAACATTTAAAGAGCATTGCTCAAAAAATGGCAATTAGTCTCCAAATCCTTTTAGGGATAACAATAAACAACGGAGGACTATCACTTATCTAGGATGCTGTTTACTAAAAATGTGAGTAGGCCTACTTGTCACAATAATCCATATGGATCACAAGTTCTATAGGAGTATAATTTTTTTTTTAAGGAAAAATAGTGATTAAAGGTTGGTTAACCATTAATTCAAATGTGCCATGCTAGCAGCTATTCCAGGTAGAATAACAAGCAAACGCATTGAAATAAAGTCACATCCTTACCGACGAAAGTAAGCTTTTTGTTAAACAAAAAAGATTAATTAAAGATTAATTAAAGATTATTGTTTTTTAAATAAGCTTTTTGTCATTTTATAATAAAGAAAAATATAAAATATGATAACAGATGGCGCCACCAAATGTTGCCAGGAAAATTAAGAAACTCATTGCTGGATTTTTTTAAAAGACATGTGGTTACATTTTTATCAGTGGCGTGCCGTGACATTTGATGATAGGGAAGCTGTGTTTCTGTAAGAAGCCGACTTCCATGGGCAATCAGTTAATTGCGCGTCAGTGACGGTCTAGGGTCCATTCGTATGTGCATGGTGGCGGAAGGAACAAAGACGACAAGTATCTGACAAAAACCGTTTATTTTAACATAAAATAAACATACACTATGTACAAAATAGTTTGCTTTAGGACAGTCAGCCGTTCGGACGTCCTGGGCGTCGATGTGGTTCTTTGATGGTCGATCGAAGGTGGCCCCGGGACAGCGGCGTTGACATTTCTGTAAGGCACAGGAAGACTTCGTCCGTTGACATCGGGGACACGGTCTAAGTCCGAAGTGGCAATGGTTACGGGTTGGCACAATAGACGAGAAACTTTTTTTTTTTTTTTTTTTTTTTTTTTTTTTTTTTTTTTTTTTTGCGCGTTGACACGGCGTTTTGGTTATTCGGAACGTTAACCGAGTGCCAGGTGTCCTCGGTTGTCGGGGATTATATCAATCTCCGTTCTTTCTTTCGTCCATTTTGATTGGTCGTTCTCTCTCAATCACGCTTCCCGAGTGGTTGGTCCCTCGTTACTAAGCGTAACGAGACTCTTACCTGAAGCGCGAGAATTTTTTAAACTAATAAATTTTTCTCTAAATTAACCGTTTTTTCGCGTCTTTCGTGACGGTTTGGACCTGTCCGGAACCTCACATTTCCATAAAAGTTTTAAAGAAATACTGGAAATGACAAAAATAAACAATTTATGTATTTTAGTACTAAAAAACAAATAATACATACATAATACAAATTGATACGATACAAACAATAATAGAAAAACTTGGTTTTTTAAAAATTTTTTTATAAACTAACTCTATTCGGCGGTTTTTTCCGCAAAGTCGTTAATTACTTTATCATAAAAGTCGCTGGTCGTCGACTCCATCAACGTATTTGAAAGCTCTTTTTATATCGAAAGCTAGCGACCACAATTTTTCCTCTGACTGAGTGAGTGTTCCTAGCCAATGTATGAATTTGTTTCGTGGTCGATAAACTGCGCTCAACAGACCCACTGGTAGATGGTACCGTAAAAATTAATGATATTAAATCATATAATTCTTTTAGTACGTCTTTGTTCGAAATCGACATTAATTATAATATGTTTTATGTCTAAGAGTTACTTGTCAACATAATCCGAACACGAATATAAATATTGCGATTCGCTACTGTGAGAACCGCCGAGATATAGAAATACGAATTTATTCTCTATACCACTTACTGGACCCCGTTTGTCATAAATCTCTATGATGGTACCTTTCGGCTCCGAGTAGTTGGAGGGCGCTATATTTAAAAGATCGAAGATTGTGGATCGCAAAATTGACTCTCTCCTTTTGTCTCCTTTTGTCAGGTCTCCCGTCATCAGGTTATCAGTTTTATTAAACGCGGATAACCACGCGTTGCAAACGACCCGCGTGAGCGATATCGAATAAATTTACGTCCAATATTTAATTAAACAAAGATTATATTTATTTAAACTAAAACTAAGATAATTACAAAATATACATAGTAATATTAAACAACTGAATTCCAATAAACGTGATAATTAATCGTATGGGAATAAACTAATAATATCCATCAAAAATTAAGCTATTTCACGCTATATCTAAAGTATTGCGCGGAGAGAGAGAGTTCACATATATCTAAACAAATAATACCTCAGCAGCTTCTTATGGCTGGTTGAATCCTCGCTGCTCTATCATGGAAACTATTGCATTGTGGCACACAACAATGGCTTTTCCTTTCCATGGCTTTCGTTCATAAGAAAATTTTAAACGCTTTTAATTTACTTAAAATTCATTAATAAAAGTGAATATATGCATTAACAACACAAAATAATACTCTTTCAATACATCGATGCAAATAACACGTCAAAGAACACTCACAAGGTCTATTGTGTACTGGAGTGTTCTGTACAAATCTGCGTGGTGGCGCATCACTCTCTAAGTTGCCTATTGGTGACTTAGAGAGTGATGCGCCACCACGCGGTATCTATGTTATGATATTTTCAGTAATGACAATATGATAATATTATGTTATATTAATTTTTTGTTTTATAATAAACTAAATACAGTAGTTATAAAAGTATAATAAGTTCATGAATTATTCATAATGTAAACAATTATTAAGCTCAATTGAACAGATATTCACTTTTATTTTCTTATTAATAATTACAATGTTATTTTTATAATATATTTATTATTTTCTATTCCATTCCAGCACAAGTTAAACTCAACAGTATGATAATACTATGATATATATTAATATATTTACAGGAAAGATTAAATTATTTTAATGGCCTAACCATTAAGTGGAAACTAAAATATTAACATATATACTTAGTGTAGAATTCTAATAATAGTATTATATATGTATGACAGTGCATTAATACTTTCTAATTTATTCATTATTAATTGTGGTACTAGATGTGGCATTTATGTTGCATCTACTTCCGGTCGACTTACTTCCTATCTGCAAAATTCCTGATAAAATTGAGTAAAATGCACTTATTACCTGAAAATATAAATAAAGTATTGTTTAATATATTTATTATGGTGACTTAGAGACTTACTTGAACTTAGAGACTTACTTAAATCACCCATCAGTCGGCAAAAATTGCCGACTGATGGGTGATTTAAAAATGCCGACTGATTGCCGACTGATGGGTGATTTAAAAATGTTAATAATGTTATTACTAATGCGATTACTGTTGAATATAGATTAAATAAAAGATTTAATTTTACCGAATTAAATATTTACAGAAAAATCTTAAATCATTATTTTTCTAAAACTTTTGAAAATATATTAAAAATATATAAATATTCTTACTCTCATAACAAAATGTTTCTTAACGTAAAAGCATCCCCCAACAGATATGCCAATTGGACGTCTTCCAAATCTCTTCATAAAGTTCAAGATCTGAAAATATTTATAACAACAACATCACAATTTAATTCAAGTGTTTCAATTGAAGATATGTAAGCAGCATTCTTTTCCTACATACTCTCAATTTTTGAATTAGGGAAGCACGGACAGTAGAGAAAATGCTGACATTTACAAAATCTCCATAAAGCTGTAAACATAAGAGGAATAATTAGCAATATACATAAACTTAGCATTACTTAGCATTTATTATTTAAAATAAATATGGACAATTGTATACACTAACTTTCTCTATCAGACGTGAAGCGAAGTAAGCGAAAATGACAAAAACGAGAAAAAATACGTAGCATGTTATTCCAAGAAGTCTTTTTCCTCTCATTGTTGTAAATAAGACAGTATAAGTGAAGAATGATATGATATAAACAAACATTGCATAAAGTAATGGCAAAGAATATTCCCAAACTTCATTCATCTGTACGAAACAATCTAAAATCTCCATATGTTTCACGATTATTTCATCTAATAACAACGTATTTTGATTGGGACACTTGAGGATATCTCGTAAATCTTTCTCCATGGCGCTCAATCTACAATAAAGAACTAAACCGACTGAAAATATTTGAGCCAGGATAAATACAACGATTATAAGTCCATGAATTGCTTCCCACGAGGCACCAATGGTGCAAATTAATGCTTCAAAGTCAGACCTATTTGCTCTTTGCGCACGAAATAGAGAAATATCCGAAGGAATAATTATAACCAGACAAATCAAGTACAGTCAAACCTGTTTTTATGCGGGGGATAGGGACCGCATTAAAAAAAACGCATTAAAAAAAATCTCACGAAACTTCACGAATGGCTGTAAATAATAGTTTTCGCAACACAATTAAAAAAATAATTTTTTTATGCGGTCAATAGGGACCGCATAAAAGAAGTCTCACGTAGAAAATAACTCAAAACCGTACGAAATAAAATTTATTGACAACAGATGTCAGCACTTGAATGCATCGTCTGGTCTATCGTCTGTTTTACATATTTTTGTCCAGGTGGTGTTTTGTTGACTTAAAAAGTAAATTATTTCATTTTTCGCATATTCATGCAATAATATTACTATAATAAGTGCATTTATGCTACAATAAGTTTATTTAGCTATAATAAGTCAACGTGAGACATGACGAATCGCACGAGACTAGTCGCCAACTATACCGCACAAATTAAAAATTCGCATTAAAAAAATCGCACAAATAAAAATCGCACATAAAAAGAGCGCATAAAAACAGGTTTGACTGTATATTCCTAAAAATATAACTGTCGATAGTGTTTCAAAATACATCAACAAATTAATTTCCTCTCTGTAACTACTTTTCTTGTAGCAGAAATAAAGTTTCTTTCTTTTAAAAATGCTGAATTGAATAGCGCAATGAGCAAAGAACAAGAGGAATATTGTTTTGAGCATGTTCAGTTCTACAGTTTTTAAATTCTTTCCAAGAGCCAGTGCCCAATCACCGCACACAATGCTAGTATCAAGCATTTCTATAGGGGCTCTAATGATTAACATCCACCACCATACTTCCAGAATATTTACGTATAGTTGATACAAAGTTCTGGGAATTCTTCCGTGTCGTTCCGAGCGGAAACTTTCTACACAGTTGCAATTTGCAATTATTGTAAAACCGAAAACTTTGCAAGCTTGTAAACTTGGATAGAGCAAGCAAACGGGGCATCCGTTATAGCCGTGCACATTCATTTTTTAATTGTAAGTAATGAATCTGTCGAAGATAAGTTTCAAATCTGTAAAGTTCTTCACGAATTTTGTAATTTGGCAAATGGGCAATTAGAGAACGTCACCTCTTTTACAAGTTTCAAGTGAAAATGTGTAAGTGCATATATAAAGATAATGGATAATCAATATAATTTATAATACACACGTGCTACTTAGCGAAAGCATCCGAGCTATGTTTACAATATCAATAATTTATCTCATACTCCTTGATAAAACCACCTCAATTTGAAGCTCAGAAATTAAGTAATATTTATGTTCATGTCCTACATGCGAAGTAGCTATTAAATCTGTAGAATAATTGACATTCCTGTTCAAAATTCTTTTTTTCAATGTGACTATTACTTCAGCTTAAGTTTATGATAAAAGCATTTAAAACGAATAGTAAATTTACTTTACGTTCGGTTCAAGAAAGTAAACTGTTTTATGAAATTTTAATGTCGCAGTTCAATTAAAGCGTTTAATAATAATTATCGTAAATTTTTATCTGAAATTATATAAGGTAATTAATTACTGGAAACTCTTCCATGTAAAATCCATGTCAAGTATATTCTTTAGAATGCTAAAAGTTTAATGTGATTTATATTTTCTATTGTACACGTGTATCTATACACACTATTCCCTTTATCTCTCCACTCCTTCGACCTTTAATTATTAAAATTTAACAGCATCAATCTCCCTAATAAACAAACCTCCCTGCACAATTTCAGAAATTTTTCGACAAAAGCACAGGAATTATAAAGCTTCAAATAGGATGAACAAAACACCTATACATACAAAAAACTCTTGAGCATTTCTTGTTTTTTGTATTCTTCGACGTTTCAATGTCCTCTGAGTCTAAAAATGTAAAAGTCTTGAGAATTAGGACAATCGTTGACTATCGTCGTACTTTCCCTCTGTTATATAACAGCTTGGAAAGTAAAATAACGATGACCAGAAAAATTTGAAATTTCAATAATGGCATAATGATGTCGAAAGTCGAACTTTGACGTCACCATTCCTATTATATACAGACCTTTAGAGTTTAAATATATATACTGAATTCATAGAGTCGAGCAGAAAAAGTCCAGTCTATTCCTCTTGCCTCGGCTTTCCTCTTGGAGTATCCCTTTTGCCTTTTGTTTTTTGAACAAAGGAAGTACTTAGGACGTTCGCATATTAATAACAAGCAGTTGTAAATATTTTATTTCTTGTTAGTAAAAATAACTGTAGAGGTAATAATTAGTCAAATTTCTTCACTTTTGTTCAGTTCCAGAGGTTGAACCCCTAGCTATCTCTGTCGATGGCCCTCCATGAAGATGTAAATAAAGCTTGAAACGTATTGTTTTTATAAGATATACAACCGAATCTCCAATAACGACCATTTCTGAACAAAGGCCATTTTTTACTTTCCCGTCTGTTATATATACTAAACATCTAGGGGTGGAGAAATAATGAGGTTCGTGTGTATCTTCAGTAGGGTCAGACATAATAACTATTTTCTTAGTTATTAGCCATATACAATTCTATATAAAACCTGCCCCTACCCTGAAAATTAAGCTTTTTACCATTTTATAATAATTAAAAATATAAAAAATTTTAAAAATAAAATATGGTAACAGATGGCGCCAGCAATTTATGCCGGGAAAGTTAAGCAACTCGTTGCTGGATTTTTTATATTCCTGTCAGTGACCTTTGTTTATAGATTTGACTATATATACTGCAGCTAACGATCCATCTCTCCCCACCACCTACAACAAAATCAGCAAAACCAGAATTAAAAACCTCCTCTGCAATAATCTACTAGAGGATTGGCAAAGGGACTGGGACAGTAAACAACACTCTGTTATCAGGAAATTTTTTTTTACTCATCGCTGATACATACCATTACAATTGGATCCACAACAATCATCTTACCACCTAGTTCTTCACTGGCCATAATTGTTTCTTCAGCTACTTAAACCCTACTGACGCATGCCTTCTCTGTGGCACTCGTGATGAGGCTCTTCCTTACATTTTCGACAGCCCCATGCTTGAAGCAGAGAGGCATCAAATTAAAATTATCATTAATTCCAGTTATGCCCAGTTATGCTAAGCGGTACTAATTAGTGCAACTAATTTTCTAACTAATAATTCTTTATTAGTAGTACTAATAAAGAATTAAATTTAATTGTATATATATATATATATATATATATATATATAATATATATATAATATATATATATAATATATATATTTATATTATATATATAAATTGTATATATATATAATATACAATTTTTTTGCAGTTTTCTTCACATTTCGAGACCTATCAGCAAAGGATTTACGTGTTGTAATACCTAAATATGTGTGTTAAAACTTCTTTTTAGGGCATTATAAAAACACTCTACAATATATAGTGTTTGGTTTATGAATAAATTATTAAATATCAATGATACAAAAGATAAATTCCTCTTTTTATAATTAAAATCATTTAGACATTTTCTAGTAAACGATTCGAAGAAAAATTTACTTGCGTGATTGTGTCTTGCCCATGTTATTGAGTAAAGTTGACTTATTTATTATAATATAAAACAATTGTTTTTCCTTGTAACATATACTAAAACCTGCAAAATATTAATTATAAACGTTATTTCCTATATATTTTTTAATAGTGAAGAAAAAACATTACCTAATAACTTCAGTTGGAGAGTGGACATAATTTATGCATTTAATATTATTAACATATTAATTTATTATTAAATTGAAAAATATACTTTTAAAATCGTTGTACGTTTAACAATATAAAATATACGTAGCAACCAGGAAAAAGGATTGAATATTTTTTGTAGACATGCTGTCCTTCGCTGTACGTTAAGGCTATCAACTCTGAAGTGATATAGTAATGTATATTATTACAGGATTGGATGAAAAATATGTAAATGTCATAATTTATTACTAATTTACGTTATAAAACCGAAGTTACTTACACTAGAAAGAAATTCTCTTAATGGTAGCATGCGAAGTTATTCAAGAAAATAAGAAATCGGTAAGTCCTCCGTCTTAAGTAACTGTATATCAATCAGTACTTTTCCTTATATTTAAAAAAAAAACAAGGAAAAAAATTAAATTAATTTAATTTTGTTCAATTCGTCTAAATATAGAAGCAATCATTTTTAATTTATCTTCGATATTCATTATATAAATTGGTGAAGAGCATGTCAGGAAATTAATACGCTGCCCACCTATTTATGAGTTGAGGAAAGGAAGAGATCTTTAGAAACTTTAATAGTAATTTATATTTAAATTTTTTAAATAATAACTTATTATAATTTAATCAACTATTGAACGCTGCGCTGGATTAGTCTGGATTATCTGGATCTAACTACAGAAAGCGTTTTGTCTGTAATAGAAGTTTAAAGCAACCGCACGATCAATGAGCATGATTTTTTGCAAATATCTACAATTCGGTAAGTCCTGTCTGAAGAAAAAACCAGAATTTCAAGACTCGATCTATTGGGCGAGATATTCGAGGTCAAAGTTCGCCACATAAACTCTGATCCGATTGCTAAAATAAACATAAAATTGCAATTACCTTTTATGCAATTTCATTGAAAACGCAATCAAGCTAACAAAATTTTGAGTTAAAATAATTATTTTTGCATAAGTATTTATTTAATTTTAACTTTTTAAAGGTATAAATCGATGGTTATCGATAAAGGAATACAAAATATTTAATCGAGTGTCTTTATTAAGGTAAACAGCATAATCAATTACATTTTATCATATAAAAATAATATATTTCTATGTTATACACTGGTGTTTGATCTTATCTTAAAGAATAATCAAAGAGGCCAAGTACATGTGTTATTTTTAAATTATAAAAAACAAATGCATTGTGACATTGAAATTAATTTTAATTTAAAAAAAGTATATCTATTTTATTATATTGTATATTCGCTTAAAAATTGAGAAAATAGCCCGTAATTTGCTTTAATATAGGTGAGAATATTGTTATATTTAAAATAATAATAATTATGATAATGTAAATTTTAAGTGTGTTTTAATGTAATTATATGATAGGTTAATATTAAAATGAAAAAAAATCGATGAGGAAAAAAAATAAACTTTTATAAATTACATTTTTACACAAAAGATGTAGAATATATTTTTACTTTGAAAGGTATTGTTAAAAATCCGAAAAAACTCGACTGAAGCCTTATACTCGAGTTTTTTTCGGATTTTTGCTGCATATTGTCTGAAAACAATTTAAGTTATTATTTTATATTTTTATAGAGAAAAAAAATTAACGTTATCACTTTATAAAGTATAAAATTGAAAGATAAATTTGTCTAAGATTTAAAAAAGGAAATGTTATTTTTACCTCGTAGAAAAATGTCAATCGATTGACATAAACCTATATTTTATAAACAATTGATTTTCCTTGTAAATGCGGTAATTACTTGGCACATGCTATTAAACAATAGTTATGTGTTTCATAATTATATACAACTACTTATAATTTTCAGCGAACCTGTAACTTTATAAAATGCGTACAAACTAACCTCTGAACAAAGGCTAGTGATTAAAAAATTGAAAATTTGATCTATTTGGAGGTTATTTCGATTAAAGGTGGACGTCGTACGGAGGTTAAGCATTATTTTGTCAACGATTACGATTATGATTGATATTAGAAGTAATATTTAATGTGTAACTAATAGGAACATATTTAAGATAAAATATATCCTGTCCCCGAAAACATTTACTAGTATTTTAATTGAAAACTTCCGAAGGATAACAGCTATCCTTATAGAATATTTTTATATAAGAATAACGTAGTAATACCTGTTAGAAATTATAATTAGCCGCGTTTCTATACTTTCGCGTGGTTTTCTTACAATGATTTAACGTTCAAGGAAAGAAATTTAACTCTGACTTTCCTTATATCATTTCTCTGATTGTTTTGTAATACGAAAAAGGAATGTTAATGCTACAACTTGCTTCGAGGGAAGACAAACCAGTTTTATATATTAATGACGTTCAATCTTTCATAGTAATCGAATCAAAAGTGTGATATTGTTTCATACTTTATATCTTAATCAGTAATTGTGATAGAATTCTTTATTATAACGTGATTTAACAACATAAATTATATTTCCTATTTTTCTGATTGGTTATACGGGGTTTCCAAACAGGAATTTAAATTTAAAAATTTAAGTTTTTTAAATTAAAGTGTGCTTTACCTGTCAACCTTTCCTCTTAAAGGTGAGCCGAGTCGAGTTGGAGAATATAAACGTCCAGTTTTATCATTGATTGTTTGAATTAAAAAAAAATCTAGCAATCGTATATGTAAATTTATAATATAACCTTGAGCTTTCACTTGTGAAAATTCCTGATTTTTTAAAATAAATATTAAATCTATAAATAAAATTTAAATCAGATACGATAATTTAGCATATTATTTTATATTTTATGATATAAGAATTAATTTTTAAATTAAAAATCTTTATTTTTTCAGCATTATCATGAGGCGCAATTACGTTAACACGTTGTTATCACTGGCCTTCCATAAAATTGGATACAACATTGGCCGTTATCCACAGGTTTATATAACGTTAACAATACTGACGACAATTGTTCTTGGTTCGGGATTTCATAAAATAGCAATAAAGAAGAATTACGAATATCTTTTCACCCGCAATGAATCAAGAGTTAAGATGGAGCGTCAGTATATAGAGAGCAAGTTCTCAATTGACATACCAACTGGTGAAGATATCTTCAGAGTGACAAGATATGAGAAATTCGGCTCTATTATTATCTTACCTAAAAATAAATCTTACGTAGACAGATATGCTATAGACGACATTATAAAACTGGATAAAGTCGTGAGGAATATCAGTTTTTATTGGAAAGATCGTTTCGTTGGATTTCGCGACCTCTTTCATAAATCGGTCGATAAGTACACTCGTGATATGCTTTTATTTTTTAGAAAAAATATTAAAAAAATTGAAGAAGGAAGAGTTTCTATTAAGTAAGATATAAGTTAAATTCATTATTCTTCTATATAAATCCTTTTTTAAAGTTTCGAGTTATAAAGTAGTAAAGAAAAGTCACTAAACTTTTAAAAAATCAGTTTTATTAATGAATTTTATTAATATATTTTGGAATGTATCATAAGTCTGAAACAATGGGAGTTATTTTCATATTTGTTTCTACTTTTTAAACTTATTTACAAATTATTGAGAAGTTGCTGAAGAGTTTAGAAGGCTGCACCCAGATTCCACAGCATCCTGAGTATCTTTACGCTTACTGAAAACACCACTATTAGAATAATTTGAATTAATTTAATTTATTTAAATTACTGTTTTATATTAACTCGAAACTAAATAGATATAGTAAACTTTTATTCATTTTATTTTAAGATTAATGTTTTTTATTTTTATATTCATAAAAAATTGATTTATCTCTACATATTCTAGAAGTATTAATCTCGCATTTTCTTTGATATTTAATTCATTGAGCGCACATAACGCGTAAAAGAGCTGAAGTTCTCGAATAAGGTACTTCAGACGTTATGTGTATCAGTAGTTTTCTGCATAAAATACTCTGGCAAACTCTTTTTCTGTTAATAAACAACGTTATTTATAAATTATGTTACTTGATATACTTAAAAATTAATTTATAATTTTTTTTTTTTAGATTTCCAATCGAAATCAAGAACTTTAGGCTGAATGCCTACGCTCTAAATCTTGGAGGTGTTAACACAACAGAAACGGGTTTTGTGAGAAAATTTAGATCATTTCGACTGATTTACATGATGAGAAATGATAACGAAGAGGCGAACAGCTTCGGTATAAAATGGGAAGAGAATTTTGTACAAATTTTAACGAAGTTGCAATTTAACAGCATTGATTTTTACTTGATGACTTCACAGACGTATGAAGACGAAGCGAATTTAAACACGTTACTGAGCATACCTTTATCATTTATATTTATGCCATTAACACTACTATTTGCAGTAGTGTCTTGTGTTTCCTCTGATGTTATCACTAGCAAGCCATTAATAGGCATAGCAACGTGCATTAGTCCAATATGCGGATGCGTATCAGCTTCCGGATTGTTGTCGTGGTGCAATGTGGAATACGTCGACATCAATTTATGCATTAACTTCTTGATTTTAGGTAATAATTTTGTATATTTTATTATTATATTAAATAATTTTATTAACGTTAAAATATTTATAAAGGTATCGGAATTAATGATGCATTTGCCCTGCTCGCATCTTGGAGAAGAACAAAAAGAGAAAACTCGGTACAGAAAAGAATGGCTGAGACATATTCGTCAACTGGACCAGCCATCACTCTTGCTTTTTTAACAAACTTTTTAGTATTTTCTATTGGTGCGATTGCCCCTCACAAAATCGTTCATATTTTCAGCTTATACAGCTTATTTGCGATATTATTAAATTATGTTTATCAGATTTTTCTCTTTGGAGGATTTATGGCTGTTGATGGATATAGAGAAAAACATAATCTACATTGTTTATTATTGACTTCTGTTAATACAGAAATATCAGGTAGGTAAATATTATTATTTTTTCATTAAATAGTAAGAATAATCAGTCATCCTATTAAACACCTGCAGATTACGTTTGTTAATTGATTAATACGGATATTGCCTTATAATTTATAGCCTTGCATACTAAAATTGAGACTATGTACAATATTCCTTAGTTAATTAATATACAGACAGTTTAAAAACATAATTATAAAGTGGCTCGCCTCTTCCAAATCGAAAGAGCAAGATCTCGACACTGGGTTTTAAGACATGAGCTTATAGAAAATGTAATTAAATTTACTCTAACGTGAATAGTTTTTAAGTTATAATGCATAATTTTCAAAACTAAACAGCCACCCACGGTAGCAAATAGTGTTACTTCATTGTCATGCTACAATTTAATCGCTATTCCTGTCACTTCTGGAGATAATATAGCACAATTCGTATGATTATGTACAATATAAATTGCAAATAACAAAACAATTAAATTAGCGTTCCATTTATCGATAAGTAAATTGTAAATGCAAATAAACAATGTATTTTTCTCCGAGTTCACATTTCATAAATAAAGTTAATCATAGTAGAAGAAAAACTGCCTTCGAGAAGACTGAAAAGGACAGTTGTCATTTAGATAAGGTTAACCTTGACAAATGTAAAGGTCAACCATATCTGAATAGTCAACTGTCAGCTTGACAAACGTAAAGCTGTCAGCGTATTATTAATAAATCTCCGATTCATATTAAGCTTATCTTTGTGAAAACAAACACCGCATGAATAAAATAACAGCACAATCTTAAATTGTATTATTAATCCACACGTTGGGTGGAAAGTAATTAGGCATTGAGATATCGAAATAATTTCTACATTTCTAAGAAAAAAAATAATGAAAATTAATGGACGTGTACACAATAATGAGGATACTAAACAGAAATACAGATACACACCTTAAAATTTATTGTAAGTACCGGTGCTACTCACCAATGACACGTTTTCATCAGTGGCCGATCACCTCAGACGTGGGTGATCGGCCACTCTATGTGTTCACAATCGAACCTGTGGTCATTTTAGCTTGGAATGACAGTTTTCGATTGTTACCGAAGAGATTGTGATACGACGCTCCGTTACGTATATCACCATCTCTGCACAGCAATCAGTCATTTCAGCATCTTTTAGAGTGCAGCAATTTGCACTCGCTCTCGATACAAGCGAGTGTCCTTTACTTTGTCACTGCTCGTACGGCCTCGCTCAATCACTGCCAATAGAAAATTAAAGCGTCATAAATGTTATTCGTCGATAAACATAAAAAAATAAATTTTGTTATGCTTACATTAACATTACAAAAGCTATCTCAATACTAAAATGCCTAGTTATTTTCCATCCACTTGAATTTTACACGTAATAAATAAAGGATGTTGAGCAGGCCTGACCAACCCAAATTGTTTCGCGGGCCACTTTTATCACGCGTAACATTACGGTGGGCCACAATTTAGGCAAACATGCTTTTAAAAAAGTAAAACAAATACAAAATGAATAAGATTTTATTGTTATACCAAGAGTTCGTACTTGCACTTGCGCATTATAACAATGACACATGCAAATTTTCATTTATTTAACTGTTTTTGTATACTTATAACGGGAAACAAAAGTTTAAATAGATATATAATATCGCTTAGCGGGCCACACAATTTAATGTGACAGGCCGCGGGTTGGCCAGGTCTGATGTTGAGTGATCAAGACACTACATTGTGTTGTTCTTTAAAAAACGGAAGCTATCATAAATTTCATTACATTATTAATAGACGTTATTCACGAAATCCAAGGAATATCTTGAAGCTTCTGTTACTTTTTCATAGATTTCAAAATTAGCTTATGTTAGACTTGTCTCATCACAGTGGCTTTTCATTTTTCCACACAAAGAGCTGTCTGTGTAAAGACAATATGGCTTAAAAACTAGTATTATTGCTTATTCCTTTAAGTGTAACCAGTTTTGCATTTATTAAATATATCTAAATTATGCAAAAAAATTTAGGGGGTTTCTGTGTGTATAGATGTTACAGGGTATGTATGTGTGTATTTGTGAGTGTCCTCTTTGAAGATTCATAACTCGTGTGCTTTCTGTCGAAATTTTGTGAAAT
This sequence comes from Centruroides vittatus, assembly GCF_030686945.1. NCBI lineage: Eukaryota > Metazoa > Arthropoda > Arachnida > Scorpiones > Buthidae > Centruroides > Centruroides vittatus. The sequence continues at coordinate 6,307,280 of NW_027122385.1, forward strand.
TTTTCATGGAGATTTGTGTATTAGGAGGATTAATGCTGTTAAATTATAGTAGTTACAGGTCAACAAAGTGGGGAGATAAAGGGGGTTCGTGTGTCATATCTCAAGTAGGGTAGATAATGTCGATTTTACTCGTCATTAGCATTTACAATTTTGTTTACACTTATCCCTACCCTCAAAATTAAGCTGTTTGTTATTTTATAATAATTAAAAATATAAAAAAACTTTTTGAACTAAATTATGATAACGGATGGCGAAACCAAGATTTTAAATGTTGCCGGGAAAGTTAAGCAACTCGTTGCTGGCTTTTTTAATGTGTAAATAAAAGTAGAGATAATAGTGAGGAAGGCAAGAGTGAAGCTATTAAGTAATATAATTTCCAACTTGTTGAAACAAATTATTTCAATTTAAATTTATTTTTAATTGTTAATCACTTAAATTTCGACAAAAGGCACAGGAATTACTTTTTGAATACACCTGGCACTTCACGATGCTACAGTTAACTACTCCATAAAATCCTTTCGCTATTATCTGTTAAATAAAGGATATTTTTGTGTATTTTCCATATAAAAGTATATCGTATACTGTATATAGTAATATAAATAAATAACTGTTTTTTTTTATAGGAAAGGAAACTTGTCAACAGAAGAAAAATGACAAAATGAATGACGAAGTTATAATATCATTTCTTGGAAACAAGATTGTCAAAGCAAGTTCAATGTTGATATTTATTTTTTATATACCATGCTCCTTATATTTTCTAATAAATGTCAAGGAAAATTTAAATTGGTTAAACGTTTATCCACGAGATTCGATGATGTTCAAGTATTTATCAGCTCATTATAAATATTACACTGAATATCCTCATGTCATACAATTAATTTTTAACGAGACATTAGATTATTCTGATCCAAATGTGCAGAGTGATCTTGATGAAATTCTTTATGAATTTCAATCCTCTTCGTTTGTATCAAATGTTTCCATATGCTGGTTCAAGGAATATACAGCAGTTTATAAGGATCCAAACTCTAATTACATACTAAAAGAATATAATATTTCGAATTCTGAAGAATTTTTAGGAGGTTTAAAAAATGTATTCTTGAAGTTTAAACTATCGCAGCCATTCACTGACGATATTTTATTTAATGATAACAGGGATAAGATCCTTGCATCTAGATGCTATATTTTATCTCAGAATGTTAAAGATTCAAGCGACGAGAAGATCTTATTGCAAAATTTACAAGAACTCTCACGTAATTCAAAATATTCCATCTTCACATTTAACAGATGGTTTCCAGTATACGAAGAATATTTCGGAATTCTCTTGCTGTGGATTAAAAGTATCGGTATCACAGCATTAATAATTACAATTGTTTTCTCTATATTTATATTCGACTTTATCTATTCATTTTCTGCTGCATTAACTGTAATTACCACACAAGTGGCCACAACTGGATTTATGACATTATGGAATGTTGAATTAGATTCAATAACTACGATCATTTTAGCCATGAGTAGTGGATATTGTATTGATTTTTTGGCGCATGTGATGAACTGCTGTAAGAGTTGTGAAGAGAAAGAACACAATGAAAGAATTAAGGTAATATTGTATAATGCTGGATATGCAATTTTTCAAAGTTTTGTAACTATGCTTATAGGAATTTTGATATTTTATTTCGGTCCTTCTGATATATTTATAGTGTTTTCCAAAATTATATTTTTATTTATGCTATTTGCATTTTTTCAATGCTTATTGTTAACTCCTATCATCCTTACTATTGGAGAATCTGTACAAACATTTTCATGGAAGAAGAAACTATCATTTAAAGATTAATTAACATATTTATATATGTAAATTACTTGACACGACAACACTTTATGTCGTTTCATCTAAGTATTAAGTACTGATGCAAGTGTAAAAATGTTACATTATTAATAAATATTGTTATTTTGCACAAGTTTCCTTATTAATTTATGCAGCCAGTCACGGACTTTTTAATAAATGAGAAGCGCTTATTAGTAAATAAATTTTAATAATCAGTAAGTATTGTACAGTCAAGCCTGCTTTTATGCGGTGAATATGGACCGCATAAAAAAACTCTCACATAGAAAATAACTCGTTTTAAAATCGTAGTCTTAGTTTCTAAGGAAATTACCTTCCTCTTTGCTTTGTTTTTGCCCTTATTCATTTTCAGGGATTATGTCTAAACATAAAATAAAAATCCCAAAATTTTATATCTAAATAGAAAAAATAATACAGTACATTTACCTTCAATTTACGCTTTGAATTGAATCTTATCTTAACGGTCCAGAAATGTGAAAGCACTTTGAAGGTTTAATTAACGCAATTAAAACACACGTAAAATTTATTGACAACAGATGTCAGCACTTGACTGCATCGTCTTGTCTATCGTCTGTTTTACATATTTTTGTTCAAGTGGTGTTTTGTTGACTTAAAAAATAAATTATTTCATTTTTCGCATATTCGTGCAATAATATTAGTATAATAAGTTCATTTATGCTATAATAAGTTTATTTAGCTATAAGAAGTCAACGTGAGACATGACAAAACGATGAGACTAGTCGTCAACTATACCGCACAAATAAAAAATTGCATAAAAAAATCGCACAAAAAAGACCGCATAAAAACAGGTTTGACTGTATATTGTAATTTAGTTGAATTACAATATAAATTTTTTTTATAAAAAATATAGAGAAATTTGTTTAAAAGTTAGATGTGGCTCCATTTGTTATCAGATGTTATTAAAAATTAATTGTTTATATTATTATTATTTAATTATTATTATTATTAAAAAGTAAAAACATTATTTAAGTGGTAAGACCAAGTTTCTTAAAAAAATAGTAAATGTCAAAAATGCTAAATCAATTCCGAGATGTGAGATGATCCCTCTATCTTTTCAGTCTCTTTATTTTTAAAGTACTATACAAAAATTTTATAATATCGATTCTCCATATAAAGAAATGTTTCAAAATTTTTGGCTCATCTAGTCTTGAAATACAATGCAAAATATATATGCTGCCATATATACAAGCACATACATCCTATATACGAACACACTGTATGTGTATTTATATAGGAAATTTTATATTTTTGGGCTCGTGGAGAGTCAAACGTCGATAAATACAAAAGGGAACGTCAAAATTTCCAGTGATAGGGTGGAACTGGTTTACTGTTCGGGAAGTTTCGTTTTCTGGTTTTTTCCATAATATTTAATATCAATTGAAATATGGCTCATTATCAAAATAAATTAATTTAGATAATATCTAGCAGTAAAAAAAAAATAGAAATTAATACGCACTAAGACATTGCAATTTCAATATCGTAAATTAATATTTAATGATCACGTTAGTAAAAGGAATTTGCTTGTTAACGTCCACGTCAAAATTGAGGTAAAAAAAATACAAAATAACCTTACTTGTAGTTTGAAAATAGAACAATTAATCTTCAATTGTAAAAATTTTAAAGGTAATTTATGGAAATTGTTAAAATCTGGACGAAATTCAAACATGTGCATGTAATATAACGTGTAAGTGTGTACACAAACTATTGTGAATCTCATTAAAAAATTACAGGGCAAATTGGTCCGAGTTTCACTTTCAATAATTTGTTTCACTGTAAACTAAAATACTAAAACGCGAATTTTAAAACACAATTATACATAAAAGAAGAAATATTTTAATTATATCATTTTTTTTGTAACCTCAATAGTATATTGTTTTCATTAGTGGTGCATTATAGAATTATGAGGCCTTAGCGAATTTTAATTAATAGGCCCAATGTATGGTGTTGACTTCAGATATTTTTCTACTGAATATTTTTTGAGAAAAATTTTCCCATAGGTTAACGCGCTGTTGGTTTTCACTCTACAGTATAAGACTCACAGAGCACAGAGACAACGAGCTACGTTAACTAAGCTGTTACTGAAACGGTTTTGTAAACTGTACACTAATAATTTATTCAATTTGGAAATGTCAGGAAACTACACCAAAGATTCTAGGTACAATCACAATAAGGTTTCTTCAATACGTTAACACTTACTTCATATAAATTGATATAATAGAATAAATTTAAAGAAAATTCCTAACATTCGTGTTTCTGAATTGTGTTTTCGGATTTTAAAGAATCCAGTTCTTTTATATTATTTTCGCCGCACTCAAACTTATGCTTTTTCTTCATAAAATTTGAAAACGAAATAGAATCCAACAGGCTAAGAACTACAGGCAATAGTACAAGATTAAATAATGACGCAAAGATCACCATTAATGTTACAATTTTAGAAATTATCACATAAATATCTGATGGGATAAAATATGCTACCGAAACACCCAAAACAGTAGATATACATCCTTACAAAACAGGATATCCAGCGGCATATAAACAACTTTTTATTTTCTCGTTTGGTGTTTTGTTCTTGCAACTGATAAAAGCAAAAGACGTATGAACTGTATAATTTACACAAAATCCCGTACACATCACTAATATTATTACTAAGAGCGGACTTACAGTTACATTCCACAAGGACATGTATCCAATCAAACCAACCTGAATAAAAACAATAGTTATGACAATAGACAAAAGAAACAATATGTTAGGAGTAAACAGAAGAAACACTGAAGTCACTGTATCCGCTGCAGAACCTATGGCAATTAAACAGTTTCTAAAAGCGTTAGTATTGAGGTTATAATATATAAATTTAAAATTATATACAATTGCAGGAATTTTGCTGGTATCGGAATTTTTCTTACATTCTGAAGAAAATTTCTTTTATCAATTTTGTCAGTAATAGTGGATATAATAAATCTAGAAGCAATAATTCTATTACCTTCTTTGTTAAAGACAACATCGTTTCTAAACCTGATTGCTACTTTCAATTTCAAGAAAACGTTTTTAAATCCACTCAGAAAGTCTTCCGAATCTCTCAGATTGTAACCAGAAAGTGAAAACTGCAACTGGAGATTTAGTAAATGCCAGAAATTCTCTCAGCCAACTTTCTGCGCTCGACGAATCCGACACAAATGGAGCAGACTCGAAACTTTGCAAAAACCCTTCTATATCATTTTGGACAGTGACGTTTGAGTACTCTAATGTCTGATTAACAACTACTTGCAACTTGATGAGAGTAATTATAAAAATATTTTTCTTCAATATTCAGATATTCAAACACGTAAGAGAAGTATGAACAGAATTTAAGTACATCGTTTTCTTCTTGAATGAATCACATACAATATATTGCACCTGTAAGATAAACCATAAAGACAAAAATCACAATTATTTTAATGATTGGCTTTCCCAGAATTTCGCCGAGAACATTGCCGAAAAATGCCATTAAGATATTTTTTTCTTTCTTGTTTGTTGATTTGAATTGTTTTCTGTATTCAATTTTCTGATGATTTGGTTTAATTGGCCAGCAGAAGACAGAATGCAGCTTATGCTTTTCTCTGTATCCATCTAAAGCCAATGAGGCCACCAAAAAACAATAACTGATAAATGTAGTCAAACAGGATTGCAAGAGCTGCATCCGCGCTGAATATATGAATCACTTTGTACAATGTCAGAAATCCCGTACAAAAGGCAAGAAAATTGGTCAGAGATGTGATAGTGATAGAGACAGCAGCTTCGGCATATGATTCTTTCATTCTATCTGGAACAGAACTTTCACGTCAGTTCTTCTCCATGCAGCTATCAATATAAATGCATCGTCTATGCCTATACCTGAAATTAGAATACAAAATTGATTATAGATTGGACAGTGTTTATACATTACCAGTTTTTAATTTTTCTAATGAGGAAATTCTGGTATAATAGAGGTTAGCAATATGTTTTATCTGATTATATTTCTTTATGTAATAACTAAATGCAATTGCAATGTAAATATGGTGTGGTGCCAGTAGTGGGCCATTTGTTGAATTGGATGTCATACACTTAAAAGTTCTCTTCTAGTGTGACCAAGTCCTATTTCTGGTGCTATGAAAGTTAACAGCGTAATATATAAATGGAAACAAACGAATTAAATAAGAAAATCGTCGAGTATGTCAACGTCAGTACACCGTTGTTCATACCATCCAAAAATTTTTGAATATGCTACACCCTATATAAGGCTAAACTATAAGTAATAAATAACCTACATAAAGAAATTTTATAAATTTGAAGAACGCTTTACCAATTAATTTGTATGTATTCAATAAAAAACTCTACTTACAGATAACATTTTGTATCATATTTGAGGTTATTAAAAACTATCCGGCTTTTAGATGTTTATAATTGTATATATTTGGACTTTATAGTGTACCTTATCGTGTATCTAAGAAGATTGAAAGAGGTTTGTATGGTCAGATAAATCCAAAATTAATAAAGTTGATTCAGTTGGGCGAAAATGGGTATGGACATCGATGAAGTATGTAACTGAGCAACAATAACATTTAGTGGTGGTTGTCTTATGGCCAGGGGCTGTATTACCTATTTGAGCCTGGAATGCTAAGTTTTTTACTTAATAGAATGGATAGCGTTATTTACACTGAGATAATTGGCAATTATTTGTTACAATCTCTTTATTAGGCCTACCACACTGATAGAAGCTCTTTCATTTATGAGCAAGATAATGATCCAAAACATACATCCAAAAGCACAATATAACAGTTTTGGAATCAAAATATTAGTTCGTTTGAGTGGCCACCTCAATCACCTGATCTCAACCCGATTGAACACTTTTGATTCCTTAAATGTCGCTGGATGAGTGGAAGAAAATAACATTGCATGATTGCAGGAATATTATTAACTCTATGTCTTAAAAAGGTTTTAAAAGCCAAAGTAGGCTATACTGATTACTGAATTGTACGTTTTCTACAAATATAATTTAGATTTTTTTCTGCATCAAAATCTCCCAATGCGTATGTTCTTTGTATGTTACTATTATTAATAAAGTAATTATGTGGTTCAGATAATTACATTAAAATTATATACGTGTGGGTACCGAGGAGGGACGACGAAGTCTGACCTCTGTTTAATTTCGGCAACAAGTCGGAGGGACTTGCCCACGTGTCAGAGATGGCTTATATGTCGAAAGAGATCCCGTAGGGACGGGACTACGTTTCATCCGGTCGAGTGTAGGAGGGAAGGTGGAGTCGTGGTAAGGCGATAAGCGAATATTCGAGCAAACAAGACACCATTTAACAGGATAACAACGATTTAATGGAAAACAAAATATACGTTACGAAAATCTGACATAAAAGGGGTGACATATAAAAAGCTATATATCCCTATCACGCGAAGGTCGAGAGGGAGAGTTCACATAAATGGGTTCCATACCTCTTAGACAATCAGTATTTCCAACATCTGTTGGTCACAAGGATCGATAATTCCTTTAAAGGAAAGGATCGGTAATTCTTGAGGCACAACGTAAAATATTCCCTTAGGCACAAAGGACAAAAATGGACGAGATCGCGACTCGATCTAAATCGATGATCGGACTCCCAGAGGGGGGAGAAGAAGCATCTTATATAGCTTTTTGCTGGGAAAGTTGGTCACGTGCATGTGCTTAGGCCATAGGTGTTCCCGGGATTGGAAACAATACGGCGAATTCGGGCGCTAACTATAAACTTAAGTTGCAAGATGATCTGTACTCAGCGTAAGAACAATGAATAGTTGACAGTTATATGACTGGGGACGCATATTTTCTCGTCCAGGGCCGTTTTTAGGCAGGATGTTTAGATCCAAGACAATTTTTAGCAAAATGTTTATAATAGGAAAATTTTCGATTCGATATGGGGAACAATTTTATTATAAGTCGTTTTATATTCGGATTATATCCGGATATAAGAAAGGGGTAATTATTAATTCGGATATAATTTATTAAAACTTTACGTTCAAGGGAGTTTCCAGATCTCACATTTCGTAAACATCATATAAGTATGCAAATATGATACAAAGTTTTTCGCGTACTAATTGTGCTTTGCAGACATTTTCCAGTTTCATTAAATTTAATCTCCCACATTTTGGGAGGATTTTTGACGCTTACTGTCAGTTAACAGATAAATAAATTTTCAAAGGATTTTCAGTTTATAATTGATGTTTACTGTACCATTACTTTACTACCTCTTCACCGCGACTGAATTTTCAATGGGACCATTGAATATAGTACTTTATTTAGTGTTAGTTAGGCCTAAATCAAACTATTTCCCATATTCAAATGTTATTTTAATTAAACGCGTCTGTGTATTACCAGTTTCTTCATAAAAAAGAGTCGTTCATCCTAACACACAAACATCCTTACAATATGGAGCACACAATCCATATTGTAAGGATTGGAAAATGAAAGACTTTAATAAGTTTCATGAAATTAAGAACATTGAATTTTACATATTATTCTTAAATTGAGAAGTGTGATCAAATAATATGATATTGATTTACACTTTCTGGTACTGACGTACTGAGTGGGATGTCATTGCATATTGCAGCTTTCAGTTCCTGAAGTAGCAACTTAAATGATATTCATAAAAGCATTTCTAATTTTTGTTTAGAGCATTTATAATGCCAGAAACGCTGGATTGGCGCTACTTTCTACTAGAATGAAAACGCTAGGATGAGTTTTTCAAAACAATGTATACAAAGAGTCTTTAGGAATAACATTTGATATGAAAAATAATTTATTTACTCCACCGATACTACTGAAAATACAAACTTTTCTATTTATAGTATATTATTGTCTGAACCATACAATGGTATATCAAGAGGGTATGCAAGTTAAAACTAGCACAACTAACAAAAGCAAAAAATAATTGATCATAAACCGAATGAAAGCGGAACCGACACGTAATAATCTGTAATGTAAAATAGCTACATAAGGAAGACCACTTTAATTTTACTGTTCCTCTTTATCGCATTTAAAATCTAAAATAAATTAACTTATATATTACCTTCGAATATAAAATTTTCAAAAACTTACCAACATCAGGAAAATAATAATAACGTTACGAGTGAAATCTAACTTTGCAGTAAATAGTAGTCCAAATGCTGCAATAGTGGCTAAGAAGGTGATACACAGCCAACAATGCCCAACCAAGGCTTACCCAACCAAGGCAGAGCATCAGTCGATAATCAAAGAAACTGCCGAAAATATCAACAAAATTGGAGCAGCAAATTACCATAAGAAACAACATATTTCTCCATTTCGGTTAATTTCGTCATTGACAGACTGACTAACGAACTTATAAATTTCGATTATTATTCATATGAATTTTTAATAAGTGTTACTAGAAAGAGATTTTTCCCACATTAGTGCTATTTCTTTCGTTTCTTCCGTGGCATGGTCAGTGGATAAAACAGTCTAATTGCTTTGGAATTTCGAATCATATTTTCCTGGTCTAACTGTGATACCTCCGAATTCGAAATAATCAAATTTGCCATCAATTTATCAGCTGGATATCTGCAAACAAATAGAACAAGTTCATTGTGACAATGTATAAATATGAATTGAAGTGAATATGATAAAATAGAACATGATTTTTAATTGAAGAAAAAACTTGTTGTATCGTAGCCTACAATTTTTCTTACAGCACTTACATTACATCCCACTGAATTTCTACTAACAGCTTGACACTATTATTATGTGCCCATTATTAAACATTAACCTAATGAATAGGTTAGAATACACTTAACCAACAACAAAAACACCTCATCCTACCTTTAAATAACCTGTAAATCAATACAAGTTGGTTAATAAATCAAAAATCAACATTAAATAAAAATTCTTGTCAAATTATCGTACATCTGCGGACGTTTAGATCCCAAAGCAGTAGCGGAGGATTGTGCCACAACATGGGGAATTTAAAGTTACACTAGCCGAAATTTATCCCAGATTACTGATTGCCGGATTAGTGATGGCAGTCCTGTAGTATATTTTTAAATTATTGTAGTAAAAATGAAATAACATACTTACTTGATCTTGTACATTCCTCTCTTTATGTCATTTGTTATTCTTTTCAATGACAGAACAAAATTCTCGTGGCAACTGTTTTACGTCTGCCTTACAACATAAATCTTCGTAACGAACGAATGCATTATTCCATAGAAAACTGACATTTCTAATGATTTCGTCAAGTTTGATGACCTCTTTAATTATTGATTCTTCTAATACGGAAGTTTCATACTTTGATGTTATTTGTATCCCTGCCATTCCTTCCAGTCTAGTTACTCTTCTGTAATCACATTGTGACGTGTTTATGGAAATATTGATTCTATTGCAGCTCTGTCTGCTTTGCTTCTTGCATCGGATGGAACGTAAAGATATTCTATGTCCTTCGAAGGTGATATATTTTAATATTCCTGTTGCTAACACAACTGATAACACGAAGAAAACTGAGACATATATTTGAGGGTAAAATCTACGTTGTAACCAATGCGAGATAATGTAACAGAAACGATTCTTCTTACAAAGTCGTTGCTTCAGTTTACCACAGAAAACAATCAAACCGGAAGGAAACAGTCTGAAACATGGCATTGGTATCTGTCACTAAACGGTATCAAATTAAGTAGGAAATTTATTATAAAGCGTAATGTTGTACCCGAAAAATAATGTTGAGTTTATTATTAAAAATGGCCAGTTACTAAAAGCTAAATACTTAATACTGTAACACTAAGAAGCGTCAAATTCAAACATAGAGATGTCATATGATCTTTTACAAATGCATCGCATTAAATTACTATTTGCTATTTAATTTAACTACAAGTAAATATAATTAATTTATTTCTTACTCATTTTCTCTATTCCTCGGCATATTTAGTCAAACCCAGTTATAAACGTTATCATTTTATGTGAAATCCATATTGGTACGAAGTAGATTTGCAATCCTGTGAAAGAGGATAGTGATTTAAAACGTTAACCAGTTCGGTTAATGCTAAATGTCTGTTAAAAAGTAATATGAATATGGGGTATGGTTTAACACAAAAAACACTAGTTGCAGCTTTCTTATGAAAGTGTCAACGCTGAAGCCAAGGATTTATCAAGTGGCTAATGTAGACTTCAATGTTAGCCACAACGTCAATGTTATTGTCCTGGCTGACAATTTAGGTATACTTCGCTCCAACTTGAAAATTACTGTTCTGTCTTATAATTGACGTACTTTGTAACATTACTGAACGATTATTTAAGACAATTGACATAACACATATGCTTTTAGTTGACGTAGTTATTTAAATAACTTCATTTAAAATTTAAACAAAATCTACGTCATTACTTTTGTAATAAAATCTGATGACAAATATTTTATATAGAAAATATTAAAATATGAGTTGGAAAAAGATTATTTCAGATGGAAAACACTTATAAATCACCACTTATAACACCACACTTATAAAAAAAAGTAAAAAATTCTGAATAAAATTTTAATTAAAGCGAAAATTGCAATTTTAATAAAAAATTATATTTAGTAATTTAAAATAATTTTCATATAAACTGATAAAAATTAAACATAATAATAATTATAGTATAGAAAACAAATAGTTGTTGTATGAGTAGTTATGTGTACTTACATACTGTAGAGCCTTCAACAATTTAATACTTGTATTATTGCCGAATATATCTGGTTATGCTTGCTTAAAGCGTAAAAAGGTCGATAAAAAATATCATAAGATAAATCAGTTCCTAAAAACAAAGTACAAATAATAAGATAATTATTTTAAGGCATAAATTCCGGTCATGAATTGCGAATGTTATCATTAAGAACATATTTACAAATTTTATAAATCTAATGTATAAATATATATTATTAAATTTGAATTTAAGTATAGCCTTGTAAAATTGTAACAGACACTTGGTACATGTGCTTGTTCGAGTGACCAGTGGCGCGAAGGCTGTTGTTCGTGGGATTATGACTAAACGGCCCTAAGGCAGAAGACCCTTAGCCGCGGCAACGGAAGTCATTGCGATAGTAATTCTGCGCGGTACGAGAGGTACCGCAGGTTCACACACTTTGTTACTTGGTCATTTGTTGCTAGGACGTCGGCGAGCGCGAAGCCTTTTTCATTTCATTTCAATTTTTATTAAGGCACATACGCGCATACTCAGTACCGTCAAAACATAGCTGAGTGTAACATTTTTACAGTATTTATGGTGAATTAACATCTAGATGGAATGGTTGTACCATAGTTTTTACATGAGTTGCAATGAGTAATGGAATTACAGAGGATAAGAATAAGTAGTTACATAAGGCATAATTTATACGAAAGGACAGATTGAATTGCAGGTATTTGTTTACAGATCGATAGAGTAGAATAGATGGTGAAGGTTGTTACGATACATGGTAGTGGCATGAGGTGGGGGTACCCTGCCAGAAGGCCTGGCAAGGTTACAATATAGGGTATTTCCAGTAGACATTTCATTCCAACTAGACTTTAGGATAGAATGATACAATATTATATTAATAATAGTTAAATTAAAATAATTTCAACTTAACCTAAAAAAAAAAAATTAAATATTAATAGTATTAAAGCATGGCAACCAAAGAAAGTCAATGAGCCAAGTGTTCCTGTATGAATAGCGGTAGATATACGTATTATTATTCCAGGATACGTAGTACAGATGATGATATGTTGAATACACGTGGCCGAATGGCGATGGCATTGTGAGATGCCGTAATACAGAGAACACCTGGAATGGTTGTCGTAGAAAGGCAGTGCATAGTATAGTGCATACTGCACTGCAAATTAATATACGCCAGGAGATGTCGAATTGTCGACTAGCATAGTTCATTTCATTTAGTTGTCCAAAAGTTCTTGCAACGAATGTAAAGTGGATGTTCCAAAGTTCCAAAGATCCTGATAGCATGTTCTTGGAAAACATTCGAGTAAGGCTCACAAACTTGTTGAGTCCTTAGATATAGAGGTAAAAGGGTTTCTTGAATTCAAGAACTAGAGTCTTGAAGCAGAGCATACCATAGGAGGTGTTCTTTCCAAATAAGTGTATTAGTAGAGTTCTGATACACTATATTTATGATCGACATTAGGTCTCAATCGGTGTCTCAATGATTGTTACATGTATCGTGTTTATTCCAATTAAGTGTATTGATACAGTTTCTGATACACTAAATTTATGTTCTTCAATTGGTCACAATCAGTATCCACGTGTCCACATGTGTTTGCGAGTAGTACTTATCTGATGAACCCTGAAATTATATATAAAGAGCACGAACTAAAAATTAATTTTTGGTACTTACCTGTACTTGGGAGAGCTACCAGCGGCAGTGAACGACTACAATAGCAGCAGCATGTCCTGTTGTTATTATGCATCAGTTGATCCTAATAAGGTCCAGTATGCTGAACAGTATTACTGATGGTGATGTAAGAAATGCAACGCAGCAGGCAAGCAGGAGACAGACCGTAGTGTAAGTAGTACAGCCACGGATAGTACAATGAGATCGCATGATGAGTAGGCTGCCAGCTGCAGAGGAAGAGTCCGATGGCGGCAGCTGAATCTAGTTGTTGATGAGCCTCATTGAGTGGTTGCCGAAGCTTCTGGCTAACCTTTCAAAGGCAAGGAAGATTTCCTTGCTGGCCCAAATGTCAGAGTGGTTGCATGGCCAACTAATATTGAGTTCATCCATGAGGAGTCTAATATTCATGCGTTCGTGTTCAAGAGTATAGCAGTCAAAGAGGTAATGATCGGAGCCATCTTCCACTTGGCAAGTCGGGCAGACTTGTGGGTCCCTGTTGGTGAAACGGTGCAGGTAGGCTGCAAATTTACCATGGTTGGTAAGTACCTGCGTAGTGTAGTAATTTGGAGAAAACAACTGCACGGAGAGGAAGCGATGTAAGTCAGTCCCTAGTGGCAAGTGTGGCAATGGTTTCATGTCTTTTAATGAGTTTGTAGAAAGCATTGAAGATTTCCTTGTTTTTAATGAAGACGTCGTGATCACATGGCCAATCAATATTGTAGCTGTTTACAGTGATTTTTAGATTGAGACGTTCTGTTTCGAGAGAAATGCATTCGAATATATAATGGTCAATGTTATCTTGAAGATTACAGATAGCACATAAGGCATTTCTTTTGTTCGTAAAACGCTGAAGATAATTGGAAAATTTACCGTGTCCAGTAAGAAATTGGGTGAGAGGAGAACTTGGTTTAACCCATTCGTATGTATCATGGAAATTTTTAACATCTGGTACGAATTTGAAAGTAATGTTGTTATGTTTTTGAGTCCAGTTATTTTGCCAACGATGGAGTATATCATCGTATAATAATTTTCTGACACTTCTCCGGCAGATCTTATTATATATAGTGCAAGTAGTCATATCCCTGGCGGCTTCCTTAGCTAATTGATCCGCACGTTCGTTTCCTATTAATCCCTGATGTCCTCTTGTCCAAGTGATGCTATATTCATTGGTAGAATTGTAGAATAAGTAACGAATGCGAGTGGCAATAGGGTGCGGTTTTCTACTACGAAGAAGTTGAATAGCAGAATATGAATCACTAATTATATGGACGTTCTTATATTCTTGGTAAAGTTCGATCCAGTAGGTAGCCATGTATATAGCTAGCAATTCCGCCTGGAATACCGTACTTGCTTTATGTAACTTGCCTTTTACATTGTGTATTTCCATGTTGTGTTCGTAGACTACAAAAGCACAACCGATGGATTCGTCGATTCCAGAACCATCAGTATAAATTTCAAAGTCGGGTTGTGTGGGAGGATCAATCCGAAATAGGTTGTTAATGTATGGAGGTAGACTTTCAGCAAGTTGGACTATGATTTTCATAGTTTTCAGATCTAATTTCATCGGTGAAGTATAGCTTTCAGCACAATCGATTGGTTCCTTGATTTCCAGAACATCAGTATAATTTGAAGTCGGGTTGTGTGGGAGAATCAATCCGAAATAGGTTGTTAATGTATGGAGGTAGACTTCAGCACAACCGATGGATTCGTCGATTCCAGAACCATCAGTATAAATTTGAAAGTCGGGTTGTGTGGGAGATCAATCCGAAATAGGATTGTTAATGTATGGAGGTAGACTTTCAGCACAACCGATGATTTCGTCGATTCCAGAACCATCAGTATAAATTTGAAAGTCGGGTTGTGTGGGAGAATCAATCCGAAATAGGTTGTTAATGTATGGAGGTAGACTTTCAGCACAACCGATGGATTCGTCGATTCCAGAACCATCAGTATAAATTTGAAAGTCGGGTTGTGTGGGAGATCAATCCGAAATAGGTTGTTAATGTATGGAGGTAGACTTTCAGCACAACCGATGGATTCGTCGATTCCAGAACCATCAGTATAAATTTCAAAGTCGGGTTGTGTGGGAGGATCAATCCGAAATAGGTTGTTAATGTATGGAGGTAGACTTTCAGCAGTTGGACTATGATTTTCATAGTTTTCCGATCTAATTTCACCGGTAGAAGTGCAAATATTGGTTCCTATTTTCAGTTGGTGTAGATTGTATTCGAGTTGGATAATCTCTGTAATTGGAGGTTTTCGAGCTAGTACCTGTAAGCTACAAGTAGGAGTTGTCCTATATGCTCTCGTTATTAAAATCAGTGCTTTCCTCTGTGAAGATATTAATTTTCGATGTAGGTGAACTTTATGAATGGCGTTACCCCAACTACAGCAACCGTAAGTAATAATGGGGATGTAAATTTGATCATAAATAATATTTATAGCGTCTGATGTGAGTCCCCAGTTTTTCCTAGCAATTTGTGAGAAAGCATGAAAGATTAAGGTTGTTCTCTTAGCAATATATTTGACATGATCTTCCCAGCTAAGTCTAAAATCTATCCATACGCCGAGATATTTAATGCTTTTTTCAATTTTAATCGGCATATTATTCATTTTGATTGAAGGTTTGCGAAGGTATAAGTTGGGTTGTCGTGGCTTGTTGAATACGATTCCTATAGTCTTATTCGGATTAAAGTTTAATTTGTATTGTTTTCCCCATTGATATATTTTTTCGAGTATCTCGTTGCCACGTTTTTCCAATACTGCACGAGATCTCCCACCAATAAGAATTAGCACATCATCTGCATAGGCGGTAGCTGAGTCATATCCAAAGTTTTCTTGTAAAAAAGCATTAAAAGTTAAGTTCCATAGCAGAGGTCCGCATACTGATCCCTGTGGGCATCCTCGTACAATGTTGCGTTCCACACAGCATGTTCCATATTTTAGTATGGCTTTGCGACCATGAAGATAATTTGCAAATAGATGATATATATTTGATGAGCAAGCAGTTTTCCTTAGTTGAAGGAGTACGAAAGGCCACCAGGCACTGTCGAACGCTTTAGATATATCCAAACTAACACCGAGCACGTATTTATGGTTATCTAGTAGATTTTTGATATTTTGTACGGCATCGTAAATAGCATCTGAAGAGGAAATTTGCTGCCTAAAACCGTATTGAATGTTGCTAAGGAGTGCCTTGTTCTCAATATGCCAAGTTAAGCGATCTGTTATTAGTCGCTCAAGGACTTTACCGAAGACTGATAGTAATGAGATCGGCCTGAGTTCATTAGGCTTATTTGGTTTAGGGACAGGTACTAATTTTGCAATTTTCCATGGGGCTGGAAATATCCCCAAGCTTAAACAGGTATTATAGAGTTGCAATATTTGAGAGGGAATAAGTCTCCATATGTTTTTGGCAATTGTGGCGTTTATGCCGTCAATTCCAGGGGATTTACCATCTTTGAGTCTGCAAAAAGCATTATTTATTTCATCATACGTAAAATCTGGAGAATGATCATTATTGGTGTACGGGGTTATATCCAGTCTTAATTGCCTTTGCCATGGGGTATCTTCTTCAGCATTGTCATTAATGCAGAAGGTATCTATTTGCCGTTCTAAGGAATCTAGGAGACAACGGTCAGTTATTAGCTGATTCGTTGATCCCGGATCAGCAGTAGTTAAAATTTGGGGTTTGCGTAGTTTGTTAGTGCATAATTTTGTTAGGTATCCCCATGGGTTGGAGGAGGCAGCACTACAGTATTTCCGCCAGGATAAGATCTTGGCATCTTTTATTTCTTTTTTGTAGATAGCCTGGTGGTCGTAATATTGCTGTTTTAAATTGGTTCGGTGTGGCTCAGTTCTGCATGACTGAAATCGCCTCCTTAGAAGGTTGTTGATTTTACGTAATTCTGAGAGCCGACTGTTCCACCAAGGGACAGATCTATGTTTAGGAGAGGTTTTAGGAATATACCTATTACAGGCGTAATTAATTTTGTGAATGTTGTGCTCAAGAACTTCCGCAATTATATCAATGGAGTCATTGAAGTCATATGCTAGCATGTTATTTAACAGATAATTTTGTATGCTGTCCCAATCGGCGAGGGCAATGTTGAATCTGTCCTTAGTTGTAGTGGTTGCGTAGTTATTGTCTTTAATTTTTAGATTAAAAGAGATGTATGCATGGTCGCTAAGGCTACTTTCACGGTGTACTCTCCAATCCTCGAGTTCAGCCATGCATTCAGGACTGCAAACTGAAATGTCGATCCATGTGGTACCATGTCTGGAGACATAAGTGGGGGTGAAAGTGGATTGTTTAGTAGTTGTAGATCGTTAGAAGCAAGAAATTCCTCAAAAATTTCTCCACGGTTGTCTTGCTGGTCTCCTCCCCATGTAGGAGAGTGTGCGTTGATATCTCCTACAATGATGAATTTTGCGTGTTGGAATTTATTAATAATATTCTGTATGTTATTAATCATTAAATTCATGTCCTCATGCTGTGGGCAATAAATATTGATAATAATGTAGGTGTTGTTATTAAAATATAATTCGTTACATACAAGGTGTTCATTTGATACATTCATGCGATGTAGAATAGAGAGGTTAGTATTGACAATGACATTTATAGCCCAAGGGTATAGATCAGTACCTTTTAGAATCGGATAGCGAGTGGGTAAACAAGCCGGATAGTTTCGTATACAATATGGCTCCTGTATAAATATAACATCGTATTTGTGACAGATGGATGCCAGTTGAGATGTTGAGGAAATTCCTCTCCCCAAATTTATTTGTAGAAAACGTAAGTAATTGCAGTTGTTAGAAGCCATATTCAGTACGTTCGATTATTGTATTTTTTATTCGTTGATAAACTGGACAGGAGCTGTCTAGAGCATTATGGTTTATATCGCCGTGTAAGGAACTGAGTCCGAACCTTATTTTTTATTTTATTATTATTTCCGTTTTATTATCTTTTGTTTGGGGTTTATGTTTATTTAGGACGAAGGTTCCCCACCACTCTCTTGTTAGTAATGAAAAATGAAGATAAAACAACTCACGGAGAAATAAGCGCCGTAGGAAAAATCTTGCGCACTTGCGCTGCCCGGCGGAAGTAACAGTCCGCAGAAAAAAAATGGAGGGGGAGTTCCCACAATCACTAGTAGAGAAATACTTGATAAACCATCTTAACTTAAACATCCCAGAAAATTATGATAAATATTTTGTAAACGGTTTATAAGCTTTGTCGGAAACTTAAAACTGCCAGAAAAGAAAGTTAATGTTAGCAACTAAGTATGTAAATAAGAGGAGTAACCCAGCTCAAGTGTGACGTCATCTCACAGTATAAAACCTGTATGTTAACCGAAGAAGGAGAGGTGATTTCCAAATCGAGGCGACTGTGAGAGCGAGGTTAATTCGAAAGCGAAGTACAGTCAAACCTGTTTTTATGCGCTCTTTTTATGTGCGATTTTTATTTGTGCGATTTTTTTAATGCGAATTTTTAATTTGTGCGGTATAATTGGCGACTAGTCTTGTGCGATTCGTCATGTCTTACGTTGACTTATTATAGCTAAATAAACTTATTATAGCATAAATGCACTTATTATAGTAATAATATTGCATGAATATGCGAAAAATGAAATAATTTACTTTTTAAGTCAACAAAACACCACCTGGACAAAAATATGTAAAACAGACGATAGACCAGACGATGCAGTCAAGTGCTGACATCTGTTGTCAATAAATTCTATTTCGTACGGTTTTGAGTTATTTTCTATGTGAGACTTTTTTTATGCGGTCCCTGTTGACCGCATAAAAAAAATATTTTTTAATTGTGTCGCGAAAACTATTATTTACAGCCATTCGTGAAGTTTCGTGAGATTTTTTTAATGCGTTTTTTTTTAATGCGGTCCCTATCCCCCGCATAAAAACAGGTTTGACTGTATTTTCTGATAGAAGTCCAGATTGATAATTGGACGATCCAAGGTGCTAAAGAGGAGTTCGATTGACGATTTGACGATATCGAAAGTATTGAGGAAATAGTTTCTTCGTATAGTGAGGTGACGGATAGACGTTTAATTAGTAAGAGATTTTGTTCATAGTTGCTAAGTATTTGATTTGTCGAATTTCAAAGGGGAATTACTATTAAGTTAAGCTAAGTTTATTGTCGGGTTGACTTGTTGATTTTCGTTAATAAATTTTTATTGGAATTATTGATATTTGTACGTAGTACGTTCTAGTTGCTAATTAAATATATTTGAACTTTTGATCTGACTTGATATTTATCGTTATTATTACTAATTTTTCGGTGCACGCTTAAGCCCAGGCCTGGCAAACTAATCTCGAATCCGCGTAAAGTACCCATTAGGTTAACGGAAGTTTTACCGACCGTAATTATAGTCAGTTTCCTAAGATACTAAAAAAATAGTACTTTACAGCCGTATTTATTGTGGTGACAGTTAATACATCTTGGTTTTGTGGATCTATTGGACATTGTTTATACGAGTGTTCACCAGCACATTGGCTACAGGTAATTGTTTCTTGCTCACAATATTTAGTTGAGTGTCCGTATTTGCAACAACGAAAACATTGTAATACTGGACAGAAGTCCATTACACGACAGCGAGACCATTGCAGATTTATTTTACCCTCCATAAGTAAATATTTTCTTAACTGTGGTGAAACTTCCACCGCCCAGTTTATATATGGAGTGCCTTTCCGTCCCATGTTAAATTTAATTTTAAATTGGTCACAAAATTCTTTTTCAGAGTAATTTTCATTTAATATATAATTTTGTTCGTATATATGGGTTAGGAGTTCCTCACGTGATAGATGTGCTGGCGTGGAGTAGATTACGATGTGAGGATTCCTTCTTTTTGGTCTCTTAGCAACCAGTTCCGGAATTGTTTCCTGTATGCAGTTTTCCAGCTTGTTAAGATCGTCTTTGTTGTGTAAATGTATTGCAACACCTCCCCCGCCAATACGACGAATTCTGTCGACTCCAATGCCTAATTTAGATGGGTTAATATGTTGTTGAATGATCTTTCGTGTTTCTTCACTGTTTTTGTTTTCTTCTTTATTGTAAATTAAAAGAATGTCTTTGGAGGGTTTTACTGGGGTATTCAAAGAAACAGGGTGGATAGCCCTTCCAGATTGTAACACCGCACTATATGTAGGGTGATCATTTCATTTTTCTTGATATTATCAGTTTTGTCATCGAGTTTCTCAACTTTATCTTTTATCTCAGTTAACATAGTGAGGATTGTGTTATCTTCATATATTTTTATTATGCGATTTATGCAATCGAAAATGAAATCGGTATGACAGGGAGTGGAGAGTTTTCATTTAGTATTTACAGCTATGTAACCCTTAAGCTCAGAAATTACTCTATTGGCAGCCATACGGGCTGCTGGAAAAGGTGAGTCATCAGACGTATTCATATTGTAGCTATATGGCAAAAGCAATTTAGTAGGAATGAAGTACAATAATTGAAATCAACAGGTAGTCCTGATTCCAAAAATATATGATATGCAATACTTCAGAGGAATAGGCAAGGAATGAAAGCAGCTTCTAGTTTATTACTCGAAGTTTTCAGACGGAAGGTCAATGACTGTTGTGATGGAAACTAAAAAGATGGAAATAGAATACGTTTTAAGAATTTCCATAATTTAAAATCTAATGAACAGAAATTGACGAAAATTTGCGATAAAGTTACTTAATTGGTGTAGATGGTGATACCAAAAAACTTTTTGAAAATAATTAACCGGAAGCGATAAAACGGCGTTCGATTACCGACCGCAAATGACACCAAAAAATAGTGATAAATCGCTGAAAAATGCACCAAAATTTACCAATTTTGAAGGCAGTACTTGTTATTACTGTACGCAAAAGGTGTCTTTACGAAAATAGATTTACCGGCAGCAGGAATTCCGAATAAGCGAATATAGCGAATTTTAGCTTCTAATTCAAAAATTTTTGGAAAAAAGTGGTCATACTTGACATTATTTTGTTCCCATGATCTTCCGGAAAAGAAATTGACATAAATTTAACGTATTCGCAACGATATTACGCACAAAACGACCAAAAATATGAAGAGCACAATGACAGCAAACCTATCAGTCTCACATTCGAACATTCGAAAAAAGATAATATTAGAAAAAAGATAACATTCGAGCGCGAAGCAAGAAAAACGAACGTATACCCCAGAATAGATTTGAACCTTGGGGTACGGACTCTCAAGTGTCGACCACCTTGAACTTGTGCCCGGCTAAGATTTCCGTTAGCCGTAACAATAATATTATTAATTTAAGTGTTTTGCATCTTTTATTTAACTTCTTATAGATTCAAAAATGATAACTCTTGTTATGAGAACCATCAGATTAATGTCCATAACTTCATACATATGTATTGATGATTAATATTTAATAAAAATATTATTTTAAAGTTGAGTTTATTTAATTCAACTTTGAAATAATTATTCATTATTCAAGCTTCTAAAGTATTACATACAAGAAACAAAAATTTTCTGCCATTAGAGCAATTAATCTTAAACTTTAGAAATTTTGAAGCCAATTTAAAGAAATGGCTTAAAATTGAAATTCAAATTCAATTAATTGCATATACTACAGCTGTACAAAAAACTGTATAAACCTGTAATTGTCGTGGAACTTGTGAACCAATCCCACCAGAGAAGATAAGAGTATGTGTAACGCATTAAAACGTCACAAAGTAAATTGACTTGTTTCTTTTTCAACGTCGTTAGTTTCGCTCTATACTAAAAAGTTTTAATTTGACTTTTTAAACATAATGTACATAAAAAAACGAACGTTTTAATTTTAATTTTTTTGTTACTTCAGTTTATTTTTTATGTTGCTTTCTTTCTATATTATAAGACTATGAGAGCGAGTGTGTTAACGAAGCTGTAAGTAAAAAACTTTTGTAAACTAGACACAGATATTTTATTCATTATGCAAATAACAATAAGACTACATCAAAGTTTTAAGAATTACACAAAAGAAATATCACATCGTTAAGTTTGAGATTTATTTTATATAAACTGCTTCAATTGAATAAATTTAAATTCAATTATAAACATTCATGTTTCTGAATTGTGTTTTGCGAATTTAAAGAATCGAGTTCGTTCGAAACATTTTTATTACATTCAAACTTATGTTTTTTCCTCTTAAAAACAGAAAGCGAAATCGAATCCAAAAGGCTGAGAACAACGGGCAATAAAAAAAGACTGTGGAATGAAGCGAAAATTACCATTAAAGTTATGATTTTAAAAAATATCACAAATGATTCCGATGGTCCAAAATACGCTACCGAAACACCCAAAATAGTAGTTACACATCCCTGTAAGACAGGATATCCAGCAGCGTATAAGCAACTTCGGATTTTCTCATTTGGTGTCTTCTTTTTGTAATTGATAAACGCGTAAGTCGTATGTACTGCATAATCTACACAAAATCCCGTACACATCACTAATATTATTAAAGAGGGTGGGTTTACAGTGACATTCCATAAAGACATGTATCCAATCAAACCAACCTGAATAGAAACAATAGTTATTAGAACAGACGAAAGAAACAATATGTTCGGAGCAAATAAAAGAAACACAATAATTACTGTTCCCCCTGCAGCACAAATCGATTTTACGCAGTTTGAGAAAATATTAACATAGATGTCATAATGTATAAATCTAAAATTATATACAATTACAGGAATTTTGCTTTTATCGGCGATTTTCCTTACATTTTCAAGAAACGATCTTTTATCAATTCCAAGTTTTAGATCATAACTGGATATAAGAAATCTCGAAGCAGTAATTTTATCACTTTCTTCGTTAAAAATAACATCGTTTTTAAATCTGCCTGCAACGTTTACTTTCAAGAAAACATTTTTAAATGCACTCAGAAAGTCATCAGAATCACTAAGATTGTAACCAGAAAGAGAAAACTCTGCAACTGGAGATTTAGTAAATGCCAGAAATTCTCTCAGCCAACTTTCTGTGGTCGACGAATCGGATATAAATGGAGCAGATTCGAAACCTTGCAAAAGATCTTCTATGTCATTTTGGACAGTGTCATTCGAATAGTCTAATGACTGATTAATAATTATTTGAACTTGATGACTATAATTAGAAAAATACTTATTTTCAACCTTTGCATATCCAAACATATAAGAAAAGTTTGGAAAAAATATAAATACATCGTTTTCTTCTCGAGTGAATTGCATACAATATATTGCACCTATAAGATAAACCATAAACAGGACAATTACGATAGATTTAACGATTGGTTTTCCCAACATTTCGCCGAGAACGTTGCCGAAAAATGCCATAAAGATATTCTCTTCTTCCTTGTTTGGCGATTTGAATTGTTTTTTGTTTTCAATTTTCTGGTGATTTTGGTTAATTTGCCAGCAGAAGACAGAATGCAGTTTATGCTTTTCTCTGTATCCTTCTAAGGCCATGAGTCCTCCGAAAAACCATAACTGATAAATGTAATCAAACAAGATTGCGAGGGCTGCATACGCACTGAATATATGAATACATTTGTAAGGTGTGACAAATCCCATACAAAAAGCAAAAAAGTTAGTCAGTGACGTAATAGTGATGGACACTGCAGCTTCGGCGTATGCTTCTTTCATTCTATCAGGAACACGAGCTTTTATGTCAGTTCTTCTCCACGCAGCTATCAATATAAAGGCGTCGTCTATTCCAATTCCTGAAATGTGCATTAAGAATTAATTATATGTTTTAATGATGTTATTGTAATATGAGCAAATTTCTTAAAGTATATTTATAATAGTTAACGTTCTAATGGTCACTGTTTATTTAATAGAATATTTAATTGTTTTGAGAAACAAATATCTCGTATAATGAAAGACCATCTCCTATGCAATAATTAAATGCAATATGACTGGAATGTAGGTAATCGATTTTCGGCACTTTGATTTTGATGCAATGCACCGGTTAGTTTGCATGGTAATTTGTATAAGTCGTGTGTCTGATCTTATGAAAATTAACAGCATGTTGGAGATGACAATGACAATAGAGTTGACTTTACATACTGTATGAAGGCCAGTCCGAAATCCTTCCATTTGGTTAAAAATTGAAAGGTGATTGGTATTTAAGAAAAATAATATATTGATAATACAGTGGTAAAAACATTGTTCTATGATTCTTGAAATTTAACCAGAATTTGAAGGTTTAGTGGAATCTGGTTATTAAAATCACTTTGATATTTGCAATTTATGATAACAATAAACGGTTGATAGCATTAAACAAAGGATGAAATATTTTTATTATTGAACTGAATATTTTAGAAAAAATTACAGTATACTACTTAAACATGCACAATTTATGTTTATCCGTAACTGTGTAATGAACACAACATTACACATTTACTTACGAAGAAATGTTTTAAACTCAATGTATCACAAAATTAATGTAGAGAAATCGTAACAATTATGTTCATCTTCAAAGGTATGCTTCAATTAAAGATCTACTGTACCGTATTGTTTAGATTTGTCATATTCTTACAGCTTCATATGTAAAAATAAAATGTATGTTACGGAAAAAAAAATTTCGTAGAAATCCAATTAATGTGAATTTTCTAAGAATTTTAATCGTTTGTTCCGAAGTGTAAATATCAGGACGACAAAAATAGCCAAAGTTTGATCATAATAAACCAACTATTTTTAATTAATTACATATAATGTTTTGGGAACGACAAATTTTGATAACAATAGCCAATCGATATTATTATTCGTGATTGTAATAACCGGATTATATTGTATTTCGACAATGTTCTCACTGCTGACGAAAGTTTAGTAAACGAGGATAAACTTAATAAACCACATTTAGTGGCGATTTTTGTCAGCTATTATACACATAAAACCAAAACAATGAATTGTGCTTTGATTCCGCGCATAAAATTTAAAATTTTGTTGGTGCCATTTGTTTTGATATTTATTTTAAAATCTTTTTCATTTATTAATTACTAAATTAATAAGTATAAAAAGGCGAAACAACTTCAGCGATGAATTTACTATTGACAACATGAATGATTATTTTTGGTTATTGCTGTTTTTTTCCCTATATATATATATACTTTGTCATATAAAATTTTCGTAAAACTTACCTAACATCAGGAAAATAATCATAACGTTCAATGGGACATACTCCATTTTGCAGTAAATTAGTAATCCAAATGCTGCAATAGTGGCTGAAAAAGGTGATACGCAGCCAGCAATACCCAACCAAGGCTTACTGCGCAGAGCATCAGTCGATAAGCAAGAAACTGCCGAGAATATCAACATAATTGGAGCAGCAATAATAATGAGAGAAAAAATATTTTCGCCATTTCGGTTAGTTTCGTCATTGACAGACTGACTAACGAACTTATAAATTTCGATATTATTTATGTGAATTTTTGATAACGTTTCTAGAAGAGTTTTTTCCCACATTAGTGCCATTTTTTTCGTTTCTTCTGTGGCGTGGTCCAGTGGATAATACAGTCTAATTGCCTTGAAATCTCGAATCATACTTTCCTCGTCTGCCGTGACACCTCCGAATTCGGAACCAGAAATTACTAACTTACCATCAATTTTATCAGCTGGATATCTGAAAATAAATAGCATAAGTTCATTTTAACCTTATGTAAATATGAATTATAGTATTTTCTTAAAATATCTACCATAAAAAAATTAGAAATCGAAATAACTTTTAAAAGAATTGTTCTAGAAGCAACAAGATGCGGCTACTTTTTTAAAATATTGTAATGTTTACATCTTAAATTTAAAGCAAATTTAAAATTATGCCATCTAAGAAAATATTTAGAAATGAAAATTAAGGTAAGTGACGTCGCTGATGTAAAATTAATAAAAAAATTTTTTATAGGTAATAGCCAATATTTCAGCACATTAAGTAGCCCGTACTTTCTGTCAGGAACATAAAAAATTCACCAAAATTTACCTCAGATTACCCTGTTTATGTCGGTACAGGAAAGTCAAGTGACATAATTATAAAGCTTGCAGTAAATTACAACATCAACTTTCATTCGACTACATTCGATTTTAACTATTCTATATATATAATCGAGACGAGTTGATAATAATAATAATCACCGCAGAGCCCAAACGGTTAGGAGTTGAAAGTTGAAATTTGGTACACAGGGTACGTCACGAGAACGCACATTAAGAAAGGATTTTTCGAAATTCCTCCCCACGGGGAGAGGGACCGGATTAAGACTTCCATCAACAATAAAAGTGTTAAGTGACAATGGAAGAGTTAAGTAACAATGAAAGTGTCAACAGTGGAAGTGTTAAAAGAAAGCGACGTGCAAGACGCAGATGCAGTTTTTTTCGTTTATGCGGGAAATCCAACATATTTTTAGACCCATCTAAAAATTCTCTAATTAGTCTGGAAAAAGGGGAGACCCAATTCTTGCGTTCTTTGATAAGGGCAAGGTTGACTATAACGTAATAATCCTAATATTCGCTATCGTTACTTTTGCCCGAGCAACGCCGGGTCTATCTGCTAGTAATTACTAACTTTGAATATTTTGTAAGTATTTTAATCTAAAAAAAAGTGTATTTTGTTACCTGATTTTCTTATTCACATTACATTTAGTTAATTTAATAATGTTTAATTATATATTAAACATCAACAAAATATTAAACATCAAAATAAAATTTTACAGATATATTACATTAATAAAAGATTACTTATCAACAAATGTAATTGTCTTTGACATAATTATCAATTTAAAAATTATTATTATGTTAATAATATCAGAGTAAATCTTACTTGATCTTGTACATTCCTTTTTTTATGTCATTCGTCTTTCCTTTCAATGACAAAACAAAATTTTCGTGGCAAGTGTTTCCGTCTGGCTTACAACATAAATCTTCGTAACGAACGAATGCGTTATTCCATAGAAAACTGACATTTCTAATGATTCCGTCAAGTTTGATGACCTCTTCAATTATTGATTCTTCTAATACGGAAGTTTCATATTTTGATGTTATCTGTATTGCTGCCACTCCTTCCAGTCTAATTACTCTTCTGTAATCACATTGTGACGTGTTTATGGGAAAGATTGATTCAATTGCAGCTCTGTCTGCTTTGCTTCTTGCATAGGATGGAACGTAAAGATATTCCGCATCCTTTGTAGGTGATACATGTAATATTCCTGTTGCTAACACTAACGAAAATATAAAAAGAATTGCGACGTATATTTGTGGATAACATCCTACGTTGTAACCAATGCGAGTTAATGTAGCAGAAACTTCTCTTCTTACAAAGTCAAGCTTCATTTTTGTACATAAAAGTATCAAAGAGGAAGGAAATACACTGAATGATATATAATACAGCACATGGAATTCGGGTCTTTCAATCCCTTCGAATGTTTAAGTACGAAGCTTGTTTTAACGAGTATTTATGTTGTCGTGATATCGTATGATAAATCCGGTTCATCCGCAATCTGCCTATTATTAGTAATGTTAATTACTATTAAAATGCTTTTTATTAATTTATAATAGTAAACGTATCAGATACTTATTTAAAACTACTTTTAAAATTTACTAATTTTAAATGATTTAATATCAACTGAATCAAAAGGTAGCATATTAATAATATAAATGAACCGAACAATATTAAAGGTATATGTATGTGTACTTACGTAATGCAAAGCCTGCGATGTACTTCCATTAGTGACGAATGTATCTGGTTATATTGGTTAGAATGTAAAAAGTTTGATTAAAATTTATCATAAGATGAAAGTCACTTCCGATGAACAAAGTACAAATTTGATAAGAATTTTAAAGGTTCGTGTCATCAATCACGTACGTTATCATTGGGAATATAGTTTACAAGTGAAATCATATTAATCTATAACGAAGTATATGTAATTTTAAATGTAAATAACCGCTGTAGTTAATATTAATTTAAATATTACGCATCTTACTTAACTTCTTATAGATGTAAAAATGATAAAACGTTATTATAATTAACAGCTTCATGGACATACAATTTATACAACTGTATAATGATAAGTAATTTTTCATGTTAATTTTTAAGAAAAATTATTTTAAAATTGAGTTTAGATGTGAGTATTTTCTTATTTAAACTTTGTTCGATTGTTATATAAATATATAGGCCTATATATATTTTTTAAAATTACTCCAATGATACATATTTCGTTTCCAAACAGACTTTGCCATCGGCTTGCTTGTGATAAGTTCGCATTAGTAGTCAGCGCGGACAATAACCTAACATGTTATTATATCCTTGTACTTTAGTGTCTTTACGTTGAAGTCCAGCATCAGTATATATAACCGCTTTGGTGTGTTTATTGCTTATTCTGTTTCGATTTTTATATAAAAAATATCCTTAAGTTGCTTAAGGCAACTGGGTTGTATTCACTAACACAGAACACTTAGTCTAAACGCTGACAGACTTAATGGGCAGAACTGAGAATATTCTGAGCATTACCGAACGATTATTCTTCGCTATACTACTAGGAAAACTGGCGGACGAAGTTAAAATTACATAATTATAATAAAATATATAAATAATATTTCATCTTTAACTATTGTTTACTACACGATAAATGCTCATTGTTAGTGAATAAGTATTTTAAAAAATCATGATAATAATTCAATTTTTGTGGTCCCTTGATACTTTGGGCCCAGGGCTCAAGCCCTATTAGTCCCTATATACATCCGATTCATGGTATATTCTTTGTTCATAAGAGCTTCTGTGAAAAAAACAGGCTTTTAAAGTAGTGGTCGCACCAGCCCCAGAAACAATTGTAACTGGAATAAGAGCGAGTTACGCGCGTCTTGTCGTGGTCATATTGTTCGTTGGCGTTGCAATACGTGACCATACAAGAAACCAACATGCATTTCGTTTACCATCTTCCACTTCTTTTTTAACGCGAATGAAAGTTGTTTGCAAATGATAATACTATTACGGAGATCTTTGGCTATGTTCAAAATAATATTCTGGTTTTTAAACTAAAAACAATCGACAATTTATATCCAAAAAACAAAAAATGGCACCTACAATCAATGCCATAACATTTTGTTTTTTCACGTCACGCCGGTGCTCTTTCACTTTTTATTCGATAAAACAAAGAATTAAACTTCCATAGGCATTCGTGAGCCTGAACCAACTGATTAATTTCGATTCCAAAGCTGTACCAGTATTCTCACAATACCGGTACAGCTTTAGAATCGAAATCAATCAGCCATGATGATAATTATTTTTAACGTGGCACAGCACTGCTGAGTGGATGCGCGTTTTGCAATTGACAAAAATAGAACAAACTTTTTGTATCTAGACGCGGTTGACTTCATGAGGGTTTTTGGAGAGAGTTTACTAATTCTTGGGAACAGTCTGAAGGGTGAAAGTCAAAAGATGTGACTGTGGCTTTAGGCGCACTCATTCGCCTCCAGGAGCATGGACATCGTCACTTTGACCACATCGTATTCGTAAACAATATCACAGATTCCCAGTTTTCGTTTCATTTTCAATCCTTCATAGCAATTCAAGAAAATTGGCAATACAAGTCTTTGAGCTATATGGAACTGGCTTCGCTAACGCTCTCTCTCAAGTATGTTTTCATTCTCTTTGAAGGTTTTTATATACGCTATAATTTCATATAATTTAACTGAAATTTTATAACATCGATTGCATTTATTTTGTAATTTTAGTAACAAAAATCACAGTTTAAAAGTTTTGTTTACAAGTCCTGAGATTCTGAAAATTTTAGCAAACGCTATGTTACACAGGCTACAATTAAATAGTGCTGTAAAGTACACAATAGTAGTTGAATGAACATATAAAGTACAGTACATGAAACGTAATCAAAGGGCAGAGAATTACACGGCATAAAAGTGTCTTCAATATCAGTAAGATTTTATATAACTGAATTTAATGTAATAAACTTGAATAAATCATTAATAGTCATTTTCTGAACTGTTTTTAAATTTTAAATTATTCAGTTCGTTTACACCATTTTCACTGTACGCAAACTTACGCGTTTTTTTCTTAAAAAAATAAACTGGAATAAAATTCAATAGGCAGAGAATTACAGGCAATAACAGAAGACTGTGAAATGAAGTGAAAATCACCATTAATGTTATAATTTTAAAAAATATTACAAACGCTTCAGCGGGACCGAAATATGCTACCGAAACACCCAAAACAGTAGTTACACATCCTTGTAAAACAGGATATCCAGCAGCGTATAAGCAACTTTTGATTTTCTCATTCGGTGTTTTCTTTTCGCAATTGATAAACGCGTAAGCCGTATGAACTGCATAATCTACACAAAATCCCGTACACATCACTAATATTATTAAAGAGGGTGGGTTTACAGTCACATTCCATAAAGACATGTAACCAATCAAACCAACCTGAGTAGAAAAAACACTTAAGGTAACAGACAGAAGAAATAATATATTCGGAGTAAATAAAAAACACACTAAAATTACTATTGCTGCTGCAGAACAAACGGCTGTTATACATTTTGAAATAATATCAACATAGACGTCATACTGCATGAATCTAAAACTATATACAATTACAGGAATTTTGCTGTTATCGGCAATTTTCCTTACGTTTTCAAGAAACGTTCTTTTATCGATTCCAAGTTTTTGATCATAACTCGATATAATAAATCTCGAAGAAGTAATTTTATCACCTTCTTTATTAAAAATGACATCGTTTTTAAATCTGGTTGCTATTTTCATTTTCAAAAACACGGTTTTAAATACACTCAGAAAGTCCTCAGAATCACTAAGATTGTAACCAAGAAATGAAATTTTCGCAAATGGAAATTTAGTAAATGCCAGAAATTCTCTCAACCAACTTTCTGTGGTCGATGAATCAGACATGAAAGGTGCAGATTCAAAACTTTGAACGAGATCTTCTATGTCATTTTGGACAGTTAGATTCGAATAGTCTAGTGTCTGGTTAATGATTATTTGTACTTGCTGACTGTAATTAGAAAAATACTTATTTTCGATATTTATATATTCAAACATATAAGAGGTGTGGGGAAAAATTATAGCTAAGTCGTCTCCCTCTCGAATGAATCGAATACAATATATTGCACCAGTAAGATAAACCATAAACAGGACAACTACGATAGTTTTACCGATTGGTTTTCCCAGTATTCCGCCGAGAACATTGCCGAAAAATGCCATAAAGATATTTTCTTTTTTCTTGTTTGTTGATTTAAATTGTTTTCTGTTTTCAATTTTCTGAAAATTTCGTTTAATTGGCCAGCAAAGGAAGGAATGCAGCTTACGCTTTTCTCTGTATCCATCTACAGCCATGAGTCCTCCAAAAAACAGTAACTGATAAACATAATCGAATATGATTGCTAGAGCTGCATACGCGCTGAATATATGAATACATTTGTAAGGTGTGACAAATCCCATACAAAAAGCAAAAAAGTTGGTTAGAGACGTGATAGTGATAGACACTGCAGCTTCGGCGTAGGCTTCTTTCATTCTATCTGGAACAGAAGCGTTAACGTCAGTTCTTCTCCATGCAGATATCATTATAAATGCATCATCTATTCCAATTCCTGAAATATTCAGAAAATTAATGATGTGTTGTATGAAGCTTTTCTGATATACACATTTTTCAACAATATATCTACGAAAGTTAATTTTTTAATATTCAATAGCTAGTTTATGCAATGGTATTTTCCATTATGCTTACAAATTTAGTTACCGTGCTTTCCGGCTTATAAGACGTCCCCCTGACTTACAGTTAAAATATAGTTTGGGATATACTCGTCGTATAAGACTACCTCTCTTCCATAGCACACCAAATAAAAATAAAAAATAATCAGATTTGATTTCAATATAGTAATTTTAATTCAAATACTTATGCAGATACTTAGCAGGTAAACTGTCACTTATAAACACAGGGCTGTTTGTCATCAAACATGTAAACATAAAACAGTGCAAGTGGAATAAACTTTTCCTAATTCACTCTAGAGCTGAAAGGAAGGATAAGACAATAAACCCATGGGAGCTGCCATGCTGCTTGTTTTCTAAGCTGTCAACCAAACTGGAACTGCTGATGATAGGAGAAGATAAAGAACAATAGAGAGAGAGCAAGTGCCTTGAAAGTCCCTGGCGAGTTAGCAACGCCCATCATAATTGAAAGCTACGGTAATTTTACATGTTTTGCTGGCGTGACAGTTGCGACAGTTAAAAGCCTTCAAAATCCTCCTGTTCGTCATCTGATATCATTAATATATCAATGACATGTTATGATACATTTGTAAGGCAGTCATTGTATGGATCGAATTCCGTTTCAGATAGTGTGGTCTCATATTCGGCTTCCTCTTCATCATGCCACAAGTAGTCGTCCTCTATACCAGGGGTGGCCAACTTTTGTGTACATAAGATCTACTTTTTATCGTAAAAATGTGTCGCGATCGACTTGTTGTCGTAGGCATAGTCTAAGTGGCGAGGGGTGTGTGAAATACATACTATGTTTATACACTGTGCTTCAGTACGAGGTGCACTCCCGCGAGCTATGGGTAGATAAGGAAAATATATGTTCAAAACTATTTTTTATTTTTTAAATCACTTATTAAGTTTTCAAGATATAGGCTCATAAAGAAAATAAATTTCCAGACCCAACTTTTGATATTTGCAGTTACGAGTTCATTCTGTACAGGCGGCACCTAAAAAAATCGATTTTTCGACACTTTCAAGATAGATTTTTATTAACTTAAAATATAATTTAATTTTTTTAATCAATTACAATGTATAAATTGTGGTACTATTTGTTCGTAAACTTGAAAAAGTGGTTATAAAACTGCACAGTACGGCTGATAATTTGATTATAAGATTTTACTTTTGCGATTTTTTTTTGGGCGAGGAAAATTTATCATGGAAGAATGATATAAGACTTTTAGACTTATTTTTGCTAATCTATCAATAGCTTGGGGGAGTGCTCTTTGTACTGAAACACCCTGTATATCTACCTACGTAAAAAACAACGTAATTATTTAACGGGCCAAAATACTCACGTCCGGGGGAATTAAAACAACATGAGTAATTATTAACAATATTTATTCATTCAAATTAGTTACTGATAAAGACAGATTTAGAATTTATTTTATTACGTTACATTAATGGGAGGACTGAGTTTGCACGTCTCTTACCAAGGAAACATAATTAGGTGTATATCCTGACAAAGATAATAATAATGATTCTTCAGTATGGAAATCAGTCCGGACAGAATGTTTAGTCTTCGTTAACTTTAAGTATGAAAATGCCAATTCACACAGGTATGTAGTTCCGAAACAGGAATAAATATATTTGCTACATTTGGTGATACTGGGATATTTTTCTCAATTGAAGTATTTCCAAAAATCCAAAAATATAGAAGTCTGTTGCCGAAAACGCTCACTTATCAAGTAAATAGATAGGTAAGAAATGCCATAATTTAATTTAAAACATAAAGAACAAGTACTTACATTTTAAACAAATGAAAAATTGAAACTCAACATTGTCACCGTGGATAAACAATATTGATTAATAATAATAACATTGTTAATACTAAAGAAAAGAAGCTACCGCATGACAGTATCAAATATTCAAGCTAAATGGCTGTGTTTTCTACGAGTCCAGTCATAACTGCATGCATATTGTTGCTTTTGCGCGTTACGTTCACGCGTTGCGTTCAGTTACAAAGTGTAACGCATTAAGTCAAGACATCGCGAGCGATCGACCAAAATTGGCATCGCGATCGACTTGTTGGCCACCCCTGCTCTATACCATCTAATGAATTTGATATGCCACACTTCTTGAAAGACTTGATTGCTGTTTCTGCATCAATATCATTCCAGTCTATTATAACAAACTGGCAGAAATCATCCAACTGTGGAACACGCATGTTTCCTCCGTTTGTGAATGACTTTTCGCCGCTAACCATCCATCAATGCCATAACATTGAAATTTGCAACATGTTCATGCATCGATCTAAGGTTTCAAGGCGTCAGAAAAATAAAATCGTGGCTCATGCTGGTTACGTTCAAAAAAGTAATATCAATCGTTTATACACTATATTGGCCCCGTTATAATAAATGACTACTACGATTAGCTTTCTTTTTGCTTATAGTTATACCATTATACCTATTGATAATGTTAAAAGATTATATTTTATAACGGAAACTCACTAATACTAATATATTTAATTTTTATAGTGTATTAAGTAGATGCACAAACATAAAACTACATTTCCGTTTTGCTACTTAAGAAACACAATTGCAATACAGAATAATTCATCAGTAGCGTTCTTTAATTTGCATACCGTGTATCCACTGTTCTTTTTAATGTGAACAACTCCTATATTGGGTCCTGTATATGAAAACGAAGTAATTCTTCGATATAAAAAATTATGCTACCTACTTTAATGTAACAAATCTCGGAGTGCAAACTTTTAGAGTGGCTGTACAAACGATGTCAATCCCGCAGGAATAACTGTCTCATCTGTTTTAGTCTTGCAAGCCTTTGCTTGGTGCTGGAGTTAAATGAGCCCTGCACATATCCCACACTAGTAGACTACGTTTTTGAATAAGTCCACCTGGTCGCCTGCTCCATACATTATCAAGCTACAGCTTTACCCCTTCTTCATCCAACCATCCTTTTTCATTCAAATGCACAAAACAACCAACAGGGAACTTGAGTTTCGGCATTGTTTTTCGTTTAAAGATAATCATTGGTCTCAGTTTGTCGCCATCAGCTGTGCATACTAGTACCACTGAAAAATAGTCTTCTCATGTCCTGTTGTTTTAATTAAAATTGTTTTTTCACCTTTTTGATAGACAGTTTTATTTCTAACCATATCAAAATTCATTGGAGTTTCATCCATATTTCCAATACTACTTAACGCATAGCCGTGTTTAGTGCGGTGTTGTATTATGTAACGATGGAAACTATTTTCTTTGCTATCAAGATCTGCAGGTAATTTTTGGGCAATTTTCGTCTTTTGCCTCAGTACCATATCATGACTTGTCATGAATCTAGTACACCAGGATACAGCGGCCTTAAATCTGTTGCTATGATCTGGGTTAGATTTGGCCCACTGAAGTGCAAATAAACGTATTTTATTTCGTGTCACTACATAACCGTTTTGGCGATGGTCATTCACCGTGTCTGCTACATGTTTTTCGAGTTCTGGCCAATGTGGAGTGCCTCTTCTTAATGCACACTTACCTCTTGGCATACTCTTAATGCTTTTTCAATTGCTTTGCAGTCCCGAACCATCTTTTCTGTTACTCCATATTGTCTTGCAGCAATGCAGTTATTATAAAACTGGCTTCATATTTCTTTCTTCCTGCTGGTAGAGCCATGATGGGGTTTTGAATGTTGGACATTCTTATACCGGCCCGCCCTTGTATCCTATTACTGTATCTCCTTCTCTGCCTCTCAGATCTCGCACATGAGCGCCTGCACCGCTTCACTGCAGTCCTCAGGAGCGAGATCTGTGAGGCAGAGAAGGAGGTACGGTAATACGATAAATACAGGGCGGGCCGGATGGGTGAAAGATGCGTGTTTTTCTGGGCATAGCGTCGCTCTGTCTCTATCCATACCCCGAGCGTCTTCGGCCGAATACAGCACCGCCCTATAAGACGACCCCCGACTTTTGAGATTTTCCTGGGATAAAAAGTCGTCTTATATGCCGGAAAATACGTTATATCGTACTGTTATATATCGTAGATTGCGTTTGTTTGGCCACTCTTTATACTTATAGAGTTACGTTTAAAAACGAGACGATTTAGAAACAATTGTGATTACTTCAGTGGAAGTAAGTAATACAACGAAAGTAAAATTCTGACAAAAATTTTCTAATAATCATATCTGAACCTTGGAAATCTGAGTTCTGAAAGAATTAGAATCATTTGTATGTAAATATATGCAGAGAATTGTTAAGGAATGGGAATGTTTAATTGAATTCATTAGATTTAACACCAAACTTGTTCCCGACTGTGAATTTTGCATCATGTTCATGCATCGATCTAAGGTTTCAAGGCGTCAGAAAAATAAAATCGTGGCTTATGCTGGTTACGTTCAAAAAAGTAATATCAATCATTTGTACACTATACTGGTCCCGTTATAATAAATGACTACTACGATTAGCTTTGCTTTTGCTTATAGTTAGACCATTATACCTATTGATAATGTTAAAAGATTATATTTTATAACGGAAACTCACTAATACTAATATATTTAATTTTTATAGTGTATTAGGTAGATGCAGAAACATAAAACTACATTTCCGTTTTGCTACTTAAGAAACACAATTGCAATACATAATAATTCATCAGTAGTGTTCTTTAATTTGCATACCGTGAATCCACTGTTCTTTTTAATGTGAGTAACTCCTATATCGGGTCCTGTATATGAAAACGAAGTAATTCTTCGATATAAAAAATTATGCTACCTACTTTAACGTAACAAATCTCGGAGTGTAAACTTTCAGGGGAGGCAGAAAACATAAAAACAAACCGTATTTATATAGGAATTATGATCGGAAACGCCATCCTGATGTATTAGAGGACACAGTAACTTGAAGTAATGACAAGACAATAAATTGTGAAAATGATTTCTAATAAAAATGAAAACTTGTTAAGATGGCTTTTTCAATCTATGTGGATATGGTTTATTCTATGTTCTCTGCCGTCCTAAAAGGTTGTACCTCAAGATTTGAATCACTGTATGTAATGTTCAGATCTCTTGTTTAACGTGTATCTCTGTTATTCAACTAACTAAAATTTAAATTTTGTAGGCAATTAAATACTCATTTCAATTACTATCTATTGTCCTTAACATTACGTTGAAAAAATGTACAACTTTTGTAGTTAGATCTATATTGATCCGCTTGGAGAAGGTTTGGTTTCATCCACATGCAACCAGCACTCATTTGAATTTTAGTGCAAGCAGCATAAACTCGAGTTCTATGCAGCTAGTGCATAAAACTAGCACTCACCCAATATCTACGGATTGTATTAATAGAAAAAGAAAATGTCTTTGAAAAAGTTATTCTAACCGATACCCAGTCGAATATAGTATTTAATATCTGCCAGAAAAAAAAATAGAAATGTTGTTTTTTTACTGGCATTTTAAACTAAAGAAGTATGTCTTTCTCATTAAGTATAAAACTTACCTAACATCAGAACAATAATCATAACGTTTAAAGTTGCATACTCCATTCTGCAGTAAATTAGTAGTCCAAATGCAGCAACAGACGCAATAAAAGGTGAAATGCAGCCAGCAATACCCAACCAAGGCTTACTAAGCAGAGTATCAGTCGATAAGCAAGAAACTGCCGAGAATATCAGCATAATTGGAGCAGCAATAATAATGAGAATAAAAATACATTCTCCGTTTCGATTAATTTCGTTATTGACAGATTGACTTATAAATGTATAAATTTTAATGTTATCGATACGAATTTTTGATAAAACTTCTAAAAGAGTATTTTCCCACATTAGTGCCATTTTTTTCGTTTCTTCTGTGGCGTGGTCCAGTGGATAATACAGTCTAATTGCCTTGGAATCTCGAATCGTATTGTCTTCATTTACTGTTACACCACCAAATTCAAAACCGGAGATTATTAATTTTCCACCTGTTCTATCAACTGGATATCTAGAAATAACCAGAATAAGTTTATTGCAACGTTATGTAAATATGAATTATGTTATTTTATTTATAGAAATCTAACATTGTTACAGATAAAAAAGACATTGCAGTGCTAAGTAACAGTTAAATAAAAATTCACAAATGTACAATAGGTGCTGTAATCCAGAAAAATTAAGAATTATCCTTCTCATTGTATTTTAATATATTTCCATGAAAATAAATTAAAACGGAAGTTATTAAAATAATTTTATTGTTTTAACTTATGTTAATTAGTCATTTCTACTGTTCAGTAAATAATTCTATTCTTTTACAAAAATCTTTACTTCTTAAAAACCTCGTATTGTGAAGTTTAATTGCCTCATTCTCATCACATTTAATTATGGATAGATCATTATATATTTAATATCACGAAGAGACGCCACTAAGAACAGTAAGTCTACTAAAAATAGTCTGAATAAACGAGTAAGAATTTTTACAGTGTAGGGAAGCAGAATTACTAAGAGTATCGTCCAGTATCATTGCATAGCCTCATTAAATCAGAATTCTGCGTTATTGAACGTTTAAAATTGCATGTAGTGCCATTTTTTATGATATTCTTTTTTAAAAATTTTTATATTTTTAATTATTGTAAAATGTTAAAAAAACTTAATTTTTAGAGTAGAAATGCGTTTTATAAAACAATATAAATGCTATTACGGGGTAAAACCGTTATTAAGTCTGATCTTAATGGAAATACGACACACGATCCTTTTTATAGCCTCACTCTCTAGATGTTTAACCACTAAAATTTGACAGCATAAATACCGATAATACACAAATCTTCCTGCAAAGTTTCAGACATTTACGAAGTAAAGCGCGGGAGTGATTAACCTTCAAACAGGAAAACAAAATTGTGACCCCACACGAACACACACCAATACATACAGAAAAAAACCACCGATTTGTTTTTTAATTTTTATTTCTCGACGTTTTAAGCTTCCCCGAGTGCAAAAATGTTTTTCACCGATCTATGTACACAGTACACCAAATAAATTATGAGACTGATTTTTTTCATGAATACTTTCAATAAATGCGCCAAATGTGGTTACCATTTCACCGGCTAGATTGTGCAGAACACGAAGACGCTTTGATCATGTCGATGACTCAGCCAGTGCATGCACAGCAGCCGTGAAAGTAATGTTGTGCAAGTAGCGGAGGCACAAACGTATCATCATGGATCAAAGAGCTTTAGCAGCATCAGAACTTTACAAAGACATGTTAGTTGTTTACGGGGATGATTGTCTTAGTCGTGCACAAGTGTTCCGCTGGTTTTCAGCATTTAAGAACGGAAGAGAATCCTTAGAAGATGAACAACGCGACTTCATCAGCAGTACTACTTAGTACTGATCAAGTCGCGTTATAGTGTGTACTGTACATCAGTACTGACAGTGACCGGACAGTACTACTTAAGACTCACACAACGTCTCTTTGCTCGCAAGCGTCGTGTCAGAACGCATCTGTTCCAAAGCAACAGTTGGGTTTTCCTGCATGACAATGCACCCGCTCTCTCTGCACTACCCGTGAAACAATTTCTAGCATCAAAACAGATCTTTGTGATCAAACACCCACCCTATTCGCCTGATTTGGCACATGTAGACTTTGTAGACATTGTATTTTAAAATATTTCCATGAAAATAAATTAAAACGGAAGTTATTAAGATAATTTTATTGTTTTAATTTATGTTAATTAGTAATTTCTACTGTTCAGTAAATAATTCTATTCTTTTACAAAAATCTTTACTTCTTAAAAACCTCGTATTGTGAAGTTTAATTGCCTCATTCTCATTACATTTAATTATGGATAGATCATTATATATTTAATATCAAGTTCGATATTAATATACATCTTAAAAAATGTTATAAAATTACTTCGAAATAATTACGAAGTTTTCAGAAAAGTACTTATAAAGAAATACAATCGACATCAACTATCCACTTAAGAGTTATTATTAAA
The DNA here is from genome assembly GCF_030686945.1 of Centruroides vittatus. Lineage (NCBI taxonomy): Eukaryota > Metazoa > Arthropoda > Arachnida > Scorpiones > Buthidae > Centruroides > Centruroides vittatus. Next base: position 6,347,175 of record NW_027122385.1, read on the forward strand.
ATTTAATAAATAATAATAAAACTTACTTGATTTTGTACATTCCTCTTTTAATATGATTTGTCTTTCCTTTCAATAACAAAACAAAATTATCGTGGCAAGTGTTTCCGTTTGCCTTACAACATAAATCTTCGTAACGAACGAATGCGTTATTCCATAGAAAACTGACATTTCTAATGATTTCGTCAAGTTTTATGACCTCTTCAATTATTGATTCTTCTAACACGGAAGTTTCATATTTTGATGTTATCTGTATTACTGCCATTCCTTCCAGTCTAGTTATCCTTCTGTAATCACATTGTGACGTGTTTATGGAAAAGATTGATTCGATTGCTACTCTATCTACTTTACTTCTTGCATCGGTTGGTGCATAAAGATATTCTGCATCCTTTGTAGCTGATACACGTAATAATCCTGTTGCTAACACAAGTGAAAGTACGAAGAGAATTGCAACGTATATTTGTGGATAACATCCTACGTTATATCCAATGCGAGATAATGTAGCAGAAACTACTCTTCTTACCAAGTCATGCTTCATTTTTCTACAAAAATAAGCAAACACGAAGGATAATATTTAATATAATTATATGGTATTAGAATCTTTACTTCAATCGCATAAAATGTTTAACATCTAACAAGAGTCATATCTGGAGAGAGGTCAAGCTTAATGAAGATTTTACTCATTATTATAATTTACACTTTTCCTTTTTGTTATAAAATTGTCTCTATCTTTAAGTGAAAAGACGAGTTTTATAACAGTTAAGTTTTTTGCCGTTTAAATTAATAATATAAAATGTTTTTCATAAGAAAGTTTCATAGAAGATGGCGCTACGTACAATTTTATTTATTCTAATTACAATTATAGTATAGAAGTTCTATTTTAAAATCTCATAGCGATGTTCGTTATAAGTCAGAAACCTACACTTTTTCTTATAGTTGGTGCTACATACGCTGTGACAATTCCGAAAGATTAATTAATACGGTTGACGTATGAAGCAGTCTTGATATGGTACTATCGCCACCAATTAACGTAATTCTGCGTAATGTTAAGGCGACATGACTGAAAATAGCGACAACTGGCAGCGAATGTGTTAAATAGTATAAGGTTACCGGCCAACACGGTTTTTCAGGGTGCCGAATTTAAATATTTGGTCCGTTTTCTGTCACATTTTAATCGTTGAAACAATTCTTTATTCCTCTTCTGTACACAATTTAAATAATTTTTAAAATGTGTTAGATTGGTCACTCGGTGTGATAAACCCCTACGTAAGATAACCTTTGTAGTTATATAAATCAAATACTATAATATAATATAAAAGAAGGGTTAAAAGTACGAAATAATCTAATATTCTTAATCCTTGTTGCTTTTATTTTTTGCTCGAGCAACTCCGGGCAGTGAATAGATAATATAGTTTTAATATAAATAAACCGAATAATTGTTGAAGGCATAATTATGTCTACTTACATATTGTAGAGCTTGAAATTAATATAATTCTTCTATTAGTGTTGATTATAGATATGATGTTTTTTAAATCAACCTTTTGACTTTTTCAACAGATATAAGATAGAAATTCCAAGGTACAAAATACAAATAATGAGATAAGAGTTTTATCAACTACGAATTATACTTTACGAGTTTCAATAAATACCATTTGCTCGAATCAAGTGTGTATTACTTGTGAGTAGGTATCATTTTTTTAGAAAATAGTGATTGTCAGAAGACCTGGATCCATTGGATCCACAACACGAGAAGGGTAACTTCGCTTCACAACATTAGTTAACGGGTAATAATATTATAATACTAGTATAAGCTTAATTACACCTGTGCTTTTGTTGAAAATGTCTGAAATTTTGTAGGAAAGTTTTTGTATTAGGGCAATTGACGTATTTTATTGGATACGGAGTTAAAGTTAATTATTAACTTGCAAAATCGTAGATTTTCGACTCGAAACTATAGCGTTATATGTCCCAAAGTAAAATTTTCTACTATGCAAAGAGCTAAAATGCATGACTGCAACGAATAATTCAATATTTTATCACAAAAAAACAGAAAATGTCAGCTGTATGCAGTTTTAATACGAATATAATAATTTTACTAATTCATTCGTCCATACTGCATAATATTAGACTAAAACCAGGTCAGATGTCTATTCGGGAGAGAAGCATACAAGTTTTTTTTTATTCATATAATACTCGATTATAACACGTCACTAGTCACTTTAATGGTGGCTGTGCTTAACTTTCTTGTATTTCATTACCTTTCGAATGGCTGTTTTGCCGATTTTCTCATATATAAGTATTTGTTTACCATCGCTATATAAACTTTCTTGTGGTATTGACATTTATATGAAAAGCTCTAAAATTCTAATGTATTTGTGTGATGTATTTGTTTCATGTGAGAGTAGGGTTAGTTAATTATGCTGCGGTAGAAGCAAGAGTTTGTGCCAATAATTTTAATCAAAAATACAGAAATGGGCATCTTGCGCACGGTTTCAGAGAGATGCCTACTGGAGTTAGGTGAGAGATGCGTACTTTTTCTACATTGTCCTATTGTGAACTTAATTAAATTTATAAATTTCAAATGCCTACTGAATACAAAATGGGATAAACTGGTGCCAATGGGCTAAACAAGATTTAGTTCTTTCAGCTCAAACAGTACATACTAATTGTCTAAATTATTATCGAGCAAGCAAAGAATTTAACATAAACAAATAAACCGAACTCGAGAGAAGTAATGCCGAGCGGAATCGATGTGCAATGTACAAACAATACTTGTATGAAATATGTACTGTACAATGTTTCTTGCAGAGTATATTAAGTGTGGGAAATACAAAAAGCGCAAAATGTTGATTAAATAAAATGTTCAATAAAACAAACATCTCACTCTTAAGGATTATGCAACTCTCCCGGAGGACGGGAGAAACGCACAAAAGGAACAAGTGTCGTTTTGTTGCTCCCACTATGTTACATCTGTTATAGATATGTTTTCGTCACTCTGTGTTAGTTTTTATTTAGCTTCGTTTCTTTTTATTAAAAGATAACTTTTAGCTGTAAATGCGTTATATACATTATTTATTTCTTCTGGAACATTCGAAGATTTTTCTATAATCTATAAATTCACATGTGCTTTCATACTTAATTTAAAACAAAATTTACATAAAACAACGATCGATTTCTTTCAATTTTAATTTTATTTTTTCTGTACATTAGATGTTAGACTTTTCATTTCGTTATTCGAACAGCCGGAGTTTCTGCAAATGTAATCTACATTAAGATTGTGTGTTACATAAGCTGTAAGTTACAAAAACATGTTTGTAAACTGAACACTAACGTTCTGTTAAACACATAAAGAACGTAGACCGAATACAAAAGTCCGTGAATTATACGATACACAACTATTTCAATATATTTATGAATTTACTATAACTCCATTTCATGCATTAAATTAAAGAAAATTCTTAATTTTTAATTTTCTGCAATATTTTTACATTTTAAAATATTCAGTTCGTTTACATCACCTTCCCTGCACTCAAACTTATTCTTTTTCTTCTCAATAAAAGACTGCAGAATATAATCCAAAAAGCCGAGAATTACAGGTAATAACAGAAGGCTGTGAAATGAAGTGAAAATCACCATTAATGTTATAATTTTAAAAAATATTACAAACGATTCAGCGGGGCCGAAATACACTACCAAAACACCCAAAACAGTAGTTACACATCCCTGTAAAACAGGATAACCAACAGAATATAAACAACTTTTGATTTTCTGGTTTGGTGTTTTCTTTTTGCAGTTGATAAATGCGTAAGCTGTATGAACTGCATAATCTACACAAAATCCCGTACACATCACTAAAGTTATCAGAGAGGGTGGGTTTACAGTCACATTCCATAAAGACATGTAACCAATCAAACCAACCTGAGTAGAAATAACACTTACGGTAATAGAGAGAAGAAACAGTATATTCGGAGTAAATAAAAAACACACTGAAATCACTATTGCTACTGCAGAACAAACGGCTGTTATACATTTTGAAAGAATATCAACATAGACGTCATAATACATAAATCTTAAATTATATACAATGACAGAAAATTTGCTGTTATCGGCAATTTTCCTTACGTTTTCAAGAAACGATCTTTTATCAATTCCAAGTTTTAGATAATAACTGGATATAAGAAATCTCGAAGCAGTAATTTTATCACCTTCTTTATTAAAAGTAACATCGCTCTTAAATCTGGTTGCTATTTTCATTTTCAAAAACACGTTTTTAAATGCACTCAGAAAGTCTTCAGAATTACTCAGATTGTAACCAGAAAGTGAAAATTTCGCTACTGGAGATTTAGTAAATGCCAGAAATTCTCTCAGCCAACTTTCTGTGGTCGATGAATCAGACATGAAAGGTGCAGATTCGAAACTTTGCAGAAGATTGTCTATGTCATTTTGTACGGAGATATTTGAGTAGTCTAATGTCTGGTTAATGACTATTTGCACTTGATGACTGTAATTAGAAAAATACTTATTTTCGATATTTATATATTCATACATATAAGAAGTGTCGGGAAAAAATATAGCTAAGTCGTCTCCTTCTCGAATGAACCGCACACAATAAATTGCACCTGTTATATAAATCATGAATAAGGCAATTACGACAGATTTAACGATTGGTTTTCCCAGCATTTCACCTAAAACATTGCCAAAAAATGCCATGAAAATATTTCTTTCCGTTTTGCTTATTGACGTAAATTTTTTGTTGTTTTCAATTTCTTGATGATTTCGATTAATTCGCCAGCAGAAGACAGAATGCAACTTATGCTTTTCTCTGTATCCGTCTAAAGCCATGAGTCCTCCAAAAAACAGTAACTGATAAACATAATCGAATATGATTGCTAGAGCTGCATACGCGCTGAAAATTTTAATACATTTGAAGGGTGTTATAAATCCCACACAAAAAGCAAAACAATTGGTCAGAGACGTGATAGTGATAGACACTGCAGCTTCGGCGTATGCTTGTTTCATTTTATCCGGAACACAAGATTTCACGTTAGTTCTTCTCCATGCAGCTATCAATATAAATGCATCGTCTATTCCAATACCTGAAATTTTGAAACAAAATTTATTTATTGTTGTATCATTCTATCTATTTTAACATACACAAATTACAACAATATATTTAATCTTCTAGTATACAGTAGCTTGTTTGTGCTATAATATATTCTGTTTTGAGTACAAGTTTATTTATGTTGTAACGTTATCTATCGCAGGTTTTGTTTGTGCCATAACTCATTATTTTATGAGTTAGAACGTGACATATTTCATACGAAATATTTGACGAATTGCTGCCTTTACTTCAAAGGAAGTAAGTAAGATAAGAAACAAAAATTCAGACAAAAATATTTCAATAATCAAATTTAAATTTTGAAAATATTATTTCCAAAAGAATTCGAAATTTGTGTATTAGTCTATACATAAAATTGTAAAGAAATGAGAATGCTTAATTGAATCCATTAGATTTAACACCAAACTTGTACGAATACGAGTACGAATATCACTATATGTACAGATCTAAGGCACGTGTACTTCTTTATTTGGTGCAATGAACAACAATTAAATGTATTAAATACCAAAGTTGCAGACGATGTGAAAAATACATGTGTGAGATTTTTTTATCTGGCCTCCATTGCTCGTATTTTTACTATTAACTTTGGTCAGTGACGATTTTAATCCCTGGAGCATTGTAAATAAATAAAGACTTTTTCTAACTTTTTAAATGTTCTATGACATATGCCGTTATATTTTACAGTAGTTTAGACCTAGAAATGGATCATCACCGATTACCGTACAGTTTACTTTATCTTCGTTAATAACATATCACAAAGATCTTTAACTTTTTCTGAAAGGCAGGAATTTTAAGGGCTGCTTTCATCGGCGTAGCTAGGGTTTTGTTATGGGGGGCCTAGTAGAGGCTAGCCTGACACAAAATTGAATTATTTCAAATTATTGTTCATTAAAATGAAATTTTAATAGGAATCGACAATAACTTAACACACATATAATAAGAAACTTCCTATAATCGTACGTTCTCGTAACATTAATCTCAAACTCTAGCAATACCTTAAACAAAAATTAATCAATTAATTATTTTTTTACCATTTTTTAATATAGTTCACAGTCTTTAATCTAGATCTAGACTATCAGCGGATACACTACACCCAATTAAATTAGCTTCAGCTTTCTATTTCTTTTTGCAAATCGGCTCAACACTTTTTCGGCTGTAATTTTCTGGGGAGGGGCACCAGGTTAACTAGGGGACCGGGCCCACCCATGCCCCTTCTCGTCTACGCCCATGCCTGCTTTTATCATGACTGAAATTTTTTGTTACATGGAAATTGAGAAATTTAATTATTGCAAAAGTCGAATCATGCAACGAGAGTAAGATATTTTAATTATAAATTGAGCAAACAAATTCAGCTTACTGCTTTTATAATAACAATAATACGTTCATTGCAGGCTCACCAGTGGCCAAGCGGTTCAGTTTATTGAAAATTGGGAGTTTGGTCGTGGGTTTGCGCCTCGCCGGGACGGGCTGGCCACGTGGAGTTTTTCGGGTTTTCTCCACGTTTGTAACGCCTGAATAGGAGTCAGTTACCCTTAAAAAGACATCACGAAAGGCATCCCCTAGGCAGATCTTCCAATTGTTGCGTTGCTGCAACTTAATAAAACAAAACAATGTTTATTGCAAATTACATTAAGTTGAAAATCCATGTCTAGATCACACAATTATATATATACTAGCAGGTAGGACCGGCGTTGCTCGGGCAAAAGTAACGATAGCGAAGATTGAGATTATTACCTTATAGTCACAAAAGAAAAAGAGTAACTTCATCAACAAACTAAGTATTTCTAAAGAAAGGTCGAATTTGAAAATCGAATGTTCTAATATTGTTCGATTTTCACGACGTGTTCTGATTTTATCGTTCGATTTTCATCGAATGTTCTAAAGAAGAAAGGTCGAGAAAAACCGAACTAATCTGTTTAAATTTGAAAATCGAATGTGTTCTAGCATATTACCTTTTTTTTTTTCCTTTTTTTTCCCAGAGCCCGTAAATCTTGCACGTTGCTTTCTCTTGTTCTCCATTGTTACTTAACACTTCCATTGTTACTTCACATTATCATTGTTACTTAACACTTTAGTACTTAAATTTGGTACCCTAACTGTTTTCCAAATTTCAACTTTCAACTCCTAACCGTTTTAGCGAAAATTATGATTATTACGTTACAGTCAACCTTACCCGTTTTCACAGAATGCAAGAATTGGGTCCCCTGTTTCCAGACTAATTACAGAATTTTTAGTTAGGTCTAAAAATATGTTCGATTTCCCGCAAAAACGAAAAAATATTTATCTGCGTCTTGCACGTCGCTTTCTCTTAACAATTCCATTGTTACGTAACACTTTCATTGTTGACATTTCCATTGTTACTTGACACTTCCATTGTTACTTAACACTTACATTGTTGATGGAAGTGTTAAGCTTTAATTTTGTCCCTCTCCTCCGTGGGGAGGAATTTCGAAAAATCCCTTCTTATGTGCGTTCTCGTGACGTACCCTAACTGTGTACCAAATTTCAACTTTCAACTCCCTAACCGTTTGGGCTCTGCACTGATTATTATTATTATTATTATGTTGGGTTAAGTGAGATATACTCGGTTAACACCGGTGGCTGTGTACTATGCCGGACCAAAGTCAACGCATAGTAACCAAAACAGAAATTAAAGAAGTGTATCAGTGTGTGTGTCTGTATTCAGGAATTTTCTCACAATATGACATGTTTATTATTATTATTATTATCAACTCGTCTCGATTATATATATAGATAGGAGGCAGAAAGATAGAGTTCTGTGCAGTAAGGTTTCTATTCTAGTTCTAAAACTATAATTGTATAAATAAAAACACTCTTGTGTGCATCTTTTACTAAGAATTATTTTTACAACGTGGAATACGTGACTATAAGGTCCAGTCTTCTATTCTGGTATTTGATAAAATGAAAGATAGGTCTTTACTTATTATTAAAGGTGATCTTGTGTAGAGGCGAAAAACAAGTACATTTAATGTGCTATTTTTATAAAGTACTATCTTATAAATAGTATGTTTGATATTTTTATCGACATTACTTATACCTCATGTCTTGAAGTTGTGTACCGGAGGTTTAGATTTGTATTCTCTCATATGTAAGTAACATGCAATTCACACTATGTAATATATTATAATTTGTTTTAATATTATGTCATGATTTATTGTAATGTTGTTTTTCAAATAGCGCTGAAGAGGGGCTAAAACATTACATTAACCCGAAATGTATTTGTTGTAATTTGTAAAATATGCTACAATAAAATCATTCATTTAACCCCGAGTTTGCTGTGAGAAGAATCAACCTAATAAAAGGATTAAAGCGATTAGAAAATAGTAATATTAATACAGCATCCCTACAAATAAGAGAAACTAATTAAGTGTAGTTGTTTCTTCTTTATCAGCATTTTAAAACTAAAGTGACTCGTTGCATTAAATTAACGCACCAAGAAAAAGTTGTCGGAATAGAACGAAATTGTTATATATAATTTAAGTGATATAAATTATTACAAAATGAAAGCGAAAAGACCATTTATTGCAGGAAAACCTACAAATTAAAGAAGATCTAGTATAATGTTAGGCCACCTGTTGCGTGAACACACGATGTGAAACGGGCGACATAGAAACATACAGGTGTCGCATAATATCCTGCAGTATTTCAGTCCATTGTTGCAGCAAGCTATCCTCTAGTTCGACCAAACTTTTACGCTGTCGAATTTGGCATCCCAGGTGATCCCAGACATGTTCGATCGGGTAGGCCAGGGAAGTGTGGCAAAGTAGCGGAACAGTTCTGTGACACTCTGTGTTGGTCGAGCATTGTCCCGTTGGAAAATGGCTCTTGGGAACCCTGCTATGAGTGGCAACACATATGGCTTCAGGATGTCACTAACGTTCCACTGTGCTGTCATAGAGCCTTGGATCACTACTAGAGGTGACCGGCTGTCGTATGTGATCGCACTCTAGACAATCACACCAGCTGTGGGGCGGTGTGCCAGTCCAAAGCGTAGATAGGATTGACGCGTTCACCACGGGGCCTCCTGACACAAAAACTGTCGCCGTCAGTTCCCAAACTGAACTGGATTCGTCGCTGTAGAAGACGCGGTTTCATTTCATTGTTGTCCAACCCCACTTTGAGCGACACCACTCCAGACGGATGCGACGCCTAGGTGGTATTAATGTGGCACACGTAATGGGCGCCGTGATATAAAATGTTCCTCACCAAGGCGTCTCCAAATAGTACCGACAGATACAAGGGCCTGTAATGATGACTTCACCTGTGTCCAAATGGCAGACAACGATATGGTCGGCTGTATGCGTGCTCGTCGGATGACCAGACAGTCCTCTCGGCTAACTGTCTGCTGAAGACGTCCTGAGTCTGAGCTGTCTCGTTCACTGGTCCCGACCCGATAATTCTTTTTGTTTTTGTTTTTTCTTTCAAACTCGGTTAATTGTTCGTATGGTCTTTGATTGCGGCATCCTGTCTGTAATTTACCTGTTGTGTGTCTCTGCAACAGGTAAACAATAGACAGAATGCCTTTGTGCGCCTTTAGTGAACAAGTGGGACGCAATCAGCCTTCACTCTCTAACTTTAACCATTTCTGTATCTGATTGACACTTACCAGCATATCAAGTTTCTCAGTGATTACAGACAACTTATTCTTGGTTCGCGATTTTTTCTATGATATATATACTGTGTCATATACCATTTTCGTAAAACTTACCTAACATCAGGAAAATAATCATAACGTTCAATGTGACATACTCCATTTTGCAGTAAGTTAGCAGTCCAAATGCTGCAATAGTGGCTAAAAAAGGTGATACGCAGCCAGCAATACCCAACCAAAGCTTACTATGCAGAGCATCAGTCGATAAGCAAGAAACTGCCGAGAATATCAACATAATTGGACCAGCAATTACTATAATAAACAAAACATTTTCTCCATTTCGGTTAATTTCGTCATTGACAGACTGACTAATGAACTTATAGATTTCGATATTGTTTATATGAATTTTTGATAATGTTTCTAAAAGAGTGTTTTCCCACATTAGTGCCATTTTTTTCGTTTCTTCTGTGGCGTGGTCCAGTGGATAATACAGTCTAATTGCCTTGGAATCTCGAATCGTATTGTCTTCATTTACTGTTACACCGCCAAATTCAAAACCGGAGATTATTAATTTTCCACCTGTTCTATCAACTGGATATCTAGAAATAAACACAACAAATTTATTTAACATTATATAAATATAAACTACGTTATTTCCTTTTTGAAAATTTATCGTACAAAACTGAAAAGCCTACATAAAACTGCCATTCTGCCACCGTTTACTTTTACCATGATGTTCATTTACTTATATTATATATATTGCTTATTTTATTTGGTGTAAATAGCTATTTTTATGTATAACCATTTACGGTTTCTCGATAATTTTTCCACATTATAAAACAAGCTTTTTCGTTATAATAAAATTCAGCGATATCTAAAGCAGGCCTATTGCAATAATTTCGTGATAGATATATTAGCTGGCAGACAAAGAAACTCCAGCCTCTTGATTTTTTCTTCACTTGCCTGTTAATATACAAGTGGTCTGTAATTAAAGTCCATTTACTTCGAGCAGTCTACGGAAAAAATTTCAGCAATGGTTACTTAAGTTTCCCGGCGACATTTGGTGGCACCATCTGTTATCATGTTTTATTTTAAAAAATTTATATCGTTTTTTATTATAAAATGGCAAAAAGTTTAACTTTGAAAGTAGTAATGAGTTTTATAAAAAATTGTAAATGCTAATAACAAGTAAAATCGTCATTAAATTTGAACCTACTAGAAATACACCCAAACCCGTTTATCTCTTCTCCCCTCCCGCTTTAAAAACCAAAATTTAACAGCATCAACTCTCCATTAGACAATCCTCTCTGCCAAATTTCAGAATTGTTCGACTAAAAGCTGAAGAATTATGAAGGTTCAAATAGGATGAAGAATATCGCCTCTTCACACACACACACACACACACACACACACACACACACACACTGACATCCATACATACAGGAAAATCCGGATTTTTTGCGTTTCTCGACGTTTCAAGGTGTACTAAGTGCAAAAATGTAAAAAACTATAAGTACAGGTCTTTAAAACTTAATATAAACTTAGTTTGCAATGATGAAGACATTTTTACACAAATATAATTGGCATTAACGTAATAATCAATAGAAGCATTACTATTATAACTAAAATATAATAATAAAACTTACTTGATCTTGTACATTCCTCTTTTAATGTCATTTGTCTTTCCTTTCAAAGACAAAACAAAATTCTCCTGGCAAGTGTTTCCGTCTGCTTTGCAACATAAATCTTCGTAACGAACGAATGCGTTATTCCATAGAAAACTGATATTTCTAATGATTTCGTCAAGTTTGATGACCTCTTCAATTATTGATTCTTCTAATACGGAAGATTCATATTTTGATGTTATTTGTATCCCTGCCATTCCTCCCACTCTAGTTGCTCTTCTGTAATCACATTGTGACGTGTTTATGGGAAATACTGATTCTATTGCAGCTCTGTCTGCTTTGCTTCTTGCATCGGATGGAGCATAAATATATTCCGCATCCTTTGTAGGTGATACACGTAATATTCCTGTTGCTAACACTAACGATAATATAAAAAGAATTGCGACGTGTATTTGTGGATAGCATCCTACATTGTAACCAACGCGAGATAATGCTACAGAAACTACTCTTCTTAAAATTTCGTGTTTCATTTTGTTTTAGAAAAGAATTAAAACCAACAGGAAACATATAATTACATGACATTGATTTGACTCAATGGAATAAAATGTTTAAGTAACATGTGTACTATGCAACGTAATGGTGTAGTGGAAAAATATGTTGAGTATGTTATCAAAATCAAAGTTTTCAGAAAGAAAAATATTTACTGCAAAATAAGGCGTGAAAATTCAGCCGTGTACATGAAAGTGATGAATCCAAGATATGATAAATTCTCTGGAACTTCGTCTTTCTGTTATTAAAAATGTAAATCAGTATTAAAACACTTCGCATTAGTTTAAATTACAATTTATTAGTTATTTAACTAGTTACAATGGACGTATTTGTTATGTTATTTGTACTATGTTATCAGTATATATAGTCAAACCCCGTTATTCCGTTATCGTGTGATCGTATTCAACGTCAATGCGAAGATTTCCGTTTCTCTGCGTTATTCAATTTGGCTAATACAAAATATCTGTTAACATATTTTCGTGCCAAACAAAAATTATGTTATATGAAGCGTGTCGAGCTCTCGCGAATACAATTATATTTAATTGTTTAATACAAAAATTATTGCAACCAGCTTTTTTCGTATTCACTGAAGCGAAAGAGGCATAATGAGTGATGGGTTTTGATTTAGTTAAGATTATTTGACCTCCTTTACAGATATAAGTCGTTTTTAAGTTTGGAAGTTTTACGCATACCCATCTAATAAATCCGATTTGTTCCTAATCGATAGGGCAGCTTGTTTACACCTTGTAGCGATAATCTTTGTACCAAATTTCTCTTATATCAAAAAGAGTATTGACTTTTTTCTCAAGCTACAGTACTCTCAATAAAGTATATGTTGAAAATCATAATTTTATGTATTTATTTTTACTTATTCAAACAAACATAAAAAGTAATAAAGCAACTAGGTCAAAATTAGTCTTTTGTCATTTCCTGTAAAGTTTATTTAACCCAAAATTCGTTAACACAAAGTGCGAATTTGGAAGCTTTTTCAAATTTGTATTAACGTAGTTTTACTATACAGTGATACGACTACCGAACGGTACAGCTCAAAGTTGTCACCTTATACAGGTGGTCACATGAGTAAGTTTTATGTACTGTACATAACATTAAGTATGACTATTTATACCAGTGCTATTGATACTTCGTCTTAAGAATAGTTGTTTAAATTATTTTGTTCGAATTTTTTCGAAATACTACGCCATCTAATAATAATATTTATCAAATATATTTTACGTAATAAAGATTATAAGTATATTTTTAAACAAAAATTATGTTAAAACCAAAATATAATTTCAAACAAAATTCAACTTAATAAAAGAAATAATTATTATTTTCAAATAAGTTCAATTTAAACTGAATGAATAGATAACATTGCACAAACAAAAATAAATCGAATACTTGTTAAATTTATAGGTATATGTACTTACGTATTGTAGAGCCTGCAACTTATGTGTGTTTTAATAGTAAAAAGTTCGATTAAAACATATCGTAAGATAAATTTTCTTTCAGAGAACAAAGTACAACTAATAGGGTATTAAAGCATATCACAACCGGTCATCAATTACAGATATTATCATTAAGAACTTTAAAACTTTAATGAAACTAATTTTTATATGTGTATATATATATACAGCATATTTATAACAGCTTTATTTAATATTAATTTCGCTATTTTGCACTGTTTGCGTGACTTTTCATTATTATAGTTAGAAAAATCATAACAACCGTTTATTAAAATCAACAGTTCGTGCCATTCAATATACACATATGTACAGATGTTCATTGTTAATTCTAAAAGAAAATTATTTTAGAATTGAATTTAATAAATTAAAATTCTAAATAGTTCAATAGTAAGTGGTGATTTTTATTGTCAGTTGCAATAAAATGTGATTACGTTCGTCGCTGGAACAGAAACGCTGACGTCAGTTCATTCCATGCAGTTATCAATGTAATACGCACAGAAAATAAATTATGGGTTTTTTAATAATATTATTCTAATATATAAATATTTGCAACAATTTATTGATGAATGTTAACGCGACATGGTTATTGTTGAGAGAGTATTAAATTGTTTTGACGATTAAATTTAATACAGGTCGTACATACAAACATTTTAACAGACTAAATATTACCTTTCCTAAGTAATAAATAAAAATAATTTCGTACTAAAGTATTGGAAATTAGGCAGTTTGTTGGTTTGCATGTCATACACCTTAACTTTTTCAACCATTAAAACTTAAAATGTAAGTGTCTAGAACCGGTCAAATGAGTGGTAATGGGTGAAGCTTTCCTTTACGGCCTTGACTGCACAATTCGTACTCATTTCTTTATGGTGTCAAATCACTTATATATGAGTATTTTAACCGGAATACACGAATTTACTAGTTAAAAAGTTAAAGTTGGTTAAAGTACAAGTCCGTAGCATTTATATTTTAAATTTTGCCTTTATATTTTTATAGGGCTTAGAAATAGGATATTTTTCTGTGCGAAAAGGTTGCGTGAGGGAAAATGCACGACGTCAAAGACTAGTTCCATATTCCATAACACATTACCTATACTCTCCTGCAATCGCATTTAGTAATATCTAAGGATAGGATATTAGGTTGATAAAAAGTTTAAAAGCGGAGGGTGCAGAATGCTAAAACGAAGCAAACATTGTGCAAACAGTGAGAGTAAAATTACGTAAACATAAAAAGTAAGAAGTTTTTATTTAAACTGCAAAATACGGTAAATTTTTCACAGGTCATTCATTTTTAAGGTATACTTACATATTATTCTGGCTTGAATCACAATCATTTGTTAACTATTACAAATAGAAGTTTCTTTTTAAAATTCCAAGTAGTTTTCGAAATTTTATTACAATAAAAGTAATTAATATACTGTACTCATTATATACAAATATTTATTCTGATACCCATTAGAAAGGTCATACAATAAATCATTTTTTAAAGAAATTTTATACACGATATAAACATCAAATCTATATTTTATTTTTTAAAATAAAACAAACAAATCAACAGAAATATTTATTTAATTATAACTATTCTATTGAATTCAGTAACTTAAAAATTAAATTTTTAAATTAACAAAACAAAAATCTAAAGGAACAGAAACAAACATTTTTGTTTATGTAAAATTACTAAGTCAGTATTTTTTAAATATACAAACGATGTAAAACAGAAATAAATGTTCAAGAATAACTTATTAAAAAAGTTACGTCAATTCTCTTACGATTTACATGTACAAAATTAAAGCAAATAAATATACGAGTAACTTCTTAACTTTCATAATGTTTTGAGACTTCAAACTCAACTTCGTTTACATCATTTTTATTGCAAATGAACAGGTGATTTTTCTTCTTAAAAAGAGAAATCTGAATTCCATCGAAAAGGCTGAGAATTACAGGCAATAGAAGAAGACTGTGAAATAAAGCGAAAACCACCATTAAAATCAAAATTTTAGAAAATATCACAAATGTATCTGATGGAGAGAAAAAGATTACCGAGACACCCAAAATAGTAGACAAGCATCCCTGTAAAACAGGATATCCAGCAGCATATAAACTACTACTGATTTTCTGGTTTGGTGTTTTGTTTTCGCAATTGATAAATGCGTAGGCCGTATGAACTGTATAATCTACACAAAATCCCGTACACATCACTAAAGTTATCAGAGTAGATGTGTTTACGGTGACATTCCATAAAGACATGTATCCAATCAAACCGATCTGAATAGAAACAATAGTGATGGCAACGGACAAAATAAACAATATGTTCGGAGTGAATAAAATAAATACTAAAATCACTGTCCCTGCCGCGGAACAGATAGCTTTTATACAGTTCGAAAAAATATTAGTATACAATTCATAAAACATAAATTTCAAATGGTATATTATAACAGGAATTTTATTGTTATCGGCAACTTTTTTTAAAGTCTGAAGGAAAAGTTGTTCATCAATTCCAGCTTTGTTATCGTAACTGGATACGAGAAATCTAGAAGCAATAATTTTATCGCCTTCTTCGTTAAAAATAACATCATTTTTAAGTCTGCTTGCTATTTTGATTTTTAAAAAAACGTTTTTAAATGCCGTCAAAAAGTCCTCAGAATTACTCAGATTGTAACCAGAAAGCGAAAACTTAGCAACTGGAGATTTAGTAAATGCCAAAAATTCTCTCAGCCAACTTTCTGTGGTGGACGAATCAGACATAAAAGGTGCAGATTCAAAACTTTGCAGGAGATCTTCTACGTCATTTTGAACAGTGACATTCGAGTAATCTAATGTCTGATTTATGACTATTTGCACTTGATGACTATAGTTAGAGAAATACTTGTATTCAAAGGTTACATACTCAAACATATAAGAAATGTGGGGAAAAAATATAGATAAGTTGCCTCCCTCTCGAATGAATCGCACACAACATATTGCACCTGTTAGATAAATAATGAAGAGAACAATCACGATAGTTTTAACGATCGGTTTTCCAAGCATTTCGCCGAGAATATTGCCGAAAAATGCCATGAAGATATTTTCTTCCTTATTTCGTGTTGACGTAATTTTTTTTCTGTTTTCAATTTTCTGATGAATTCGTTTAATTGGCCAGCAAAAGACAGAATGCAGCTCATACTTTTCTCTATATCCGTCCAGAGCCATGAGTCCCCCAAAAAAGAATAACTGATAAATATAATCAAACGCGATTGCTACAGCAGAATAGGCGCTGAATATATGAATACATTTGTATGGTGTTATGAATCCCGTAGAAAATGCAAGAAGATTGGTCAGAGATGTAATAGTGATGGATACTGCAGCTTCCGCATAGGCTTCTTTCATTCTGTTTGGAACTGGATCATTCACATCTGTTCTTCTCCATGAAGCTATCAATACAAAGGAATCGTCTACACCGATACCTAAAATAGATATATTTATACGTGATTACTGATGTATTTTAATAATATTATATGTGTGATATGTTTGTCGCTATGCTATGTGTTTAAAACAATTACTTGGCATATATTATTGAGTTAACCTATATAGTACATTATTATGTTGTTTAATGCAGTTTTAATGTATCACGTGTAACAAATGATAAAAAATAAGAGGAAATGTATCAGTTTGATAACTGAAACTATTTAAGTAATATTCTGTTTGTTTTTTTCATATAAAAAGTATTTTATACTACATATGTGAAATAAATCCATTCTACAAACTATTTCTGCTTTTATGGAGAATTGCTACATAGGGGTATGACTCCCAGGAGGACTTTATGGCTGTTACTTACGTGAAAAAAACCCCGTTGATTTTGTATAATTCGTCTTTAACATGCATCTTTCTAAACGGACTATGTTTGAAAGTCAGCACTTATAAAATAGTTATGCACGACGATAGAACTGTCCAATTATCCCAAAACTCGGCTTACAGCTACGTAACAAATAGTTATGTATATAATTAGTCTTATGTCTAGATTTCAAGTGCTGCCACGAAAAACTTTAAAATCGCAAAGGATTACTGTGTTCCTATACACGTTTAATGATATTGTAATGCTAGGCCTGTCGGTATAATCAAAGGCATTACGAATGTATGTTTTATAGATCGTAGATCAAATCCAGGAATCCTCCACATAAAGTTTATATCGACAGTAAGTTCCTATTAGGTTGGGTCCTGTGCCATTTCGTCTGTCTTCCCCATTGTGGGTCTAGTGAATCCACAAACGGAATGTAAAAAAAAAACTTTTTGTGCCATGGAAAAGAAAGTGCCGAAAATGGAAAAAGTAAGCTGGACGAGATTTTAAAAATTCGCATCTTCAGGATAACAGAAAAAGGATGGCCGAATTTTCCTCAATTTAAGCCGTTCTAAGCTTATTTTGATGAAAGAATGGGATTAGTGAATAATATCAAGGCATGCATATACAGAAGGCTTGCTCTGACCGTTCCAGGGGAAATAATCGTCTGATCTTGTGACAACATGTACAACATGTAACGACGTATTTTTCACTACCCAAAGACAAGGGGACGGAATCCTATTTCTTCCCGTACGTTTGCAGGTAATTAGCAGAGGCAAATTTGCATGCATGGCGATCGCTAGGGCCTAGTGCCAGAAGCATTGTTTACAATGCTGTCGTGACAGAAGTATAAATTGATATAACCTGGCAACGTGTTGTCTCTAGCTACGAATTCCGGTATATTTCTGGATTCGAGTAAGCACCGTGTAAAACTATGGAGAATTGCTTATAAGTGCTTTTACGCTTTAACTGTTTATGGACACGCTGCCCATTCTGCTGATATGCAGATTTGGGAGATCATCTCATAAGACCATTATTTACTAACAACAACTTAAGACATTAATGGCACAAAGATATATTCAGGAAAACCTGAGCCCTCATATGTTCCTCTTACAGTGGAGCTAGTCTTTTCCAGTAACATAATGCTCGACCGTACACTGCTAAAGTTGCCCAGGAATATCTCCAATTATGTTGCCAACTTTCGAGTCACGAGATTTGTCGGCGTTTGTAGAACAAGATGACTGAAACCGGCATCCCATTTAACATCCCATCTAGCAACATTTACATCTGTGGGAAAATTTGTTATGGAAAGAACAATATATGTATGAATTCATTCCAATCAAATGAAAGTGGTAAATTTTAGCCTTGTTTCGCAGGAAATTGTTGCCATGCTACGATACTGTAATCATTTATTACCCTAACCTTTATCTTCTCGCTAATATAGTTTGATTTGAATTCAACTTCTGCTTCTCGTACAGGATTTCATCCATAAGTATCCGCAGTTAGACCAAATTACCGTGTTTCATTCTAAACAGCTTTGAAAAGAGAAGCATTATCCTATCCCCATTTTGATATAAGGTAAATGACTGCATAGACACGTATAGGGGTATTGGAAGACTGGTTAAATTTTGTAGTTTATTTCATTCTTTATCAGCATTTAAATTTTAAAACCAATTACATATTTGCTTATGAATATAAGATTTTCAGAAACTTACCTAACATTAAGAAAATAATTATGACGTTCAAAGATGCATACTCCATTTTGCAATAAATCAGTAGTCCAAATGTTGCAACAGTAGCTAAGAAAGGGGATGCGCAGCCAGCAACACCCAACCAAAACTTACTGCGGAGAGCATCTGTCGATAAGCAAGAAACTGCTGAGAATATCAGCATAATTGGAGCAATAATAATTATAAGAGATAAAACATTCTCGCTCAATCGGTCAATTTCGTTATTGACAGATTGAGTAAGAACTTTATAAATTTTAATATGATTCATATTAATTTTTGATAATATTTCTAAAAGAGTTTCTTCCCATTTCAATGCTATTTCTTTCTTCTCTTCTGTTGTATGGTCTAGTTGATAATACAGTCTTAATGCCTTGGAATCTATAAGCATATTTTCGTCATCAACAGTGACACCTCCAAATTCAAAACCCGAGATTATCAGCTTTCCTTCAATTTTATCAATTGGATATCTGCAAGTAAACACAAGAAGTATATTGTTTCATTACGTAAATATAAATTATATAAAATTTTATATTATTTAATTTATATAAATCGGTTAATGTTACCTATGGTTGCAAAATTCCAGCAAATAGAAGAAAGGAAACAGTGGGGACGCACCTTCTAACCTAACCTATTTTAATAAATTATCATAATTATTACCAACAAAATTGTTAGAATAGGTTAGGTTAGGTTAGAACGTGTGTCACCACTGTTTCCTTTCTTCTATTTGCTAAAATCAGACACGAGCCACCATTTTGCAACCTATTATAGAAGTCTTTGTAGAAGTCTATTATAGAAAGTTGAAAACATGTATTGATACAATACAATTACACTACACTAAAAATTAATGTGATCGGAATCGTTTTCAATATCACCTCAAGAATCGTTTGATGCATTTTCTTTCATTTGTCTCTGAATATTTTTTTATTATTTGTTAACTTTCTCTGCAATCCGTTTGATAAATGTTTTCTGGGGAAGTAAGTATTTCACAAAAGTAAAAGGATTTTTTTGTACTGTCACGCATAATATCCCGCTGCATTAAAGTTTCTGATTCTTTTGATGTTGAGGATATATCATCATTTTATGTAACGCACTTGCACAATGTATGCTCCTAATGAAATTCGTCTTGCATTTATTTAAGTAGTGACTGTGCAAGTCACAACTGGCGGAGAAAATGGGGTTGCAAGAAGATCCTTGTTACCTAGAATTGCTTCGTGGTTAAACCGTTCGTAGGTATGGTTGTTTATAAGAGTCCTGTATGATTGGATAAGAAAACTATGTACTTGGTTAAGAGCTGTAATGATGTGTATTCTGGAAACATAGGTGAAACAGCTTCTTTTTTCGTTTGTATTTAAGATTTTAAAAAATTGTTATTACTTTATAACACACGTTTCCATGTGTCTTCCAAATTTGTAATCATTTCGTTGGTTCTTAGTGATAAAATATTTTCATAAACTTATTTATTGCCTTTAAACTTTCAATTGAGCAATATGCGAACAATATGCTCATTTGAAGGTTTAAAGGGTGTATTTTATTAAAAAATAAACGAAGTAAATCAATTTTCTTTGGCCACAAACTTCACAGCTTTTAAAAAACAATGAAAACATGACCACCAAAAATAACAAGACTGTACTCTGTACTTTTTTAACTATAAAGAGTACAGTCTTGTTATATTCAACAAAAGTATAAATACGTTTTTGCTAATGTAGCCTGAGTATTTGAAGCGATGCTGCTCTTGTAATGCATTAATATTTGTATCAATATATCTACCAATATTAGATACATCGATGAGAGAATCACCGATTCAAAATGGCATCTTCTGTATTATTTGCTACATTTTTGCTGTCTTTTGAAGTCATTCTA
Source organism: Centruroides vittatus (assembly GCF_030686945.1). Classification (NCBI taxonomy): domain Eukaryota; kingdom Metazoa; phylum Arthropoda; class Arachnida; order Scorpiones; family Buthidae; genus Centruroides; species Centruroides vittatus. The sequence goes on from NW_027122385.1 coordinate 6,367,943, forward strand.
CCCTATGACACAGAGTGGGCCTTTCTTCCATATCCATCATAGCTCTGGAGAGATTAGTAATAAAACTACAAGATAAAGGAAACAGGAGTTAGCTTGCGCTAAACTGAAGAGACAGACAGAAATATCCGAAAAACTGAAATAGTTAACTAGATGACCAAGTAAAATAGGTAAATGGACTTCTATCTGTTTCACTCGCTCGAAGTAGGAAATATATTCGACGATTTCATAGCACTGATGTGCAGAGTCACTACTGATGTTGCGACTCTACACATCACTACTGCGCAATCTTTGTATGTATTCTCTTGTCTTTGTTCACAATGTACTCGTTCATAATTGACATTGAATCTTGGTTAATGGGGACTTTACTACACAGATTTCAAATAAAAGCAACACAATGAAAACAATAGTTGCTGTAATTGATTGCTTGAATCGCACCCAGTTGTAATCATTGCATTATCATCGATGGTTACTTAAAACCATCAGTTCATCTATTTTTGAAGGTCCTGTAAGTTACAAAGCAAGACAAACTGTCAATATCTCAGACAGTTTAGTATAAGCAAAACAATCCTATACAGAGTTTTTCTTGATAAAAACGACTCGTAAGCTGTCAATTTTATCTTCTCCACCCGATTCGTAATTGTACAAAAATTAAATTAAATAATTAAAAAACACCTAGTACGTTGTCGATGTTTCCTGGTTCTATGTAAGTAATAAAAACAACCTGATCATATCCCACAGCTTTATTTGCATTAAACAATGCCTACCAAACACCCTAGTGTGCAAACCAGATACGGAGTAAACATTTGTCTTATTTTGACCCAAATACACATTCGTGTGAATAATATAAATTTGGTCTATGCTAAAAGTAAGTCCTAAATTCTGGTCACCATTAATTTTAGTTGACAAAATTTCATTCTATACGTAAAGTGAATACTTACTTGATTTTGTACAGTCTGTTCTTGATGTCATTTGTCTTTCCTTTTAAAGACAAAGCGAAATTTTCGTGGCAAGTGTTCTCATCCGTTCTACAACATAAATCTTCATAACGAACGAATGCGTTATTCCATAGAAAACTGACATTTCTTATAATTTCGTCCAGTTTGATGACTTCTTCAATTATTGTTTCTTCCAATATGGAAGTTTCATTTCTCGATGTCACCAAAACTATAGCCGCTTCGAATTTAGATATTCTGCTGTAATCGCAGTGTGACGTGTTTGCGGGAAATATTGATTCGATAGCTGTTCTATCTGATCTGCTACTTGCATCGGATGGCAAGTAAATATATTCTATGTCCTTCACAGATGATATATTTAATAATCCCGTTGCAAACACAATTGAAAATATGAACGGAATTGCGATATATATTTGAGGATAACATCCTACGTTGTAACCAATCCGAGATAATGTGACAGAAACGATTTTTCTCAAAATTTCATGCTTCATTTCTCTAAAAAAAATATGAGACCGTAGTAAACATACATTGAAGCACGTTTAAGTAAAATTTGTATTAGAAAGTAAAGGAATTAGAACATGAAAAAGACATGTTAAATACGGTCTATTATTAATGACATCGATTATAATTAAAATAATCTGCATAATTTTCAGCTAAAGGCGCTCTTTACTTTAAGTTTTATTCATTTTATTTTTAACAGTTTAATTATTATTATTATTATGTTGGGTTTAGTGTATTATACTTGGTTGACACCGGTGGATGTGTACTATGCCGAACCAGAGTCCAGGCAACCAAAACAAAACTAAAATAAAGTAAGTGTGTCAGTGTCAGTGTCTGTATACAGGAATTTCCTAACAATGTGGAATGCATTCAATATAGTGGCCTTCTGTAGTGTGATGCATGTATTTCTATTCAATTGTACTGTGCCCAGGCTTTTGTGTAGTGCGTGTGGTTTCACACCTGTAGAGGAGGGAACAACAGGTACAATAAGCACCCTATCCATCCTCCACAGATGCCTTATTTCCTGGGCGAGTTCTGTGTACTTGCTGACTTTTTCAGTGCATTTATTTTGTATATTGTGAGTGTTTGGAATGGATACGTCTATAATTTATGTGGTTTTATTGTGTTTGTCAATGAGTGTGATGTCTGGTCTGTTGACAGACCAGACATCACACTCACGATTATATCACACTCACACTCACACTTAGACCAAATTACACTTAGACCAAATCTGTGATTATGGCGTGTTGTTTTCCAATACTGTCTGTGGAATATATTTGTAGTATGGTTCGTGAATGGGTAATAATTTGTGTTTCTTTGCAAGCTCTTGTATTATATTTGCCACATGATTTTGTCTACGTAAATAATTTTTCTGTGCCAAGAGCTTGCATCCAGAAGTGATGTGTTATATAGTTTCTGACATGATGTGACATTTTTTCGCATTTTTCGTTTGTGAGTGTTGTATCTTTGAATATGTGTTTTCCGTAGATTTTAGTATTTATGACTTGATTTTGTATGGCAATCATGAAGCCTTTCGTCTCTCAAAAGAGGCATTTCCGAGCTAACCAGCTGTTTGACGCAGTTTTGTCAACAAAATCCTAGGCCAGGTCGTAAGGAAGCTTGCCATGGAGTGCCTTCTGAGCCCGCGATTGCTTAACGGTGTCTATGGTTTTTATATGTTGTGTCGTGTCCATATGATGTGAGTGTAAATTTAATGGTGTGTTATTCAATTCTGCTAGAGTTACTGCTTTATGTAACTGGGATGTTTCTTGCTTTTTGTAGAATAACTCTCGCAGTGACTGTATTTATTTGTAGTGAAGGTTAACTATTTCAATCAGGCACGTCCGCCATCTTTACGTGGAAGGGCTAATCTTTCTGTGGCAGATTTAGGGTGATGTTGTTTATGCTTAGTAAGTGTTGTTCTTGTTTTCATTTGGAGTTGCTCGAGATCTGTGTGAGTCGAATGTATAACTCCAGAAGAATATGTGAGTACTGGGATGACATGTGCGTTTATTCCTTTAACTGTGTGTTTTGCATTTAACTGTGTTCTGAGAATAGCATTAAACCTACTTTGGTATTCTTTAATTAATCTTTGCTTTATTTGTGCATGTTCTGTTAGTTTGGCCTGTTGGAATTCTAAATACTTGTAGAACTCGCACTCTTTCATGGATTTAATAACGTCTCCATTTCCAAGTGCAAAATCTTCTTTCTTCAGGATTCCTTTTTCTATGTGAAATGTTTTGCTTTTATCTAGGCCAAATTATATTTGTATGTCGTTGGTGTATGAATGTGTGATTTGTAGGAGTAGATGCAGTTGTTTTTGTGTGGATGCATAAAGTTTTATGTCGTCCATGTACATGAGTTATTATTATTATATATTTGTTTACATAAATTATTATCAATTACAACACAGCTGCAGTGGGAAAACACTGTAAGTCTAATGACCAGATTTACATTAGTTAAAGAGGTCAAGGGTAGAGCATGGAATATCCGTGTATAATAATATTCGTAATTTAAATGCATAAAATTCCCTACAGATCTTCGTTGTAACAGAAAATATTAAGATTAAATTTGAAGAATTAATTATATTTATATTTGTATTCATATACAGAGAATAAGTGTTAATAAAAAACGTAAAGATCCCGAAAAAGTTTTGTTAATTAAGTAATATTTTACGTAGTAAAGACTATAATACATTTTCAAATTCTTAACTTTCAAATTAAATAACTTATAATGTATCTTAGCTAAGAAGTGAAGATAAATTAAGCAAGAAAAAGATTTTTGATTTTATAATTGTTTTAGTCTTAATTAAATAAAAAAAGTAAAATAGTAATTAAATAAATATAACTAAAATCATTAAAGGTGTTGGTATATTTACTTACCCAGAGTTACTAATTTGTTCGATTGCAAAAAAATAATTGTCGGAGTTAAGTTTATGTGTCACTATACCCATACAGTTTGTGATAACTTCATTAAAAAACACTATGATATAAAGATATCTCCTAAAGCGCAAAGTTCATATAATCAGATAAGAATGTTAAAACATTTTAATGTCGTTTTAAATAACTAATTATAATTCGTAATTACGAACTTTATAAACAGGAACACTTCTATCCATTTTTTTAATATTAATATATAGGAACATATAATTAAATTTAAACATATGTAAGTCTTATTTAATATTATTAATTTAAGTATTTTGCAATTATTTATTCAGTTACTAATTTTTATAGATGCAAAAATGATAACACGTGTTTATTAGAATGAACAGATTGATGGAATAACTTTATACATGTGCATAGATGATAACGTGTTTTCCGTGTTTATATTTAATAAAAATTGTCGAAAAGTATAGTTTATTCGTAACTAAGTGCTATTGTATTAAATAAATTATAGTAATATACGAATAAATCCATGGCTAGATAGAAAATAGATGAAAATATAAGTTTCCTACTATATGGAGTGTATAGAAAAATTATATCTTATGTATAGAGAGAGAGTGTGTGTGTGTGTGTGTTTGGCGAGTTTATTTTTCTGGTTCTCCTTTAGTTTGATTTGGAATAGTTCTATCTTACCGTTCTAAAAAGAACTAGAAGCTGCTAAACTAGCGTGCTCAATACTACGATCCTCCTGGAGAACATGCACGTCCTCATCCATAAAAATACAGTCTGTCTAGTTTGCGGAAATAGTGTCACTTTGATCTATAAACCAGAAGATTTTTCAAGCAAAGTTGGTGCAGTAAAAATCCTAGTGTAAAGATAGAGTAATCGTTAAGATGCCGGCCTGGATTACCTTTCGTAAAAGCTAGATGCGCATTGACGTTCGGTGCATACACAGCTCTACTTTTTTGGTAAGGCTAGATAAGTAAATAAGCCGGGGCCTTCGATATCCAGTATTGTGCTTATCAATATAATTTTACGATTAAAACACACTCCCACCTGAAGTAACATCCACTTTTAATTTGCCTCTGTACAGGATAATGCCTAGATGTATTCAGGTTTTGATAACTACTAGAAGATTCTATATTCGACAAAATAGCTGTTTCAACATTATACAAATTAAAGTGTATTTAATCCGAAATAAAATATATTGTAAAATATAACCGTTAATATCCCGAATGAAATCGATTAATAGGTTATTATATATATATATATATTTTTTTTTTTTAATATTTTGCACAACTTCTGACAAACACCTTGCACACAAAATATGTTTTTCTTTTCGGTACTACTTTCGTGATTTTATATACACTCTGTTACAAAAGTATAGGAACACCATTTAAAAGTCTCTTAAAAATTAATTTATCATAATAATAATTAAAAATATTACCACTACGTTAGATGTCATCATTTTAACTCTCCTGGTGGCTTTTTTTGAATATTTTATTTAATGTTATATAAACATATTCAACAAGCTTCGTGGAACTATACTTCAGGAGCAAGAAATACGTAAAATTTATTATTTGAGGCAAGTCTCTGAGGCAATTGCTGCAGCTGTAAATAGATCTACGAATGCTATTCTAAATGTTTTGCAACAAGGTGAAAATTACTGGTAAAACAGGAAGTCAGGATGGCTGAAATGTTTAACATTTAAGAATGAGAGAGAAGTTTTGAAGCTTATAACTTATAAAAACATGTCAACAAGGCAAGCTGCTGTTGAATTACCAGTAGATGTAGGCCTATCTCATGCAACTGTTCGGAGAAATTTTAAAAACAATGACAATGTATAAAGGCTAATGACAATGGCTAAAGACAGGATGGGATGGACTGAAGTATGGCAAGAAATGTTTAGTGGTAAGAAGAAGTTTAATTTAGATTTCTCTGATGGATTTTTATATTATTGGCATGATTTAAGAAGAGAAATCAGAGTTAAAATTAGCCGGCAACAAGGGGATGGATTTGTAATGATTTGGGGTGGTTTTGGATGGGGAGGTAAAACTCATTTAGTATTTGTTGACAAAATATGAACTCAGAAAAGTATCAAGAATTATTGTATAATATGATTACATTTGGTGCATTAATTGGAGGTCATAAATGGAAGTTTCAACAAGATAATGCTCTCATTCATGCCTCAATGTCAACTGAAAATTGGTTTAAGAAAAAAAAATATTTGGTAATTTACTGGTTTTCACGTAGTCCAGATTTAAATCCCATTGAAAATTTATAGGGGATGTTAGCAGCCATTGTTTTTCAAAATAGGAAACAATATGATTATGTAAATCAATTGAAAATTGCGATAATGGATGCGTGAAATAAAATTAAGAATGAACAGTTAAAAAAATTAATAAACTCCTTGCCTAACAGAATTTTCCAAGTAATTGTAGCCAAAAGGGATGAAACTAATATTAAAAGTGTTAAAAATATATTTAAAAATTATTTTTATGTAATTTTAGAAATTGTACCTGTACTTTTGTAACACATAAAAAATAAATATTTGTAAAAAAAATTTATGCTGCTTTACGAAATATAAAAAAAACCCGATAAAATAGTCAAAATAATGATAAAAAAATAATTAATGATATTTTCAGTAATATTTTCAAAATAAATTTTGAAAATACACAAAATTTATGGTGTTCCTATACTTTTGTAACAGACTGTACTGTTAAAACTATACAGGCCAGTTTTGGCTGACAATCCAGATCAATTCGAACCCACTCAACCAAATAAACAATCAATTTCCATAAATATTTCCAGAAATTTACAGTTAAATAATGTTTATTCTGACGCCTGAAGCATTTAATAACCCAAATCGCATACTGACATACTCTATAGATCACATTTCGAGCTTTTCTATCTGGTATTTTGCTTTATGAAAACAAGTCATTTTTTAGCAAAATCTTGCGCCCACAAATGCTCGAGTGGATAAAACCATTAATTAAACTAATAGTTGGTCGTGGGTTCACGCCTGGCCAATGGACTAACTAAGTGAGGCTTTCCTAGTTTTCTTAATGTTTATAACACCTGAATAGGGACCATTTTCTCATAAAAGCCTTTCTGGAAGGTATCTCCTCGCAGATCGCTCATGTGTAACCAAGATTAACCTTAGCAAAATCGAATTTTTTATAGGTAAATTATAGTATGTATAAAACAGGGAGCGGAATTGACTTAAATTTTTCTATTCTTTTATAAAACTTAAGTATTAAATTTTTTACATATTTATTTCTACAATATCAGATATTGAGAATATACAAAAGCAGATCGCTGTGTTACATGAGAATATGTAACTACACAATTCCGTGAACTACACGAATATATTATACAAATTACGTGTTACGAAGAGACTTTGAAAAATAACATGACAGAAAATTACACTAATATCCTTCAGATTTCTAGTATGTAAATCGACTCAATCCGGTGAATTTCAAATAATTTCTAAATCTTCATGTCCTTGAATTATGTATTACGAGTTTAAAATATCAAGTTCGTGTGTATAATTATCATTGCACTCCAATTCGCGTCTTTTCTTTTTGAAAAACGGAAAGGAAACATTATCTAAAATGCTCAGAATCACAGGCAGTAAAATCAGACTGTGAAATGAAGCGAAAATTATCATTAAAGATATAATTTTAGAAAAAATCACAAATGATTCGGATGGTCCAAAATACGCTACCGAAACACCCAAAACAGTAGACCCACATCCCTGTAAGACAGGATATCCAGCAGCATATAAACAACTTCGGATTTTCTCGTTCGGTGTTTTGTTCTTGCAATTGATAAACGCGTAAGACGTATGTACTGTATAATCTACACAAAATCCCGTACACATCACTAAAGTTATTAATGTGGCAGTATTTACATTCACATACCAGTAGGACATGTATCCAATCAATCCGACCTGAATAGAAACAATAGTGATGGCAACAGACAAAAGAAACAATACGTTTGGAGTAAACAAGAGAAAAACTGAAATCACTACCACAGCTGCAGAACACACAGCTTTTACACAGTTTGAAAGAATATTACTATAGAGTTCATAATACATAAATCTAAAATTGTATGCAATCACGGGAAATTTGCTGTTATCGGCAATTTTTCTTACGTGCAGGAAGAAAGTTTTTTTCTCGTCTCCAGTTTTGTCATCGTAACTGGATATGAGAAATCTCGAAGCAGTAATTGTATCAGCTTCATCGTTAAAGAGGACATCGCTTTTAAATCTGTTTGCTATTTTTAGTTTTAAGAAAACATTTTTAAATGCACCCAAAAAGTCTTCAGAGTCAGTCAGATTGTAACCAGAAAGAGAAAACTTTGCAAATGGAGATTTAGTAAACGCCAGAAATCCTCTCAGCCAACTTTCTGTTGTCAACGAATCAGACATGAAAGGTGCAGATTCGAAACTTTGCAGAAGATCTTCTATCTCATTTTGAACAGTGACATTTGAATAGTCTAATTTCTGGTTAATGACTATTTGCACTTGATGACTATAATTAGAGAAATATTTATATTCAACCTTCAAGTAGTCAAACGCATAAGACATGTAGGGAAAATATTCAATTACGTCGTTTCCTTCTTGAATGAATTGCATACAATATATTGCACCTAGAAGATAAACCATAAAAACTAAACCAACAATTATTTTAATGATTGATTTTCCAAGTATTCCACCTAAAACATTGCCAAAAAATGCCATTAATATATTTTCTCTTTTGTTCTTTGTTGATTTTAAATGTATTCCGTTTTCGATTTTTGGATAATTTTGTTTTATTGGCCAACAAAGTAATGAGTGCAGATTATGCTGTTCTCTGTATCCATCTAAAGCCATAAGTCCTCCAAAAAATAATAACTGATACACATAGTCAAACACGATTGCTAGAGCAGAATACGCGCTGAATATATGAATACATTTGTACGGTGTCACAAATCCCATACAAAAAGCAAAAAGATTCGTCAGTGAAGTAATGGTGATGGACACCGCAGCTTCGGCGTATGCTTCTTTCATTCTATCAGGTACAGAAGCCTTGAGGTCAGTTCGTCTCCACGCAGCTACCAATATGAAGGAATCGTCTACTCCAATACCTGAAATATATAGTGATACATATAGATATACAGTGGTGCTCGTATAACGTACGCCTCGACTAACGGACGCTGCGAACAACGGACTTTCTGTTTGGCCGTTACGTGACTCGAGCAACGGACTGGCTGCTAACAACAAACTTTCTGGCATAATTGGTGACTGCTCCATGCTGCCTTCTTTAATAGCGGTCGCTCTGCGTCTCCGCTACTACGGGAGTGCGCTGCTGTTTGTAGGCATTTAGGAACGACGGTGAAAGAAAGAAAGATGACGGCGACCTCACTATCGATAGTATCGTGATGAAGGAATCTATAATTCTAAGCTATGAGCTTTAAAAGGCAAAAGAAGGGTCCCAATTGTAAAATTTAACCATAAAATGGATTATTTGTTGAAACAGCATTAAAAATAGCTTTGAAAAAAAAAATCGTAAAGGCACTTACATCAACGCGTGCACTAACTCGCGCTTTCACAATTTCTAAATTCTCATTCATAAAACCACATAACGGACCCGGAAACGAAACTAACTGAGCCATGGAGGACTCCATGTTGCTTTCCACCGTAAACTACTGCTACAAGCGGCTGTTTTTGCCGTTTGACGGAGTGCACTCCCACCGGAATTTAGGAACGCTTTCCAAGGAATTTTTAAACGGATGTCGCTCGCGCGGATTTACGCGGAGGAATAAAAGAACGCACCCCATTTTTATTATTTTATGATACAGTACGGTTATTTTATGCTGCGGAACGAATTAGATGATTTAACAATTAATAAGATAATATTAATGAACCTGGAACGGATTAAGTACGTTACATGAGGCATCACTGTACTTTTTAAAAAAAAGTGTTACAAATACATCACGCAATAAATGAAAATGATTGTGTTGCGAAATGTAAACTTATAACATTTCAAAATTGTCGTGTCATTAAAATTATGGAATATCGAATGTACCAAAAGAAAAAAAAAAAAAAAAATGTATCCGAATCGATCCTCCAAAAGAGGTGAATTGACTGCAGGAAGTCACTATCTTACAATTTTAAAATTTTGTTTTATATAACATCTTATGTTTACATAACTAAAATACAAAGCAAAATTATTTATAAAACATATTCTTTCTATATTTTGATTTATAACTTATCAATGTGTAGAATAAGGGCACCATAAAGACATTTATGGTGCCCCTATTCTACAGTATACATTTAAAACTCATTTTAAATGTATACTGTTATTACAATCTCATACAGTATACGATTATTATCATTATTGTTTTATGAAATTTATAAATGTATCACAAATATTTCACTATACAGTGATGCCTCATGTAACGTACTTAATTCGTTCCAGGTGCACGTCCGTTAAGTGAAACGTCCGTTATACGAAACGCATTTTCCCATAGAAATACATGTTAAAACATCTAATTCGTTCCGCAGCATAAAATAACCGTACTGTATCATAAAATAATAAAAATGGGGTGCGTTCTTTTATTCCTCCGCGTAAATCCGCGCGAGCGACATCCGTTTAAAAATTCCTTGGAAAGCGTTCCTAAATTCCGGTGGGAGTGCACTCCGTCAAACGGCAAAAACAGCCGCTTGTAGCAGTAGTTTACGGTGGAAAGCAACATGGAGTCCTCCATGGCTCAGTTAGTTTCGTTTCCGGGTCCGTTATGTGGTTTTATGAATGAGAATTTAGAAATTGTGAAAGCGCGAGTTAGTGCACGCGTTGATGTAAGTGCCTTTACGATTTTTTTTTTCAAAGCTATTTTTAATGCTGTTTCAACAAATAATCCATTTTATGGTTAAATTTTACAATTGGGACCCTTCTTTTGCCTTTTAAAGCTCATAGCTTAGAATTATAGATTCCTTCATCACGATACTATCGATAGTGAGGTCGCCGTCATCTTTCTTTCTTTCACCGTCGTTCCTAAATGCCTACAAACAGCAGCGCACTCCCGTAGTAGCGGAGACGCAGAGCGACCGCTATTAAAGAAGGCAGCATGGAGCAGTCACCAATTACGCCGAAAAGTCCGTTGTTTGCAGCCAGTCCGTTGCTCGAGTCACGTAACGGCCAAACAGAAAGTCCGTTGTTCGCAGCGTCCGTTAGTCGAGGCGTACGTTATACGATGCACCACTGTAAAATATTCATATGTTTATCTCCCTGAAAAACACGTCCTTTATGTTACAGTAGACGTATAAAAATAAATGAGAATTTTACTTTTGTACACCCGTTTAGAAACGAATTATATTTAAAAAACATTGAATGTGTGTGTATATATATTGGCCCTATACATTTTATATTATTAGATTTGTATAAGTTTTAATTAGTTTACAAACAAGACTATATTATAATGAGTCTTACTATCGTCTTCATACACCTCAAGGAATAACAGTCTTACGACGGAGTCGATTTTTATTTACAGGTTACTCATCCGCTCAATGTACAAAATGTTATTTTTAAAAAATTCCCTCTGGTGAAATGGCACAAAAAATTATCAACCTAATAATTTTTATTAAATGCATTATAATTAGTTGCCAATGCTTTAATCAAAAGAAATTAAATTACTTGTAAACTATTTTAATTATTTTAGTAATGCAGCTCAATAAAACATTCGTAATTGTTTACTTCTATGCGACTTTAAATTTTAACAAGGATTATATTAAATATGACAAATGGTGTTTGATAATTTTAATTCATTCTTAATATATAAAGTTTGCTAACAAGTTGCAGATTTCTCTATTTATTCTCAGTTTAACTAGTTCACTTTTTTTACTTTTCTACTTTATTTATAGTTTTTAATATTATGTTAACACGCTCTAACACTTTAATAGTTATATTATTGTTTGTTTCGTAGAATTGATTATCGCTTATAGATACGATAGAAACTGTTGCATTTCTCTAGAACTATATAACTCTGCTCTATATCTTTTCATCCGCATGCAGTCGTTCAAAGTTTGCCATCGGATACCAATATGCCAAACTTTGCAATATTAGAAATCTAAATTCAATACTAATTGCATTCTACTGTTATCGGCATTTTAAAACCAACATAAATTATACATTATTATTTCTAAGTGAAATTTTAATAGGACTTACCTAGCATTAGAAAAATAATTATGAGGTTTAATGCAAAGTAATTTACTTTGCAGTAAATCAGCAATCCAAATGCTGCAACAGTTGCTAAGAAAGGTGATGCACAACCAGCAACTCCTAACCAAGGCTTACTACTTAGAGCATCAGTGGATAATGAAGAAATTGCCGAAAATGTCAGCATAATTGGAGCAATAATAATTGTAAGAAACAAAACACTTTTGCCTATTCCGTCAATTTCGTCATTAGCCGAGTGCGTAAGGAATTTATAAATATCAATATGTTTCATGTTAACTTTTGCCAATATTTCCAAAAGTGTTTCTTCCCATTTCAGTGATATTTCTCTCTTCTCTTCTGTGGCGTGGTCCATTGGATAATACAATCTCATTGCCATGGAATCTCGAATAATATTTTCCTCAACTACTGTGACTCCTCCAAATTCAAAACCGGAGATTATTAGTTTTCCTTCAATTTTATCAACTGGGTATCTGAAAATAAACATGACAAGTTTATAGGAACATAAATATAAATGTAAATCATAACCATTATAGACTACTCAATTTATAAGCATATATCGTTGAAAATTGAAAATCCACATTTTCTTTGATGTTTTTAGAAATTTGTTTCGGTTTGGTTTGGTTTGGTGGCATATATCAACTCAACACATGACCAACATGCCGAGGGTGGGTTCCTCCAGAAGGACATTATATGAGAAAATGGATTGGGAAACCGGAAGATTTCACGTGCTCATGGCCAGCCAGTATGCTATGAGCAAACTCACATCCAATTACCAATGTTCAGCAGTTTTACGCACACTCGACCACTAGTGGGTCTAGTTGAAACTAGAAGAAAAAATTTTTAAAATGTAGCATCTAATTTTCTTATTTTAACTGAAATATCCCAGTGATTCAAATAATTTCGATACATGCTAAACCTGTTGTTTATTTGACAGTGTAACTGGATAGCCTGAGCAAATGATAAAAACGAATAAAACTTATAGCAGAGGTGGATTAACGTCGGTTGAGGTCCCGGGCGCAGAAGAAAATATTGGGCTTTTTTTCTTTTTTTTAAAAAAAACAAAAACAGAGAGACAGGGAAAATAAAAATAAATTTATATTTCAAAAAAATTTTTGAGTAAGGATTATGGGCATATTGTGGGAAATACAGTGGAAAAACACTGTCGAAGTAACACCACGACGCCCTTAAGAACTAAATCGAAAATGTTTATTTCTCACGTTATTTAATTGTAAATTTTCTTATGTTCAATGTAGTCTTATACCATATATGTGGTATATATATATATATCTATAGTTCTATGCTAGATGTAGTTTTCTGTCACATTTTTATAGTATGCCTACATAATCACATGTTAAAATGAACGTTGTGTTAATATTAAGTTGATAGCAGAATGAATGACTTTCGGGTCGTTGTCCTTCAACTTCCTCCTCCGTTGGATTACTTTGAGTCTCCATACTCGACCGCTCGTGCGCGCAAAATTCTCCTGTGTATCCTGTGTAAAAATTCAAGTGGTGTCAGAGCATCTGACCCGGAAGCGCTGTTCAGAGAGGATAAATTAAAAAACACTCGTTATTTATAATTTTCCTATCATCAAGAAATTTTACATTGCCATTTCACAAAACTTTCTTTGAGTTAGTTGAGTATACATATTTATAACAATGTAACAATAAATTAATAACAATAAACCAATGTAGTTATCATTGGTTTTTAACGGAAAGTTAAATGACTAAAACTTACTTGATTCTGTATATTCCTTTCTTGATGTCATTTGTCTTTCCTTTTAAAGACAAAGCGTAATTTTCGTGGCAAGTGTTCTCATCTGACTTACAACATAAATCTTCGTAACGAACGAATGCGTTATTCCACACAATACTGACATTTCGAATAATTTCGTCCAGTTTGATGACTTCTTCAATTATTGATTCTTCTAATATAGAAGTTTCATTTTTTGATGTTATCAAAACTATAGTTCCTTCCAATCTGGATATTCTTCTGTAATCGCATTGTGACGTGTTCGTGGGAAACATGGATTCGATAGTTGCTCTATCTGCTTTGCCTCTTGCATCGAAAGGTACATAAAGATAGTCTATGTCCTTCGTGGGTGATACATGTATTATCCCTGTTGCTAACACAAGTGAAAATATGAGAAAAATTGCCACGTATATTTGAGGGTAGCATCCTACGTTGTAACCAATGCGAGATAGGGCGACAGAAACGATTCTTCTTAAAAAATCATGCTTCATTTCTCTATAAAAAAAAATTAATTCGTGGTAAACACTTTAACAAATTTAATATATTAAAATAATATTCGCCTTTGTGTTTCACTGACATGAGATGTTTAAATAAAAGTAGGATGTTTATTAAAAAAGCCAACTGGTGTATCAGAAAGAAGATATTTATTACGTTATCAAGAAAGAGCAAAGTCTCCGAAAGTAAAATATTATTATTTAATAAGCCACGAGGCTTTAACATGAGATCTTCGTGGCCTTAAACAACACTCCGAAATGTGGATTTACTGAATTAATTTATCTACCTTTTGTGCCTGAAGTAATGCTGATAGTAATTAATGTTCTGAATTATTTTAAATTAAAATCTGGTACTTAATTTAATTAGCATCAATTTGTTTACTTTGAAATCTCACTTGCTTTTATTTGCTCTCTATGTATACAGTGACTGAGTTGAATGTCCATGCTTATCACAGTTAAAAAAGTCAAAAGAACAAGGAAAGGAAGGCATCTAATTTTACTATAGAATATTTAAAAAATTTAAACAGAATTTATCTGAAAACGAAAATTCTGATTTTAAGCGAAACCTAATTAATTATGGAATCTATTTAATATTTTAAAAATAACTTCAATCATAACTGAATAAAAAAATAAAATAAATAGAAGAAAATCGGTGTAGGTATACTCACTTACCTATATAAGAAATGAATATGTCTGTGTTAAAATATTTGGCGTTGTATCCTTAAGATGCCTGTAAGTACAACTAAAATGGATCAAGAGATAAAAAGTCTCTTTAAAAGCACAAAGTACAAATATTAAGATAAAAGCATATAAACATCAGCGTGGTTTACAAATAAACATATTATAAGAACGCCTTTTAAACTCCTAAAATTAATTAATAGAAGAATATAATTTAGTGTGCAAAACGAAGTAACAGTGTGATTCAATATCATTAATTTCACTTGGAATTCTTATATATGAAAATTGATAAAACGTGTTTATCAGAATAAACGTAATGCCAATCAATTTATTCAAGTGTAAGATGATAACGTGTTGTCTAGATAAATATTTAAGAGAAAGTTTTAGTTTATTCACTACAGACTGCTGTTTTTATTGGAGGTTTTATTGCAAAAATTCCTAAGAATTTATTCATGATTATTGTGAGATCAAGGACCTGATTTTGCACTAATTTAAGGAAATTTTTAACATATCATTATTATGCCTTTGTGTCATTTATCATAGCTTAAATTTATCTTTGTATACTAGTACATTTAACAATTAACGGGACTTATTATACTGGAAAATTATGGATGCAGATATTTAGTCTTACAGATCAGAAATATTATTTTTTATTTAGTTCACCTGTACTAAATAAAAAGGTGAACTAAATAAAAAATATTATTTCTGATCTGTAAGACTGCATCCATAGTTTTCCAGTATAATAAGTCCTGTTAATTGATAAATGTACTAGTATACAAAGATAAATTTAAGCAAATTTTTAACATATTTCTCCATCGCGATCGTTAAGAAAACATTGCACAGAAAACAGATTGAATGCCACCCTTTTCATCAACAACTGTTAAGAAATTATAACAATCTATTGTTAAAAGATGAGAAAACCTTCGAACGAGTAAACAGGATCAATCTAACAAGTCTCGAACCAAATATTATACTATCAGCTCCGTTTAAATGAGATCTTAGAGTCATCAATGGCTCACCTATGACAACTTCGTCTCCAAACAGCCAATCACCCGATCATTTACACATGCCTCAGGAGGATAAAAGAAGCTCGAACAGGAATAGCAGAGCGGACACCGGCGGACTCGACCCAAGGCTCCCCTATCGCTACAATTCCTGAGAGGACTCATTCCAAGGCTCCAACCTCGCCATTATCCAGGCGGAAATGGCCTATATCCTGGGTCATGCCATCCACGCCTCGCCAGCCATAAAAGACAACGTTTCTCTTGCAGAGGTATTTGGTATTTTGTCAGCATACTTGTAAACTCTCTCTGCTTAAACGTAGATAAGGAACGATTTCCCTGGAACCTCGCAAGCGACGGGCTTACGCTTAGTATTTAGTGGTGTATTTCGTAGTTATTTTGTAATCTTAGGATATATATATTAAACTTTTGTTATTCATTAACCCTCCTACCTGTCTTTCTCGAAATACCAGACACCCTATCGACCTACCCATTGCGATCCCCACTTGACACAACATTTGTTTACAATTCGCGAGTTACGACGCGACCTTTTAACTATCCAAACTGGTGTCAGATTCTGACGTCGGAAACGATTTTGCATCCCGACGACAATTTATCAAATAGCCATCCAGTGACAAAGTGAGCGGGTTTTACCAACTGGTTTCCGACTAAGTGCCCCTTTGCTCCCCAGTTTCTTACATTATTATAACACCTCCAATTTATTTTAATAGGATATAATAAAGCAGAGTGATGAATGTTTCTGTGTCTGTTTGTCATTCCTCTTACTATTTTACATTGCTTGAAATGACTTTTTCAGTAAATTTGTCAAATCCGACTGATTGCATGCAAAATTGTAGTAAATAGTGTAAGAATGTGTGAAAATATTGTAACTATGAGAACTTGTACGTAACTACGTTGCAATAATATACCATTTATGTAGCTTAAAATATTGTAAATTGTACTTGTAAATATCTAATCTGAAATTATCCTAAATGGTAATAAACCAAACCTGAGTATTGTACAAATTTCCTGTTTGTAGAATCTCATAGATGCCATAACCGAAACTAAAATTTGAATATAAAATCTCACACCTTACACTATCACTAATAATAAAAATAAAAACGTACTAAATATAGAGTAGCATTTGCAGCTGCTGTATTATTTATTTTAGGAGGTGATAAAAAGTAGAGGAGATTAAACCGAAAAAAATTTTTCTTTTAACCAGACAATTGATTAGACTCCAGATAAAACTCTTAGGTGGTTAATCTGGCAATTGAGCTAGATGTAAATCCAACTTAAGCTAAACAGAAACTGGCCTAGGCCCAAAATGTATCTTCGTCCTAAATTAACCACTTTCAGCCAAATAGTCGATCTCAGTACTTACCGAAAGTGCCATTTCTGAAAGGATTTGGAATCACCACCAGCCCTCTCATTTCCATTACTTCAGCAACGTTTGAACATGACATTGATCAGCAGAAACATGAACCGGAAATGACATCAGAGGAGTGTAGTTTATACTCCTAGAAAACGTTTCCTATCTCTCGAGGAAAGCACTTGATTGGCCATAAAACCGTCCCAATTCTCAACATATTTTGTGCCAGAATTGTAAGCTATAAACAAAATTCGATCAAATTCTGGACAATCAAAATTTCGTCATATAAAAATTTATAGATGTAAAATTGCCATTAAATTCGTGCAAAAAACAGCTGTTTGTGTCAACCACTTGCAAACATTATAAAATTAATTTATCGTGAAGATCGTTTTTGGAGTTTTTAAGCGTGTAGCAAATAAACGCAAGCAATTAATACGAAATACGTTTAATAATAGTAAAATCTATTTACTAATTTAAGTATGACTTCAGCAATCGAAATAATGATATATAAATTAAACACACAATTGTTTTTTAAATTTTACATGTAAAAGCATTTAGGAATCATGAAAGATTGGAGGAATGGTTATGGAATCGATCAACAAAAATAATTTAATTTATACTTTAATACTCCACTCTTATGCAAGCCTGAAAATCTGTTTTTTCAAACTATTTCTGACTGTTTTATGACAGATAACAACACTTGCTTCTTACCTCCTCATATTCATCTGTTTTGCTGTATATTTCCTGTTATCAAGTTTCTTATTCTGACGCAATGAAATCTTTCGTAATTTTCATTTTTTAATATCCTCAGTTTGTTTATACTTGTGTCAGGTTTTAGATGCTGTCGATTGTGAATAACAAACAACAGTTTTAGATGAATTTCCTTTTCTTAAAGCTTTTTACAACACTTTCCATTGTTTCCATGGATAATTTCGTTGAAGGAGCCATCATTTTGTCGCATTAATAGAAGAGATCATTTACTGGCTACCAGCATTCATATTCATATTTTCATATTTTATTCAGAATTACTATTTGCATATTGAACAATATATCACGCAATGTTTTAAATATGCTTAATATAAAATAATTCTATAATTTTTTTCTATGTGATTTTACTAGTAAAATTTGTTTATGTATTTAATTTACGTAATGTTATGTTAAAAATTGTGTTTTTAATTTATGTTATGGTGTTATGCAACTTATTAAGTTTTTACATATCTCTACCAATGTGGGAAATAGTGTGTTTTATGTTAGTCATAAAACACACTATTTCACTATGTATCAATAGGTGTAAATATTTCTTTTCAAACTTGATTATAATCAAACTTCGAGATTTTGGGCAATCGCGGATACTATTTCGGGGCAACCATGGACAGTTTTATAGTGTCTGGAATTGTCTTGGAGTGTAAATACAGTATAATGTTTACTTTATACTATATTTATACTGTTTTTCTTATAATACACTACAATTTTAAGTTGCTATAGTCAGGAATAGATCTTGAGCATGGCAATCTAAAATTGTAATAATTTAACATTTGAAATCTTTAATGTTTTACTTTTCCGGCTGTTATGTATGCATAACAAAAAAGAGTATTGGAATCGTGTCAGATTTGATGCTCCGAATTTTTAGCAAATATTTACGTTTTTAGATCCACTGAATCTAAAAAACTTTTTAAAAATTTCGTCCATATGTATATATGTATGTATTGTACATGTGTGTGTGTCTTTGTGTGTGTGTTGGCATCTATATTGATTAATATCTCAGGATAAGATGAAGATTAAGAAATGCAATATGAGGGGAATTGATGCGCTGGTACTGGTCAAGGGTGTTGAAGAGATGATGGCATGTGTCATATCTCGAATGTGGACACACTAAATAAAAAAGTTTATTTGATGTTAGCATTGACAATTTTTAAAAAACGCATATCAACCCTCAAAAGTAAGTCTTTGTCTTTTTATAATTTCAATAAATAATAATATATGTAGTTTTGTCTTAGTTATGCAGTTAGTTATGGGACTTCTTTTGTTTGTAAAAATTTCTGTATGTTCATTACATACATTAGCTTTACACAATGCTAAAATACAGCATACATAAAAACTGAATGAATCTGTTGTAAATTATTAAGTTACTTCTTCTTAAAGTTAAATATTAAATAAAGTTTAAAATATTTTTTCTCGTACAGACTGAATTTGTAAAGATGTACAGAGACCGACTGCTGTGATTGATGTACTGAAATACATTTATAAACTGCATACATAAACAGCATAAAAGTAAAAACAAAATTTTAAAGATTACTTCACAAAAAAGTTACTTTAATATACTTAAGATTTACATTCTGTAAAATGGTTTTGTCCTATCAATTTAAAATTAATATTCAAACTTCGTGTCCCTGAAAATTTATGTTTTGAGATTTTAAGAGATCCAGTTCGTTTGTATGACTTTCATTGCATTCCAACTTATGTCTTTTCTTTTTCAGGAAGGAAAACGAAATGTTATCCAAAATGCTGAGAATCACCGGCAGTAATATCAGACTGTGAAATAAAGCGAAGATCGCCATTAAAATCAAAATTTTCGAAAATATAACAAATGGTTCTGATGGACCAAAATATGCTACTGAAACACCCAGAATAGTGGATATACAGCCTTGTAAAACAGGATATCCAGAAGCGTATAAAGAGCTTTTGATTTTCTCGTTTGGTGTTTTGTTTTTGCAATTGATAAATACGTAGGATGTATGAACTGTATAATCTACACAAAAACCCGTACACATCACTAAAGTTATTAATGCTGTAGTTTCAATATTTACATTCCACAAGGACATGTATCCAATCAAACCAACCTGGATAGAAACGATAGTAATGGTAATAGACAAGAGAAACAATATGTTCGGGGTAAATATAATAAACACTATAAGCACTGTCCCCCCTGCAGAGCAGATAGCTTTTAAACAATTTGAGAGAATGTTAGAATAGAGTTCATAATACATAAATCTGAAATTGAATATTATAGTGCAAAATTTACTTTTTTCGCCGATTTTTCTAACGTTCCGAAAGAAAGTTTTTTTATCGTCTCCAGTTTTGTCATCGTAACTGGATATGAGAAATCTCGAGGCAGTAATTTTATCTCCTTCTTTATTAAAAACAACGTCATTTCTAAATCTTGTTGCTATTTTCATTTTTAAGAAAACATTTCTAAATGCACTCAGAAAGTCTTCCGAATCACTCAGATTGTAACCAGAAAGCGAAAACTTTGCAACTGGAGATTTAGTAAATGCCAAATATTCTCTCAGCCAACTTTCTGTGGTGGATGAATCCGATACAAACGGAGCAGACTCGAAACTTTGCAAAAACTCTTCTATATCATTTTGGACAGTGATGTTTGAGTAGTCTAATGTCTGATTAACAACAACTTGCACTTGATGAGTGTAATTATGAAAGAATTTATCTTCAATATTCAGATATTCAAACACGTAAGAAAAGTATGGAAAAAATTTAACTACGTCGCTTCCTTCTTGAATGAATCGCATACAATATATTGCACCTAGAAGATAAATCATAAAGACTAAAATCACAATTATTTTAATGATTGGTTTTCCAAGTATTCTACCTAAAACATTTCCGAAAAATGCCATAAAGATATTCTCTTCTGTTTTCTTGTTTGTTGATTTTAAATGTACTCCGTTTTCGTGTTTCGGATAATTTTGTTTAACTGGCCAGCAGAAGACAGAATGCAGCTTATGCTTTTCTCTGTATCCATCTAAAGCCATGAGTCCACCGAAAAACAATAACTGATAAATATAATCAAATATAATTGCTAGAGCTGAATACGCACTGAATATATGAATACAATTGTACGGTGTCATAAAACCCATACAAAAAGCAAAAAAATTGGTCAGTGACGTAATGGTGATGGACACCGCAGCTTCGGCGTATGCTTCTTTCATTCTATCAGGTACAGAAGCCTTGGCGTCAGTTCGTCTCCACGCAGCTACCAATATGAAGGAATCGTCTACTCCAATACCTGAAATATATTATTAATGTTACATTGAATAACTTCATTTAAGCAAGAAGGTAAGCTTAAAGAAGAATGTGATGCAAATATTTAATTTATAATCATTTTGTTAAACAAACTAATTTGTAATAAATTAAAATTACAAGATATCGATGATTTATTAATTTTCAGAATAACGAATTCTATCGATCCCATTCATTTTTAGCAATATTTTGGTTTCCTCTTCTACACGTAAACTGTTATAGTTTAAATATTATAATGCAGCGCATTGAAGCATTCGTGCTTTATTTATATCTATGACACTTTTTAATTTAAATAATGTTTAAGAATACATAAGGATTATTTAAGTATGTTCAATTAATCATTAATATAAAAGTGAGAAATTAGAATAAAAGTGACAAATTTTCACATTTTTAACTCATTTATTTAAATATCCTTGTCATCAATAGTTTATTTGTGTTCTTAATATTATATTAACTCAATGTGTAACTTATCCAGTTATGCTACTGTATGCTTTTGAATAGTGATTATCTACACCAGTGGTTCCCAACCGGTGTTCCGCGGAACACTGGTGTTCCGTAAGCATCTCCCAAGTGTTCCGCAGATTTAGTTGCAAATCGGAAAGTGTACAATCGTATTCGAGCCGCCGAATATCAAAAAATTAAAATCATAAAATTTTCATAAACTTAAATATATATGTACGACTCGTACTTATGGAGTGTACTACTGTTTCGAATAAGATAAAGGCAATGATAAAAACTGAATGAAATATGTAAAAAAACATGAGGTACAAGTTTCCCATTAAAGTTATTTAGGTATATTTTTTCCTGTCTTAGAATTGGCGATAATAATATGAGTAGAAATTTTGAGTTATAACTGCTCAATTCTAATAAAATAACTGATGACAAGCTTATGTATTTCATATTAACTTAAGTAAGTGTTCCACTAAAGAAAATTGCTCACAAAAGTGTTCCGCAACCTAGAAAAGGTTGGGAACAACTGAACTACACCCTATCAGTTTGCCTTACATCCTTTGTATCAGAATATACTTGTTTGAGTAGTACGAATGATAGGAAGCGTATGGGTCATAGAACGATCTGGATGCCAACACACCATTCATCGTAAAATCGAACAATAAACCCTATTGGTTCCTAATTATCTGAATTTTAAATTAAATAAAGTATACATATAATGATTTTAATATAAAATTTTCTTAAAACTTACCTAGCATCAGAAAAAGAATTATCGCGTTCAATGCAAAGTAATTTACTTTGCAGTAAGTTAATAGTCCAAATGCTGCAACACTGGATATGAAAGGTGATACACAACCAGCAATACCTAACCAAGGCTTACTGCACAGTACATCAGTCGATAAGCAAGAAACTGCCGCAAATATCAGCATAATTGGAGCAGAAATAACCATGATAGAAAAAATACTTTCGCCAATACGGTTAATTTCGTTATTGACAGACTGACTAAGGAACTTATAAACTTCAATATTATTCAAATTAACTTTCGATAATGTATCTAAAAGCGATTCTTCCCATTTCAGTGCCATTTCTTTCTTCTCTTCTGTGGCACTGTCCAGCGGATAATACAGTCTAATTGCCTTGAAATCTCGAACCATATTTTCCTCGTTTACAGTGACTCCTCCAAGTTCAAAACCGGAAACTACCACGTTCCCACGGATTTTGTCAACTGGATATCTGCAAATAAATATAAGAAGTTTATTGGAACATTAAATAAATATACACAATTTTAAGTATAATATGATAGAAATTTAAAAGTAGAAATTATCTTTTTATACAAAATCCAATTTCAAATTGCAATGCGGTGATAAATCATCTTTACATTTATGATCGGTTGTATTACTTATGCAGATACTATAATTATAGTCCGTTTCAAGAGATATTTATGTTGTTGGGTTTATTTGTGGTTAACATATGTCTGAAATTGCAGTTGATATACTCAAGATACTATTGACATATACAAAGCAAAATTTAATAAGAACAGGAGGTATTCATTCTGTTCATTAATGTTTTCATGCAATTATTCCTAATGTTTTAAGGCTGGAACATCTAAAATACTTGGAATTCATTAATTTTACCAAAACTACATATTCTATAATTACTACAGAAGTTTAAGCATTATAAGATAAATAGAAGGGTTTGTTATTTGTGGCCATTCAATACAATTCACAGTAAAAACACTTTATAATGTTTACACGATAATTTTTTTTTTTATTTTCACATACATTTTAATTTACCTGACAATAAATTTTTCAGGAATATTTTCTGTTGATTTACCTGTCTCTTTGTATTTAGAATATGTTATTTGGTACTTTCATATTATTGTATTTATGACCCTACACATACATTATAGTAATGCACAATTAATAAAATGGGAGAATGAACTACATTAAAGTTAATACTTGATTTACTTGCTAACAAATGATATTAAAGATTAATAAACACCTATATCTGTACTTTTTTGTTTATTATTTTATGATATATCAAATAAAAGCGCAGAAATCTTACAAGAAAACTCGGTGTTTACTACATGTCTGTAAAGAATTATATGAACATAATAGAATACTTAAAAATTAGCCAGTATTTTTTGACATCCTACGTGCAGTTACTGCTCACCCGTTCACGTCTGTAATTATTTTTGACGGCAAAACTGGTACTACAGCGTCCTCTACCGGGAGTGCAACCTTACTCTCCTCTTAGTCAGTGACATAATTGTCAAAATATTTTGGGATCTCACGTTCCGCCTAGGCCACTTACAATGCGCAAAAATGTGTTGGTACTGGTGTCACAGGCTCTGATAATGCTGTTTGAAGTTGAGTCTTTTCGCCCAGGTTCTGGGTGAGGACACTCACCCCGAAAAATCTCAAAGATGAATTGGAGCCTTTGGCGTGTTCCTTTGGTTGATTTGACATTCGTGGTACTCGTTGACGTGATTATCAATGCACCAGCCACCACACGCAAGAGCTTTCATTCAAACCATTCCGGGATGTTCCGAATGTAATTTCTTCAAAATGGTTATTTGCTTCGGTGGAGGAATGACGGCTCTGTTGCCCCGTATGTTACACCTGTTATGAACAGACAACTCATTACGGATCCTGTAGTAATCGTGTAGCAGAAGAGCATTTGTGAAATCCGTCCAACCCTTCAATACCAACTGTAGCACATGCGCAAATGTGAGATCTGTCATTGCCAGTCTGCCATGCAAAGTACAGGCTAAATGTACTGTGAGTCATTTCACGTTTTTTACTTGGTATCATACTGTGCATTTCATAGAGGTGAATATGTCAGTTTAATAAATATTTGTAAAAAAAATGCTGATGAAGGACTTAAGGTCTGAAATGCATACTTTTTTAGAAAATAAACTGATTTTCTATGACTGATCTTCTGATCTTGTGTCCAGTGATGGTGTAATAAGTCTAGGAATAAAAGAGGCCATCCTAGTTCTCGCAAGTATATATAGGCATAGATCCTCTATAATTTGGGTTGTGCAGGGTTGAAAGGTCCGATGGTTCGATGCTACTGTGAGGACCGGGTTAAACCCGGCCCAAAACCTTTTGTTTGTTATCCTCGTGGGAAATTTTAGAAAAGTTCAAAATTGAAAGGATGTTCAGACTTCCGCCGCCGGAAAGCACTTCCTTTCTCCCCGGATCCAAACTCTTAGTCACGGAGATCGAATCACCAGCGATTCGACAACTATCGCGATTGGTGATCGGAGATAACGTGACCCGGGGTATATAAAGGGGGTAAAAACAACAAACGGGGGTCGCTGAAGGTCCGAATAAGACGCCCGTCCCGCCTGATCCCGATCGAGAATCCAGAGCCGATACCCGAGGACGCCGAAGCCCGACCTCCTGCCGACCTCAACGACCGAAAAAAGACCGATCTGAAGACATTACTATTACTCCAGCCTATCCATTGTAGGAAGAGGTATGACCCCAAAGTTTTTAAACTCTCTCTCGATAATTTCCCCAATTGGTAGGAACCGGACGCGTTAGAGTAGAGCTACTCTCTGTATTTTGTTTGTTTGTTTAAATAAATCGCGGTTTGTTTTCACAATGGTTTCGTTTATTCGAATATCGCCTTGATCTTATCGACGAACCCATACGTTTCCTCCACTCCACTCGACCTGACAATTAATTACTTAATGCCGACGATTCGGGATATCAGACAAAATTAGCCATCCGCGAAAGTGGGCGGGTCTCTCCCCGACCTGTGAGCCGAAAGAAAGCAGATACGACTCCGTCTACCTCCCGGCGTTCCCACACTATCATGTTAACGTCTTTTATCGTTTTCTTTTTATTTTCGTCGCCACTATAATATATCAAATAAAGCACACATTTTAAAAGAAAAGTCGGTGTTTACTATACTTTAGTAAAAAATTATATAAACATAATAAGATATTCCTAAGTTAGCCGGTATTGTATGACATCCCAGTGCAGTTATTGCCTGACTGTTCACTCCGTATTAATTTAGCTGGCACTACCAGAGTCGATAGATATACTAGTCCTTGAGCTGCCAATAGCTCTAATGCTACGATAGTGGCGTAATAAATACTTCTGCCATTTCGAGCGCTCCAATCGCTTTGCGGCACAGTTTTGCTGATAGGGAGAGTCAGCTGTAAACATTCGAATATTTAATATATGAATTTTTTTCGTTTTTAACATAGATATGGCTTTTGACTCGTTTAAAGGACTGCTTATAAAACTATTTTAATTCGGTTTTAAAAATTATTTATTTGTAAATAACGTTAATTAATATTTATATTTATATTAACTGTAATTTTCACGGTTTTAGACTTTAAATTGATTAGACAGGTTGTTTTTTGCTTAGAATTTGTGTTCATTTTTAAATATTTTGGGAGTTTTCGTTAAGGGTAAGAAAAGGTAGTCAAAAAATTAATAGTCAAGTCTGTATTTATATTATTAATATGGGATGCCTTCGGGATTCTCGAAAACTCTCTGAATCAGGAATAAAAGGGATCGATGAGAATTATATGTATTTAATTATGGAAATTTTATAGAAATGTTAAACCATGTGTTAACATAGGACAAATTTAAAGTGTTACATAAAAAGAGAATTAGGATTTAGAATTTTTTGGAGTTTATAGTTAAGCCGTATCTTTTTTACCTATTAATATTAAAAGAATTATTGTAGTTTGCAGTGAGAAAAAGGTTATTATATATGTTATTCACATATTGTATTGCGTTTATTAATGGTAGAGACAGATTAAAGTCGAGCGAAAAAAAGTTATGAATAGGTTTGAGAAGGAGATTATAAGTCAGTAGATTTAGCTCTAGGATTTCAAATATATTCTGTTACAAAAAACAGAGGAAATTTCAACTATTTACACAACATATTTAACATATTTACAGGCATATAAATAACTTAGAGGTAATGATGAGTTAGAAGTTGACAAATAAAATAGGTAAATGGTACGATTTCAGACAATATTGTTAGATATTGAGAGTGATAGTGATTAGTGGCGACATGGAGTCTAAAAGAAAGTCATGTTACTGATGTTTTAGGCCTATATAAACAAATGACATGCGTATGACGCCACCAATAAATGTTTATTCATATTCTATTATTGATAGTGCAGGATATTATATAAATTACCAAAATATGTAGAGCCAATGTGAGTCTCTTAATTAAGAAACATAATCTCTCATGACAAAAATACAAACCTGCTTCATCCCAAATATTATTTCTCACTATATTGAATTAAGTAAAATTGTATAGCAAACTTTATGTATTGTTAAAGTTCATAAATTACCGTATTAAAAAATAGTGTGTATTATCTATATTAAATTTCTATGGCTATTTAAATGTATAAGAAAATAAGGTATGGTTTTCCCAATTATGTTATCATGCATATGTATCAAATTAAAATAGTAAAATGCAAATTTATTTACTTATTTCACCATTACCTATGTATTGAATAGATATGTTATGCTCAGTTGACAGAACAGTAGAAAAAAGTTACAAAAATGCTTGAACATGGAGAAACTATCTACTAACCAAATAGATAAACCAACTTCTGTTCGCATTAACGCGACTCTAGCGTCATCTAACGGCGACCTGACATATTAACTTTACTTGAGAGCATAGATCAATGACCAGTATATCTATCGAATCTGGTACTACTGACACTCTTACTAGAAGCGCCACCTTACGACCCATACATGACACATTTAGTGTCATTTGTTAGTGATTTTTAACAATTCCTAACCGACAAAAAATTCTAAGAAACATAAAATTGAGGCACTATATTAATATTGGTGGATAGACCGGCAGATTTATTGTCTTGCTCAATTGAGAGTCGAAGTTTTCTTCTTTATATTGATACAACAACCAAACAACTTTCTGAAGGTTTTTTGAAGTATTAAAAACACGTTTTATTTTCATTATAATGATGAATGATTAAACAGAATCTTAATTAATACGAACAATTATTTATTGTGACATGGTCACAATGTATGGCTGCAATTTTTATTCATATATTTTTAATTTATTCAATTAAAACATACTTTTCACCTCAAAATAGTAGTGGCTTGTCTCAGTATATCATATTGTTTCCTGTAAGCAACAGACTCATACAGTCACCTATCTAAAGCCTTTCGGTGGAAAAGTTTGAATTGAAATAACCTGACATCCGGTTTGCATCAGACATTCGTGTACAGTTAACCGGGGATTGCTGTTCCTATTCTATCTATCTCTGGTTTCTGATTACTCTGTCAAACACCGTTCTAGACATTCAGGAACGACAGCAGACAGAAGACGAACAACAGTAGGAATTTATAAGTCTACATTTAAGAATAAGTGTTTGCATAAATTTCTAATAGTGATATTTTACCTGTCTTTTTAAAACAATGGCCCCAATTAAAGAATTAATAATGATGTGAGAAAATAAATTACAAAGCCGCAGCAAGATAGAAAAATCTAAAGAAAAGTTGCAACGTTTATTGGTGTGTCGTTAAGAACTGTAAATCGGAAAAAGTTTGAATACACAGGAGACGTAAAACTAGCAAGATCATCTACTGAAAAAGTAAGTTATGTTTAAAAAATTAAAAAAAAAGTCTTTCAATCAATCAAATGCAGAATAAAAGAAAAATAAAACAAATGTTTGTGACAGAACAGTAAGAAATAGATTGAGTGACAGGATTTTCATTTTAAAAGCCAAAAGAAAAGTATATCTGACCAAAAAATAAACAAAAACCATCGTTTAAAATGGGTAAAACAACACAAAAATTAAACTTTAGTAGACTAGAAACAGATTATTTTTTCATGAGAGTCGTATGGTAATTAGGCAAAAACTTCGTTTGGAAAAGTGCAGTGATGTCACACATTCTACTTTGGTAATTGATTCATTTCTAAGTACTGTATTGTATAGCAGTACTGTTTATTTTTACCGCCTGACTCCGAGAAGAAGCAGCACCGAAGAGTGAAAGATTACGATATTAAATATCTATACTGAACGGATAACTGAAATTTTATAAGACTAAGGCTTGCATGGACCTATAAACTTTCAGTTAATCCTACACTTTTCGTTAACCTGGCAGCCCTTTGTATAAGGGATGATTTGATTAGCCAATTTGGTATATTCATAAACAAATGAATTTCACATTGTGATGATTCATATTCAATTAACCGTTATAATTATATTTACAAAAAATTCTTCAAAGAGTTGCATAACTTTTCCAGCTGTTATGAAATCTTATATAAAAATGATTTTTATAATTTTAATTACAATATAATCTAATAAAATTGTGTCTGACGCAATTAGTTTTGAGATTTTGTTAGGCTATATACAAACTTTTTATATTTTTAATTACTATAAATTGACAAAAAGCTTAATTTTCAGGATAGGGACAAGTTTTATAAAGAATCGTTATTAAGTCTGACTCTACTGGAGATATACACGACCCCTATAATCTCCCCATCCATTAACCACTAAAATTTAATAGCATCAATGTTTCTCATATACAATCAACCATGCCAAATTTTGTTACTTAATCTTTACACCATCGTGAGATATTAAGTGAAATAATGCAAACACACTACACACACACACATACAGAGACCTCCACGGAATTTTTTGGCTTTTTTGATCTAGGAGGAGACAAAACGTGAAGATTTACAAAAATCTCGGAGAGTCAACTTTGACACGATTCCATTCCGTTCTTATGTATACGTAACAAGGAAAAGTAAACAGAAAAAACTTACTTGACATTGTGTATTCCTTTTTTCATGTCTTCTGTCTTTCCTTTAAATGATAAAGCATAATTCTCGTGGCAAGTATTTCCATCCGGCTTACAACATATATCTTCATAACGAATGAATGCGTTATTCCATAGAAAACTGACATTTCGTATAATTTTGTCAAGTTTGACGATATCTTCAAGTATTGTTTCTTCTAATATGGAAGTTTCATGTTTTGATATTACCTGTATGCCTACAGTTCCTTCGAATCTAGATATTCTTCTGTAATCACACTGCGACGTGTTTGTGGAAAAAATTGATTCGATTGCCGCTCTGTCTGCTTTAATTCTTGCATCTGATGGTACATAAAGATATTCTATGTCCTTCGAAGGTGATATATTTAATACTCCAGTCGCTAACACAATTGAAAGTATGAAGGGAATTGCCACGTACAGTTGAGGGTAACATCCTACGTTATAACCAATGCGAGATAAGCCGACAGAAATGATTCTTCTTACAAAATCATGCTTCATTTCTCTACAAGAAAAAAAGTGAAACGTAGTAAACACTTTGTAAGATATACAATATCAACACTATCACTGAGGAAATGTTTTCATTAAAGTGCATTTTTTATAAAATTGTGGGATGATGCAACCAAAAAGAGATATTGAATAGGTTATCAAAAAAACCCAAATGTCAAACAGCAAAAATTTAATGCCTAAACATTTTACTTTCGATATCAATTACCCCATTAATTTAGGCACCATCTGCCTATTGTTATAACGTTCTTCATTATTATGCATCTAATATTTAATTATACTTCAACTGTAACGTTCTCTACTTGCAGGCTATGAATTAAATAACTGCAATGTTGTGTACATT
The DNA here is from genome assembly GCF_030686945.1 of Centruroides vittatus. Taxonomy (NCBI): domain Eukaryota; kingdom Metazoa; phylum Arthropoda; class Arachnida; order Scorpiones; family Buthidae; genus Centruroides; species Centruroides vittatus. Next base: position 6,398,419 of record NW_027122385.1, read on the forward strand.
TATACGAAGAGTTATTAATTGCAACACATGCAGGGAGCATCGAAAAATGAGAAAGTGTAGGCTGTGGATCCGAAGGAGGAGTTATGAGAACAGCGCTACGTAATTCAAACACATGAAACTCGCGAATGTTTTTCGAATAGGTACTTATAGTGAGAGAATATTAAGATTGAATTTCAATAATTATGTAAGATATATACAGTATGCCTGTTCAGATAGAAATACACGACAGTATGAAATTAAATTTAGTGTCGTTTATTCAGGTTATACGTAAATTTACATTAACCTCAACTAAGTGAAAGTAAAACGTAATAATAATAATATAAACAAAACAAAAATTGTGAAAATTTAATTAGATTTACTTACACCGAGCATCCGAGTTAAATAATATCAGGGACGAAAGTGTGGAAGTTTCAATGTTTGTCGCTCTATCTGTAAAATGTTTGATAAGTTCAATTAAAAAACCTAATCTGATAAAGAACGTCTCGAAAGCACAAAGTACAAACAATATGATAAAAAATTTAAACCATATAAATATCATTTACAAATAAGGGTTATTATAATTAAGGACATCTGTTATGCTACTTTTTAAAGTTAATTAATTAAAGCATATAATTTAATACGAATCTAAATAACAGACTTACTTAATGTCACTAATTTAAATATTTTATAGTCGTTCGTTCAAGAAATTCTTACAGGTTGATAAATGATAACAGGTATTTATTAGAATTAACAGATTCATCTCAATCAACTGATGAGATTTAGTACAGCTGTGAAAGTACAGCTTTGTTTTCTTAATTTATTACATTTTAAAATAATTTATATGTCAAACTGTATTATATTTCCATAAATATAGTAAAGGCACCTTTTATTCTTCATAAATCCTGAGTGCAGCGACTTTTATTAAAGTTCATTGCCATCGTTTAAATGTTTACTGTCATAATATTAACCAAATCGAATTTCTTTGTAATTTTTAGTAACCGATTGTTTTATATACAATTATTGTTAGGTTTGATATAACTATTTATCTAAGAATACCGATACTTTGTTAACATATCTTATAAATTGTTTAAGATAACAAATTTTTACCTATTAAAAGATAATTATTTAGATATTAAACTCTTGAATCCATTGCACATACACTTGATGATCATAATTAATTTTAATTGTCTAAATCTCTCTGTGCAAATTTATTATATTTCCACTCCAAAATATGAGGATTCGAAGGAAATGATTCTAAAATCTCACTTGTTTTCCTGGAATTTGGCAATGGTTGTTATATGTTTGCTTTTTCATGTTAATGAGCCTTACAAATACATGTATTCAAATTTTCCTACTTAATTTATATACTAAAATATTAGTATATATACATATGTTAGTTTATTTATTTTTAATTTTATTTATATTTTTTACAGAAGTCTATCATACAGTTTTAATGAAGCTGGCTCTTTCAACTTACATGCAAGTGATTTCACTTGCATATAAATTACACAAAATGCGGTATAATCAATAATAACTAATAGATATATGCTACAACATTAAAAAAAAGCTAACACAATCAGAGTCTGATTGGCCATAAGACAGTTCTTGCAAATGCCAGAAGAGCCGGAATGCTGTACTGTTAAAATTGGATAAGTAAAGAAGCTGATAGTTAAAATTTCCAATTATATTCAAATGTAAATACTTATTTATTATAGAAAACACTTTCAGTTCGTTTTAATTTACCGCCCTGTTCACTCAATTTTTTGGCATTATATTGCATAACACTAATCTGTAAAGTGGACCGGTGGTTACCACACTCAAAATCATACCTCAGCCCACCACTGACTGTAATTAAAAACTGCTGTTCTATGATATAAACTTTTAGGCACATTTATAAACCAAAATCACTACACTAAATTACCATTTACTAACAAAATGTTTGACATAATTTTCTTCTATATAATTCAAAACTTTTTTACTGTTGTCAACAACGAAGAAATAAAAGTGCATAGATACTGTACTTTTCCAATCAGCAAAACGATTTTGGCATTCTTATATCTGTATAGTTATTGAAGAAATCGTTACTTTATCTACGTAAGATATCGTTTTGTTAAGTATAATAGACACCCGTTAGCATCAAACTCCTGTGAGGCCTTTGTAAGGGTTAATTTAACCGATAATTTACCTTAACGAGTATTATTCAATCTCTGTCTTAAGAATGGTAATATTTTACTTTATTGTAATAGTGAAATTTATATTTCCAGATAGTCTGCATGCAAAGAACCACAGAAACTTGCCGAAGTAACCTTCAAATGCATACGGCAAGAAAAACCCTGAGGTAAAAAATAAATAATTTAATAATTTCCGACCCTGTAAAATATTATTTTTTAACTATTTCTTTAAATATACTAATGACTTTACCGTTTACAAATCGCGATTTTCATCAAAACTCGACACCCCAGCTTGGGGAACAGAAGCAACAAGAGAACGAAGTAATGGAAAGTAGAACAAGTGTCAACCAACGTATTATAAAATAAATAAAATTAAATATTTACTATTATTTTGAGAGCAATAGATCGTTTGGGTGGCATATAACCCAATTACAGTATAACACGGTCATAGAATAAATATGGAATGAATACGGTGGCACGTGTAAAATTACGTATGCAATTAATAATAACGTAATGTAAACTAATCACTAATATCTAATCTATTGTCAAGGCAAATCTTTTCTTACAATACTTTCTACTATGTCGTGTCGATTAATACTTAATAAACTCTTTTAGAATGATCTTAACTGAAATATTTTAAATATTAATTCTTAAAAATTAATTTTTCTTGTTGAAAATTCAATGAATAAAACGATTTCATTTCAATCTTTTATATATTTGATAAGGTTTATCACATGAGATGATAAGTGATCAATGACCTGGGGAAAATTTACATTACATGTGAATGAACTTGTAGATTAAACGTTTAGTTTAAAGCAGTACTGCTTACGTCATCGAAGAAGCTGAATAAACTTATTCTGCATCGAACTGTAAATGTTTATAAATATAAAGAAAAACGCCACTATCACTTAATGTGTTTTCGTCGTAATCATTTCTAAAAATTTAATTATTTTATGAATAGATGCAACATTTTACATAATAAGAACGTTGAAGTATGTATTTAAATTAAAGGTATACAAAACATCACTACTAAATAATTACAGAAACTTCTTTTTGTTTCTCTTTTCTCCTTCGTGGACTTCATGAAGGCCTATTCTTCATACCTGAAGTAGTTCAATCACGCAAACGATGAAATCAGCAGCTGGTGAAAGAGTGTGACTGACGTATCCAATGAAAAATCATGGAGAGTTGCTCCACCGCATTTGATTCAAACTCCTCGAAGCGGCAGTGACATGTTATACTATGGGAATAAACGGCAAATGACTGGAACCACCACCAACAGAAGACCTCAAACCAATCTTTTATAACAAAATATTTCCCCTCAAAAAATTTCCCGAAGAAAAATGTCTGAAGTTAACACTGTACATGTGGTCTCCTATTAGTCTCAAAAAACAAGTGGTCTATGTTTCCATTATTATACAGTATCATGTGTAATGTAGAATAAATTTCATCTGCATCTTTTTTTCTAATTAGCTATTAAAATGAAATGTTAATCCTAGACGAATTTCGTCTGGTGTGAACCATCATACGTCAAGTATTATTTTTAAATTCTTGCACTGTATTTTATTAGCAGTATTGTTGTTTCTTGACTTTTCCATCTTGCAATAGTAAAGAATTAGCAATCATCACTTGCACGTGGAATAGTTTTAATTGGTGATTTGAGCTTAATTTGGGTGTATCACACTCATCAATAATTATAGTGCATAAATTATAAACAACCAGCAAGTAAAAGTTACAACAAAGAGATGATTTTGTCTCTTCAATAGATGAGAAAAATAATTAATGTATGCCACTGTGAAAAACATCTAAAAGAAAAACTGTATGCATGAATTGTAGGCATAAGGAGATGTTATGGCCACTACATTATTATATTGCTATGAAGATGGAAAAAACCGTTAGTAGAATTGCTCACAAAATAATCCTTTGTAATGTTCATGTTTACATGAGGTTTGATTCCATATATTAGAGACAAAATAAGTTATCGTTTTTTCATGGTTATTTTTTATTACATTTGAAAAAAACATTTATAACCCAATTTTATAACTGTTTTATTACATCATAACCCAATTATGACATATCGTATAGCAAAAGTAAATAAACATCTTTAGAGCAATAAAAATGCCACAGGAAGTGAAGTGACATGTACCACACAATATTCAAACAGTGACAATTGCGGAGTTATTCGTCCTCATCCAGTGATAACTCTAATTTAAAAAAGAATTCATCAAACAGTTGCTTAACTTTCCCGGCAACATTTGCTGGCGCCATCTGTTATCATATTTTATTTAAAACACTTTTTATATTTTTAACTATTATAAAATGGCAAAAACCTTAATTTCATAAAAAAAAAATTGTAAACGCTAAGTAAAATCGGCATTCAGTCGGACTCCCATTACCTCCCACCCTTCCACCTTTAATCACCAAAATTTAATAGCTTCCGTTCTCCTAATAAACAATCCTCCCTGTAAAATTTTAAAAATTTTCGTCAAAAAGCACAGGAATTATTAAGCTTCAGATAGGGTGAACAAAATCGTGTCCTCATAAACTAATGTTCATACATACAGAAACTCTAACACGACCAATTAGAGAGTAAAAGGCATAAAAACAAGAAATTTAAAGCCAATTAACAGCAAGAAGTTCTCCCATAGACTTACTGTACTATAGCAAGGTGGAGATTTCCAAAATATTTAAGACTAGAGATGAACTCTTTTGTCAGTGTACAGTCAGACAACCTAAACAAAAGCCAATCCAAGTAATTATATTGCAAACATTTATTAAATTTTAAATGATTGGAAATAATAAAAAAAATAAGTATCGCTTATCGCACCGGGGAGCCGACGCCATGACAGCACGGTAATTTGACACTCCCCTGTCATAAATCACAACTTTGAACGTAAACATCTCCAGTTCTACTGCAGCTAGAATGGGTGCGTTCTTTTATTCCTCCGCGTAACTCCACGCGAGCGACATCCGTTTAAAAATTCCTACGGAACGTGTTCCTAAATTCCGGTCGGAGTGCGCGCCGTCGAACGGCAAAAACGGCCGTTTGTAGCAGTAGTTTGTCGTAAAACAAGATGGCTTCCTCCATGTCACATGTGATGGCTTACCAATGCCCGTTATGTGGATATACTAAAGAAAGTTTAGAAGATGTGCAAGCGCATGTTAACTCACATGGTGTTGTAGCAGGTAAGTGTTAGATCAATTTTTTTTTGTTTTCGAATAGGTAAGCATTATTCTAATTTATTCGTGGCTACTTTGAATTCTCAGTCGGCAAGACAATCCAGTTGATGGTTAAATTTTACAAGTGGAACACTTCTTTTATTTATTTATTTTTCAAAAGTGAAAAGAAGGGTTGAAAGTTATCAAAATTTCACTCGAAAGAAACAAATAGTTTAATTTAATACACTGTGTAACAGAATTATAAGGACAACAGTTAAGTTTTGATTTCTCAACTTCAATTTGTAATATTCTTTTGAAATTTTAGATTTATTATAATGAACACAAAACAGTGTTAAAAGTTTATCATCATTAATATTTGATGATAATAATAAAGATATTTATACAAGAATTTTGAAATTAACTGCATTTTTAAATGTAATAATTATAAGGACACCATATTTTTGGTCAAATTCATTTATTTAATACTGTATTTAGTTGGACCTCCTTTGTTTGAATAACATTAAACACACTATTAGGCATAGTTTTAATAAATTTTTGTAATTGTTTTACTCCAATATTTTCCCAAGCATCCATAAAACCCAAATTTTAACTGGTTTACATGAGAAAACCAATTATTTCCATCAATTAATGGTCCAAATCAAATTAAATTATTTTGTTTAGTAGATAGCTGCTTGTTACTTAGTAAGGGGAAAAAAATCTCTTATTTGTTTTCTTGCTTTGTCTATCCATACATTAGCCACAGCAGTTTTAGAATGATTAACTATTGTAGTTATTTCTCTTAAACACTTATTCAGCATCTCATAATTTATATATATTTCAACTATCAGCCTCTGAAAGTTTTTGCTAAGTCTTGGCACTGTCATTAGTGTTTAAAACTGTTAAATCATTAAGATTTCAAAAACTTTAAATGACTGGCTGTTATAATATAATAACCATCCATTAAATTGTTTAATAAAATATATTTACATTTATAGAGTATTATAACTTTAAACCATTCAAAAATAAACTGGTCTTAATTTAGGAATGAGTTAATTTCCAAAATTGCTTATAAATATCTTAGTGTCATCAAACATTAATGATGATTAATTTTTAACATTTTGTGTTTATTATAATGTATGTGCTATATATATTATTATTAATATACAGTACAGTATATATATATATACACATATACTGTATATCAATGATAATTATTAGGTCTAATACTTTAGCAACAGCACACATTTTAACACCTATCCAGGGATTGTTTTAGCTGTAAAATCGAACTCATTTTTTGCTGATGAATTCATTGCCTAGAATATTTCAATTTTTCAACTAGAAGCAGTATAAATTTAGTAGTGAATTTAATTTAAATGTTACAGGAACGTCAGTTCAAGACCACGACAGTGGGATTTCGATTCCCAGTTCCCAGGAAGATTCGAGTGGTGCAAAATGGCCCTATAAGGACATTTTAAGATTAATTTAAATACGAAAAGACATGAACGAAATGTTCGAAAATGGGCTAACAAGAAAGTCCATATTATGGAACAGGTGTGTATTTGATACCTTTTTCCTTCTATCTTATTTTGTTACTAGCAAGAAACCGTTATGAGCTGTTTATCAGTGATTTCAATAAGGCTTGATATAAACCTTTAACTTGAATCAGTAATGTTGTAAACAAATTGGGAACTTTTGCTTTAACTCTTAAACATAAGTCATTTCAAATATTTTTTCAAAAACATTTGAGAAGTGTTTAATAAAGGTTTATATCAACCTTACCTACACATGTAAATCACCGATAAACATTTAAGCACTTTGTAAGGTCTGCCCCGTCTGATATAATACAAAAACAGTCCTATGCTAATTGTAACCGTTCATTGTAATGCCAATACATTGCTTCTACAGAATTGCTGCAGAAATATCAGAAACGGGAGTAAAAGTGTCTGGGGAAGGATGCAGAAAAAAAAGTGGGATGGACCGTGGAGAACGTATAAAAAAGTAAAAAAACATAATAATACATCTGGCAGAAACAGGTGACTTGTTTTCTTTTTTATTGAAATTTCACTTATATTTCTCAATACTAAATACATTGTGGTCTTTTTTCAGGAGGACATGGTGTTATTATAATAACATGGATGAGTGGCTCGGTGAACGTCCTGATGTGGCATCACCTTTCACTCTTAGCAGTGAAAGCTACTCGTCAGGTACTGGAAATCCAGAATCAGAAGTTTCTGCATCTCCACTGCCTGAAGTTTCTGCATCTCCATCACCTTCACCAGTCCAACGTCCAAAACGAGAATTATCAACAGATGTTGAACGTGAGACTGCAAAATATACGAGGAACATATGCTCGTCTCTGTGAGTCGTCCGATTCTTCGTAGGAGGAAGAGGAAGGATTCTCATGCCGCCGCTATATTAGTCATATAGCGGCGGCATGAGAAACGTCTGCAAAGGATAGATGAAGTTAACGATTTATTTAAACAATTTATAGAAGAAATAGAAAATGTTAACAAATAAAAAGATAAATAAAAGTAGTTTATGGAAACCAGAAACTACTGTATATGCAAAATGTTTTAATTAACCATAAATAAATAGCTCATAACTCCACTTTATCCAACACCAGAATATAATCAATTATTTACTCCTTTCCTCTTAAGGTACATAATTAATAAATAGCTCATTAGTGGAATATTTTGCTTACTACTAAATGTCTTGGTTTATAAGTTTTGAGCAATTCTGTCACGCTTTGCATTTCCACCTTGCTTTTGCTCAATGACACATGATCAATAAATAATATACTCCGAGGTTATGATTGCCTGGATCCTGGAAAACAAAAAATGTTACACTTGTTATATATGTACAGTACATAATACCAAAACTTAGGGTAAAAAAAATTAATGTACTTTTTCCAGTTCGGTATTTTCTTCTTGTAGGATGCCCCCTCTTGTAATACAAATATTGTGTAACACGCAACAAGCCATTACAACAGATGGTATCAACTCCATTTTCGACATGTCTAAATAATGCAGTCTTCTCCATCTTCCTTTCAGGTGAGCAAATGACCGTTCAATAACACTTCTGGCTGATGATAATTTGCTATTGTACCGGACTTCGGTAGCTGTCAAGTGCCCATTGTCAGGATATGGTTTCATTAGTTGCTTATTTATTGGATAAGCACCATCTCCAACAATATGGGAGTCATATGGAAACATTGTTTCAGCCTCCCTGGCTATTTTTCCAGATAATGTAGAGCGAGCATAAACCTCGGCATCATGGACACAGCCACATTCACCAGCATGGCAGGAGATGAAAACCATAGAATTGTCACACACAGCTGAAAACAAGAGAGTTAAAAAACATTATTAGAGTACAGATCTGTACTGTAGAACTTCAGATTGAATTAAGAAAATTCATAGAAAGTGATTGTCTATATTACTGTATAGAACTACATAATTCATAACAGAACAAATTTGTTAATGTTAATGTGACAATTTTCTATTCATGGACTAGATCACTTTGTATCAAAAGTGACATCACATACCTTGCAAGATAATAGAATGGTAGCCGTGGCGGTTTACATATGCGACTGCATATATTCGTGGCGCTGGAATTTCAATGTGGGTGCCATCAATAGCTCCTACTACACCTGGAAAACCACTCTTGTTGTGGAAACTTTGTATAATTTCTTGCACTTGCTCTTTTGAAGGCCATTTTATAAACTGTGGTGCAAGTTCTGAGAGAGCAGTGCATGTTGTTTGCACAACACGAAATAATGTTGATTTGGATACACCAAACCTGTCACTAACAGACCTACAATATATTAAATATCTTATTACTACGTGGAAATTACTATAAAGAGATTAGAGAGTAATCCTGCAATTTACATCTGTCAATAAATGACTGATTCTGTCAATATTGTATAAGATTTCACTATACAGTAGTTTAACATATACCAAATGCCTAAAATGCAATTAGTCATATTAAAAAATAGATATCAAAAATGTTATCTCAAAAATAAACTGAGCAAAAAAATAAGTCAACTCTTTTGAAGATGACAGGATTAGATAAAAACTTAAAATGATAAATTGCAGTTTTTTTGCAGTTAATGTTGATCGACATAAACTTCAGGATTACTGGTTGGCGTTATTTCGTAATACGTGTTGTTAATATTTACCTGTATGCCTCACGGTTGCCCAAAAACTATAAGGTCATCAGCACCTTATCACATGCTGTCAAAGACGGTCTCCCTGCTCTGTTAACCGCATGATTTGTAATTTTTGGCATCAGAAAATTACTGAGTGCTTCAAATGAAGCCCTACTGAGCCTAAAGTGAGATTTGAAGTCACTAGAGCTGGAAAAAAAATAATAATAGCGTAGTCCTCTAGTGGAGTTTTTTCTATATGGGTCTTATCCTACCTGTATAACGGAACAATCTCGGTGATGTAATTTTTTATCCGAGGAACATATGCTCGTCTCTGTGAGTCGTCCGATTCTTCGTCGGAGGAAGAGGAAGAATCTGCTTCAAATATATGCAAAAACGCGTATTTTAACGTCATAGCTCCTGTCATCACGTATCATCGATAGATATAGACGCCGCCATTTTGTTTTTCCTTTCAGCCATTCCTAAATGCCTACAAACTGCAGCGCACGCCAGCAGTAGCGGCGACGCGGAACGACCGCTATTAAAGAACGCACCCAATGACGCCGTTTGTTCTGTTAGACACAGAAACACTTCAACTTTGTAACCAGTATGTTAAACAATACAATTTTTTAAATTAATTTTTTTAAATAAAAATACGTCGAACTTTTGTCTTTTTAAAAATTTTTTCTCGTCAATTATAAAAACAAATACGATAATCAGAGAGACAAAAGTGTTTATAGACAAAATAAAAAGACAGCGCGTCTGTAGCGCAAAATTCAAGAAAAATATGGCAATTTTAAATTATTTTACAAAAAATCCGAGCCTCAGGGCTTGTCGTTTTTTGCGTTTTTTTCGAAAATCCAGGTGTCAAAAGGGTAAACAAATGTTAGTGAATTAACTAATATGTTTTAAAAAAATTTCTAACTTTTCCTTTCTCGGTTAAGGATTGTAGACAGGTTTCTGAAGAAGTCTACTTATTCTATCTGCATCCAAACGTTTTACTTTCCTGGCCTATTATGTACGAGTATATAACACAAGAAAGTTTGCAATTGTGTTAAATTTGATCCTCCAGAATTTTTGCTTAACCTCGAAAAGTAAAAGAACAGAAATAATTTCCTATACATTTATGTGTCATTGGTGCCTACATTAAAAAAAGTAATTTCTACTCTAGAAGTTAAGTCGTTTATCTTTTTATAATAATTAATAATATAAAAGTTATTTTTGAAAACTATCTTATAACAGATTGAGCCACACCAAATTTTAATTTTGTGTTTTCCTCGTCTTTGTCACAATCAGTCTGTCTTCTATTATAATAAATGGTTCACTCATCAGGTCAATAATTTATCAAAAATTATTTAATATTCTCTGTGAACACACATGGCGCGTCATATTGAAAACAATGTCTTTCCCATTAATAATATTCCACACTAAATGAAATACATAAAAGAAACACAAAAAATGAACAACAATAAATAAAATACAAATACTATATCCAGAAAATAACGAAGAATACATCAATAAATAAAAACAGTAAAACTTAAAATAGTTACAGAATAAAGTCTGTTTATGTATTTAATCAACATTTCTTGCAAATCTTTTTGAATTTTGAAAGCAAAGATTATGAGTATTATTTGATATGTGCCTAATTAAATCTAAATACAGATGTATATCGTAAAATTCAACGTAGTCATCAGCTCTACCCACCAACTTACTCAAAGAACTGAGGATCATGTAACGGCAACTTCTCTCTGCATTTTCAACCGAACCTGTGGTCATTAGCTTTGAATGGCAACTCTTGATTGTTAGATGAAAGAAAGGATTGTGGAATGACATCCCTCACAGTACGCCACCCACTCTTTACAGCAAGTACTGATTGCCACACCTCATAGCATCATCTTCGCAGTAAACTTTAAAAACGATTTTACATCTGAGATTTAAAATCGTTATAAAAGTTTAAATTAGCATAAATTTGACCTTCTGTAATTCTAAGTTATATATTGAATAAAATTCGTTTTTTTCCCTGCAATTTAATCCTTATAAGCATAAAATTAAGCTGTAAAACTAAATTAGCTTTATGGAAAACCCCGTGAACTTTGACCTATCGTCCCGAAAGTTTTTCCAGCATATCACTGTTAATGAGAAAAGCTTAAGTTTCAAATTTCAGCTTTCTAGAACTAGTAGTTCGTTCTCGTAGAGAAAGTAGAAATTTTCTGTAGTGCCGAACGAAGAAAAGGAAAAAGGAGGAGAAGATGAAACTTCAGTTTTTTTGGCATTTCTGCACTTTTCAATTGCTTATATTTCGGCAACCGCTTTATAGAAAATTTTTAAATTTGGCACATTACCCATGAAAATAATTTCCTTTCGAACGAGATATTCCGAATTACTCCTGGTGTTTGGGAGCGGAAAAATCAATCTTCGAAAATCGGCAACTCTGATTCCCATTTATAGTTAGTCAATGACTTTTACTTGGCATAGAGTCACTGCCGTGACTTCTGATTTCAAGTTCAAAAAATTGATTAAGCTGAAAAAGATTTATATAAAAAAGACCGAAGTGTGCTACATTAAGTGAATAGGAAAATTATAATTTTTCAAGAAATACTCGCATGTAACTTGCGGAAAAAATTCCCCAAGAAATTAAATTGGAAATTACGAAAACGAAAACCGAATAAAGAAGAAGAGGCACTTGTTGCGCCTTTAATTTGCTGGGACAACATCAGTGGCGTAGCGTAGTGGGGGCGATAGGGGCGGCCCGCCCCGGGCGGCACTTTTAGGGGCGGCAAAATTTCACAATGAATAATAATATCTTGTAAAAATACCTAAATAAGGGGCAAAATTTTCCTCCGCCCCGGGCGGCTGACACCCACGCTACGCCACTGGACAACATTACACTTCCGGACTACCTCGGAACTACCCATGGCATGTCGTCCCATGTATGCTCCTAGTTCTACCAAGCCACATCCAGAGCGTGAGATGCCTAATATCGAAAGATTCATTGTCGGCATGAAAGATGTTCACAAAGAACACTATAAATTATTTGCTTTCGCAAAAGCACATACACCGACGCTTTTCTTTAGGCCCATTATTGATAAAGAAAGATCACCTATGCTACTGTTAGAAAATGCGGTACACAACCTAGCATTATGTACACATCCACACACAAAAGAATACAAGAACATCGTTACGATATTCTAAATAAAAATCATACCATCGTTCTGTCAATTTACGACACTGAGACCGGAGTGAAAGTCGGCCTACAAAATGTCACATTATTTAAAAAATCCTTTCAAACCGACCACATTAGGGGTCTAGAAGCTCTAGAAATATACAAGGACGGTCTCTCAGGCAATCGTATTAGCTATAAACATGGATAAAGTGTCTCGTATGCATGGCAGTGCCTTTATAAAAAAACCGGGTAATACCGACATAAATTAATTAGTAATTTTTTGTAATATTTTATGTCTTTTATGTATATCTGATTTATTTTTTTTAATTCTTAAAAAATACCAACGACTATATTTACTTATGTGTTTTTCTGTCTTTTCTGAATTTCGAGAACTGTTAGGTAGAAAAATCCCTGAACAGAACAGATATGGATAGTACAGGGGCAGAAGCACCCATTAACTATATAATAGAGGTTGAGGCGCACGTATTCAGCCAAAAACGTGAACGGTGAACGGACGAGCACCGCCATCTGGCAATTCTATACGGTCGATAATGGCGTTTGCTACGTCTAGAATGGCGAGTAGAAGATCGGCTAAACTTCTTTATTTTTTTGTGTTTGGGGTTAAAATTATGCCGTATTTTATTAGAATAATGATTATTTAAGCATTTTCGAATAATATTGTAAAGAAACAGACGATATTAATCCAGAAATTATTTAATTATTCAATTTTTTAGCGAGTGATGCGAAGTGCCTATAGAATTTACATATAATAGCTTATCTTAAGGGAGGTTTGTTCTTCCACGGCATCTTCTGCCATCAACAGCGTAATACATTTGTACATTTTGTAAAAATTAATTTTCCGAGTTTCTTTCAAATTTACATAAGCCACTACTTCCCTCGACAGAAGTATGAGGTAGTCCTATCGTCCCATCGACTGCCTCAATGCTAATTAAAAATAATTATTTAGTGTTATTAAACATCCTATAAATACTTTTAAACAGTTTAATCTGTTTATTTACATTTGCTGGTAACTCTCGATGTTAAATGTATCCGCCATTTTTTCAACAAATTTCCCGTGAGTCAATGCGCGACGTTTACTGAGTTACGTGATGTTGTGAAAGAGCGTCGCAAGGTCTTTTACCTAAACTTTAAAACGTCAAACGTGTACTTCTGCTTGCCGTACAAGTTTAACGTTTGCACTTGCGCCTCAACCTCTCTAATAACATCCAATGCAAACCAGAAGTTATGTTATTTAAAGTGAAAATTTTTCCCTGAAAGATGTTAGATAGATCACCGTCACAACTCTATTGTTAAAGGAAAAGCATTATGACAGGAGCAAACCACTACAAATGTAAAGTGGAGAGAATATACAGAGTATTTATAATTAAAGTTCCACTTTGAAATGGCCATAAAATGAAAACTACTGAACAGAATGTTATCAAACTTGGTAATAGTGTACATGACGTCATGGAATTTTTTATTTCCCGCGAAAAAAATAGTTTAAAAACTCACCACCAACGAGAAATGGCGCTGTATGCAATATTGTTAAACAAATTCGAACAGATTCGAAAAAAGTGATACACGATATAGTTCACGGTAAGCACTTTCAAACAGAGGAAGACAAATGACATAACAAATTTCTTCCTAAGTAATTTTACACTTCCAAAACATGTTAAATTATCATATTGCAGATTTGGCGGCTATAACAACTAAATCATGTGGCAAAAAAGTGGCTTCATTCATCCTATGGTATATTAAACAGAAGAAAATAGAAAATGTCACTTTCCATAATTCGATTATATCCAGTTCAATTTATTACTGTCTTTTACTTTCTCGGCTGTAATATATACATTACAAGTGAATTAGAATCATGTCAAATTTGAGCATCCGAGTTTTTTGCAAATCTTGACGTTTTAAGATTTGACGAAACCAAAGAAATGAAAAAACTGGCTAAAGAATTGCGCAGATATGTGCATGTTGGCATCTATTTTGTTTAATATATCAATTTGTTTTTTAAATTACTGCAACGCAATTCTTGGGCGATCTTCCTAAGGCAGTGATTCTCAACCTTTCTGAGGCCGCGGAAGATCATTCATATACTTTATATTACACGGAGCATTAGCATCAATACATTCAAAAATTGATAAGCAATTCCATGTTTACTATTCTCAGGAAACAATGAAGCAATAGAATAATACACAGTCTCTCGGACATCCTCCATTTTGAATCCGACCACTCACGTACGCGACCGCTCACTTTGAGCAACAACAGTGTCAGTCCTGACGTAGGCATCACCAATCCCGTTCCGACCCTTCGATCACATATTGAAACAAAATGAAAATGAGGCAAGTACAAACTCTTTCCTCCGCAACTAAATTAACATTATCTATGTGTTTTGCAATCTTCTCCTGTTTCAAATGGAGGTCACGAATAGTAAACCATTTGTAACCTGCTCTTATGATTCAAATTCTGCACACAGACTGCACTGCTCCAATCTATACAATATAAACAAGTAAATAATTAATAAAAAGCTTGATTTAGAAACTCCCCACTTTTATGTTAGTTTAATTACTATTAAATTAAACTCGAAATCAAAATTTACAACATTTACTCCCAAAGTTGTGATTACTGGTTCCTTAAATTATAAAGCACATCATAAATATTTTATGATAAACTGATTTATTACGATTTCTACTTTGAACTTTTTGATAAAGTTTCATTGAAGTTGATAAAGATAGATAAAACTTTTAGTTTATATAATACATTTAGTTATAAGAATAAATAAAATCATATAAACTATATCATTTGGCTAACAACCGAGGTAAGTAAGCGTAAACGATTTTATCTCATAAACTTTTCTTACATCCCTTCTATAATTTGCATACGATTCACATCACATTAAAGTTAAAATGCATCTTTTATTAGTAAATTGCTTTGTTTAATGTTTACATATTTAATTTATTTATTTACTTCACTATATTTATTTTAGAAACTAATATATACTTACCGATTGTTTCCAAATACTAATTTTTAATAGAAATGGAATATAAATATATAAGAAGGGTTGTCTCTACTACATTATCACGTATTGGATATTATATCGGTTGCCATCCTCAAATATCTGTTGCAGTCACCTTTATAATGTCAGTCCTTTTATCAATGGGATTATTAAACATTCCGTTACAGAAAGATGTAGAATACTTTTATATCCCATCCGATGCAAGAAGCAAGATTGACAGAGCAACTGTTGAATCCATTTTTTCCACGAACATGTCACAATGTGATTATAGAAGGATGACAAGGTTCGAAGCATTTGCAGCAATAATAGTTGTACCTAAAACCGGAACTTCTGTAATGGAGGAATCAATAATCGAAGATATCATTAAATTTGACGAAATTATACGAAATGTCACTATCTTCTGGAATAACGCATTCGTACGTTACGAAGATTTGTGTTGTAGAAAGGAAAGGAATAAATGTCAGGAAAACATTGCTTTGTATTTGAAAGGAAAAACAAATGACGTCAAACAAGGAACGTACAAAATCAAGTAAGTTTTTATTTTTCTTATATTTGAACATTCATAATGTTTGAAATAAACATTTCAATTCTGATAAGATAGAGTCAGTTACGGTTCCTTTAACCTCTACATAAACATTCTTTTAATTATTAATTTAATTTTGTTTTATCTATTATCAATTACAATTGGAAAATTCTTGAGATTTCAGACATCTACCCCCTTATTTACAGTAAAATTTTGATTCAAATACATAAAATACAACAAATACTGTGTAGTGCCACCAACTAAAAATCAAAATGCAAATAAAAATAATTAAGAGAAAAAGCAAAATTACAATTCGTTTACACGCCTTTTTGAAACAACCTGAAATAAATAGGTATATTTTATTACGTTTCTTCGTGATTTTACCCAAAAGAGAGTAGGCAGCCATGAACCAGATCGGTATACAACAGTCAACAAGAGATCGAAATTTAGCGAAGAAAACGGAATGCAAATAACTTGGTGTAGATTTTAACTTTTTATAAAAGACTGAGTTACACAATTGTATTTTTTATTAGTAACAACATACAGATTTAGCCTTTCAGATATTTTTAGAATCTTATTGTTTCAGTTACTGCGAAATGTGTCAATCAGTTTTACTTAAAAATCGTTTCGAATTCAACTTGACAAATATTCCTTGAGAATAATGGGCTATAGACATGTCTGACCAGAATACTTATCATAGAAACTTTTCTAAATAACCACACTAATGTTCAATACAAAGCTAAATTTAGCAATATTTGACGAATATATTCACTCACTTTGATAACCTTGAGCTCTTAATAATTCTTGAACACGGTTGAAATTCTAAAAACGGACATAATATTTTGTTCGCCCAAATCCGAAATTCAATCGTATTTTATTCGTCCAAAACAACCTTTTAGTGGTTATCGAAATACTAATGTTTGTTTAGAAAGGTCACTATCATCTTCTGAATGTGTGCGTTGCCATACACTTCTTTGGTGATGAAAAACTATAACAAGGCAAGAAGGACTGTGACCGTTCTTTTGGACTGATTGTCAATAAACCAAAAGCTACCGCGAATACGTGGAATGTCGCTTGAATTTGACTTCATGGTCTACATCTAGCCTATCTTTGGTGAAACAGCGATTATTACCAGCACGTTGACATTTGTCAAAAGTGAAATAGACCTCGTCATCCCTAAACACAAAGATTGAAGTGTCATGATTCCATTACGCAGCTTCAGAAGAAAGTTTTCTTGAGTGGCAAGTTGCTAGCGACCTTGTGGAAAGCCTTCGCTAAATGAAACGTATCAAGCATTTTTTAGCTTTTGTTCGAGAGTTCTCGAAACGTCGAGATTTGCAAAAAAAATGTGGACAGACAAATATGACAAGGTTATAATACTCTCCTGTATTATGCTACAACAATCGAAAATTAAAAGTTGGCTATATTCGGTCAGAATTCTCTGTGCTGATTACTGCAAATATATAATTTTAAAACCTTTCATGAGATTATATTTATTAAATGAAATACGGTTAATTATATATTTGTCATACTTTCATTCTTGATATATTTCACCACATATCGAAAAATGTCAGTTTGACAGTAACAATATTGTATGCAAATCGCCTATCTACATATTAATTCCCACGAAGATAAAATATATTGTAATATCAACATTAAAAATACCATTTCAATAATCTCGCCAGTTTATATAACTATACAGAAATTTTTAGCACTTTACATAATTTTGAATACCTCGCTTGTTTAGCAACATTGACATCTCATCTTGTCACGTACAACGTGAGCTACTAGGCAATTGTGCCCCATGGTAGGTTGTGACCTACGATGTGACAAAGTTAGTAATTATATATTTGTTTTTTACGCGGGGAGTGGGAAAATAATGCTTACCGGGAGGTCTTTTAAGGGTAACTGGCCACTATTCAGGCATTACTGACGTGGAGAAATCCCCGAAAACTGCACGTGGCAAGCCCGTCCTGGTGCAGCGCCAACCTATGACCGAACTCCCAGTGTTCAGGAAAAGAAACCGCTTTGCCACTGGTCCTAATGGGCAGTTTCTCTACTCCTATTTTTTAGAGCACCCCCTTGCGTTAAATATATGCTAACAATAAAAATAATCTTTATATTCAGTCACAAATAATTTAAAAAAATTGCATTGAT
This sequence comes from Centruroides vittatus, assembly GCF_030686945.1. Classification (NCBI taxonomy): domain Eukaryota; kingdom Metazoa; phylum Arthropoda; class Arachnida; order Scorpiones; family Buthidae; genus Centruroides; species Centruroides vittatus. Next base: position 6,416,731 of record NW_027122385.1, read on the forward strand.
GCAGACTAAATAAATAATTTTTTGTACATTAAATACAACACGTAATGGGTGTTTTCTGACAAATTTTTTTCGGTTTGTTTTCTCGACTAGTAAGGTCTCAATTGTGAAAGATGAGAATTGCATCGATCTTCTCCGTTAATTTCCTTGATAACATAAGTGACTGGGTTAATCACAGATATTACTTTGTAAGGACAATCCATCTGCTTTGTATCTTATGACATGAATCTTTTGGAAAGTACTAAATCTCCTTTTTGAAGAGCCATTCATTTATGGTGATCATGTTTTTATTTGTCTGAAAGGCTTCTCGAACATCTTTTGAAGCGTTCTACACAGTTATTACTCAATCAATGATGATGTCTTCAAAGGTATCTCCTCGTTCTCTATGATTTTTGCCTTTGCTATTTTTACTTTCCTAGCTGTTATTCAGAGGGTAAGTATGGCAATCCGGCAAAAAATCAGCCACCAGATTTTTACATTTTTGGACTGAAGACACCTTGGAACTTCGAGAAATACAAAAAAAATCGAGGTTCTTTCTGTACGTATAAATGTGTCTGTATGTATGTCAGGGCACAATTTTGTTCACCCTGTTTGAAGTTTAATAATTTCTGTGATTTTTGTCGATACTTTTTGAAATTTGGCACGGAAGTTTGCTTTTTCAGAGGATTAATAGTATTAAGTTTTGGTGATTAAAGGTCAAGGGGTGGGAAGAGAGGAGGATGTATGTATCTCGAGTAGGATCAAACTTAATGACGATTTTACTCCTTAATAGCATTTACAATTTTTACAAAACTCATCCTACCCTCAAAATTAAGCTTTTTGCCATTTTATAATAAATAAAAATATTAAAATATTTAATAATAAATTATTATAACATATGATGCTCACACACATTTAAATGAAAAGTTAAGCAACTTACGCTGAATTTTTTGGTTCTTTTGTTGCACTGGATTTATCTATGAAGTAAATAAAATGGCACATAAACTATATAGGTTTTTGTTTTCACGTATTGTATGCTAATATGGTACTTTTAAGTAACGTTTCCAAGCAGCTACATCATCGTTATTGTATGTTTTCAAGAGTCTGATTTATTCTTTCAACTAAGGTTTTGTTAATAACCCCTAACATACTTTGCATACTTTGTTTCGTACATGTCTCAGTTTTCAGTTTTCAGTTTTCTGTTCTTCTCTATGGTTTACTTTTTCGTGGACTCGAATCTGTTGCTCTGCTGTTCCTTGAAATGTGTCCTAGCTTTAGCAGCGAAAACAGTTTGCATTTTCCATTGGCATTAGATAACTCCAAAGTAGTGACTTTGTCCTTTTTTGTTACTTAGCAGCAGAATTCGGCTGACTTATTGCTTTTTTGGGGTTTTCTTTGATTGTATTAATTAGTAAGGAAGTAGTCTTAACATTAAGTAAAAGTATTGAGTGAGTGATTAATTAGATTGTTGCTATCTCGTTTCCACTCTCTTAAACCATAAAAGCAATGTAATTCGCTTTTCAAATTTTTGGCAAAGACGTTCGTTATTTTCAGTCATTGATCTTGCAACCAATTGCATATTGCCAATCTAAAGCAGATTCTTTCCATTTACTGATTCCCACCGGCAATATTTCACTCTCTGCTAACTTTTGGTAGTTTTTAATAATTTATACATGTTGTATCGTTTCCTGCACTTTCCATTTTACAGCAATTAAACTCTGATAATGATTGGGTCAGATCTGGGTACAGCTTGTATTTTTATTATGGTGTTGTTCATTTGCTGCTATTTGTTCCTTTTCTCCTGCATCATTGTTTTCATTAATTACACCACATGCATGGTCGCTTCCAATGTTTGACTTCATTATCATCAATAATCGAACAATTATTAATAGTGTTCTTATTTGTCACTTATTCTGATTTTTTACTTCAATCTTCATGTAGATTACGGAAAACATTATTATCTAAAGCCGGCAAAGGGATAATTTAATTAAAAAATGAAAATAAAAATCGAGAATGTCCAAGTTAAATGGCTTAAGACTCATTGTACATCGATAAGTCTGGCAACTTTGTATTAAGTAAAAAAGTATTTAGCATGCGCACACAGTTATTATTGAAGGGCCTTGCTACAGAAATGTATGTGCTTATAAATAATTTTTATATTAACTATATTAATTTTATATTTACGCATTTCAGTTTTCTATTTTGAAACTTTATTTGCTTTCATATCACTTGATATTGTTATTATTTTTTCTACGATAACAAAAATCTTCTAATTTGTATTCATTTAATAATTCATTACATTTACTTATAGATATCCAGCCTATATAACTGATGCTGTCTGTTTTTCAATTTGGAGGAGTAACTGTAGATGGTGAAAATATGATTCGAGATTCTAAAGCAATTAGATTGGGCTATATGATGGACCATACCACGGAAGAGAAAAAACAAATGGCACTAAAATGGGAACAAATGTGTTTAGAAACGTTAGAAAATATTCATTTCAAGAATATTAAAATATCTAAGTTTTTAAGCCACGGTGTCGATGAGGAAGTTAACCGTATTGGAGAAAGTCTTTTCTTTCTAGCAATCATTATTGCTCCAATTATGTTGTTGTTTTCAGCAATTTCTTTCTTATCAACTGATGCTGTCAGTAGCAAACCTTGGTTGGGTATTGCTGGTGGTGTATCACCTTTCTTAGCAACTGTTGCAGCATTTGGTCTATTATGTTACTGCAAAGTGGATTATATCTTATTAAATATTACGATTCTTTTCCTAATGTTAGATATGTCTTTATGAACCTTTATATAATAAAAATATTTTACAAAGAAAACTGTTAGCTATATAAAATACTTCAGGTAAAAATCTATTATACATAATCTCTTACATTAAAGTAATATATCTGGTATTTTTTCAGAATAATATACTAGGAGTTCTAAATTAGCTTTCTTGTTCTTTTCTAAAAAATATAAAAGATTAGTCTTTTTATTATGTAAGACTTATATTTTTCAAAGTACAAAAGTAGTAACATATATTTCTTAACGGCATTTAGAATATATTGACGTATTTGAGATATTATAATTTATTATAGGAAATGAATTATAACTTTTCCAATACGTTAATATAATTCATGTTAAATTAAATAATAAGTGAATTTTGAAATTTATCTGTTCAGTTTAATATACATTAAAACATAAATCACAAAAATAACAGTAAATCAATAACGCAGAAAATACGAACAGAAACTAATCTCGACCCTAAAAACATTTTTTAAAGTTTATCGAAACAAACTGATTATTATTTTTCTGTAGTTGGTTCATGCAATAATTTCGCATTTGTATTGCAGGTATAGGAATGGATGACTCATTTATATTGGTAGCTGCATGGAGAAGAACTGACATCAACGTTTCTGTACCTGACAGAATGAAAGTCGCTTATGCCGAAGCCGCAGTGTCCATCACGATTACGTCTCTGACAAATTTTCTTGCATTTTGCATGGGGTTTGCAACACCATACAAATGTATTCATATATTCTGCGCGTATTCATCTCTTGCAATCGTGCTAGACTATGTTTATCAGTTGTTTTTTTTCGGAGGACTCATGGCGCTTGATGAATATAGAGAGAAGAACAATCTTCATTCTGTGGTTTGCTGGCCAGTTGAACGGAATCATTTCAAATCCAAAAACGAACTAGATATGAAATCAATAGAGAAGAAAGAAAACATATTCATGGCATTCTTAAGTAATGTTTTAGGTGAAATACTTCGAAAATCAGTTACTAAAGTTATCGTTATTGTTGCCTTCATAATGTATTTAACGGGTGCAATATACTGTATGAATTTCGTTGAAGAAGGAGAAGATTTTATTAAGTTTGTTCCATATTCTAGTTATATTATTGAATACAAAAACCTTGAATATAAGCATTTTTCTAATTATAGTCATCAAGTGCAAATAGTCATTAACCAGACATTAGACTATTCGAATGTCACCGTCCAAAATGACGTAGAAGATCTTTTGCAAAGTTTCGAGTCTGCTCCATTCATATCCGATTCGTCCACCACAGAAAGTTGGCTGAGAGAATTTCTGGCATTCACTAAATCTCCGGTTGCGAAGTTTTCGCTTTCTGGTTACAATTTGAGTGACTCCGAAGACTTCCTGAATGCATTTAGAAATGTTTTCTTGAAAGTAAAAGTAGCAAACAGGTTTAGAAATGATGTTATCTTTAACGAAGAAGGTGATAAAATCACTGCATCGAGATTTCTCGTTTCGAGTTATGAGGAAAAAATTCAAATGGATGAAAAATCTTTCTTTCAAAATGTTAAAAAAATTGCCGACAACAGCAAACTTCCTGTTGTAGCATACAATTTCATATTTATGTATTATGAACTGTATATTAATCTTTTTTCAAACTGTTTAAAAACTGTATGTTCTGCGGCCGCCATAGTAATTTTAGTCTTTCTGTTGTTTACTTCGAATTTACTGTTTCTTTTTTCTATTGCTGTAACAATTGTTTCTATTCAAGTTGGTTTGATTGGATACGTGTCCTTATGGAATGTGACTGTGAATTTAGCTAGTTTAATAACATTTGTGATGTGTACGGGATTTTGTGTAGATTACACAGTTCATACGGCTTACGCATTTATCAATTGCAAGAACAAAACACCAAACGAAAAAATCAAAAGTTGTTTATATGCTGCTGGATACCCAGTAATACAAGCTTGTGTTAGTTCACTATTGGGTGTTTCGGTGTTATACTTTGGTCCCGCCGAAACGATTGTTATGGTTTTTAAAATAGTAACTTTAATGGTGATATTTGCATTGTTTCACAGTCTTTTCGTGTTGCCAGTATTTCTTAGTATCTTAGATTCTGTTCAGTTTTGTCGTTTGAATAATAGTAAACGGCACATTGATTGTACAAAAACTGAATTGTCGGAGTGAAACTCTTAGATTTGTAAAAGTAGTTTATCCATTGTCGTATAATGGTAATTTATATTTGTATACAGTATAAAAAGTACCTATATGCATTTAAGTATATTTCATCAAACGAAATGAATTTTCATAGTAACGTATTAAATAAGATATCTTTAAATGTCTATAAACGCGAGTGTATAGAATAAGCAGTCTCTGCCCAATTCTCTTTTGTATTTTTTTTTTTTTTTGTTTATTCTTTAATAGCTTTTGGCTACTGTATGGACGTAATTTAGTGTAAATAGATTGATTCCATATTTTATTGTCTATAAAAAATTTAAATAAAAATAGCAAATGATTGTAAAACTATTCAAATAAAACATTCGTATTATAGTATTATCAATGAGTTATTAAATAAAACGAAAAGTAATAAAACACATCAAACAACACGACGCAGTTATACGATTTAAGTGTAACAACTCTCCTTTGTCTGAACATTATTGAAACAATAAATGTGGAATTAATAAAAATACACTTTAATAATTTCCAAAGTAAAAATATCATAAAAAGAAAAGCAGTTACTCAATTGTAAAAAACGTAAATAATATTAATGTAAATACAGGTATGCAAATGAAAAATTGCCTGGATAGCATAGGACAGTAAATTCTCTTACATTTGTCCTTTTAATATTTAGACTCTTCGTTATCCGAACTGATCAAATCCAGCCAAAAATAATAATGATAAGGCATTGGAGTGGTTTAGCATCTTGTCATCGAATCGAGAACAAAGCAAACGACTTTAACAGAATACCTTCTAACTTAATTGTAATTGTTAACTATTGTCTCGTTAAAACTGCCAAAAATCCACACAATTACCAAGAAACTCCATTACACTCGCCAAACGTAATGCTACGGTGGAATTTCGTATCATCATCTATGATTATCCCTTTCTGTTTTTGAAGGAAAACACTGGATCTTGTCCAATAACATGTTCGATTAATGCCGCTAAATATGAAGAGTTGTCTATACACTGCAGCAGAGAATTTGTCCAAATTAGATTTATGCAAAATATACAAGTTCTATATATATATATATATATATATATATATATATATATAATATTGCAAATTTAATGTGATATATATCATAATAAAATCAATACTAAATTCTACAGTGTGTTTTAAAGATTTACCATTTTTTAAAAAACTTTTGTAATATTGTAAGAATTTTTTTTCGTGTTTTAACAGTGATAACAACAGAGATATCATTAAATCGTTACTGTATTATTACATTTACATTTAATTTATATTAACACAGCACTAGTAGTGCTCTCAATATCCAAAACAATCTAACACATATCTGATCTTGCTTTTATATGCGAGGTATGCTTTGTTTATAGAAGCAGCAGTTGTGTTTAAAAACGCAAAAATAAAAGATTTTGACATAAAGCAGTATGTTCTTATTAATGCTAAAATACTGTAATCATACCTCACAACTAGGGATTGCAATTGCTGGATCCCTCATCCAGCAATCCAGCTGGATCCAGCGCATTCTTCGGCCTGCTGGATCCAGCTCTTGGTGCTGGATCCAGCGCTGCGGATCCGCAAATACTCAATTAACTTTCTAAATAATTGCGCAAAAGTCTACGTTGTCGCGTTGCCGCTTTGCTAACTACTAGACTGCTACTAATTACTTACTAATTATTTACTCACTACTTTACTAACACTAATAATTAAATTACTTATAAATAAACTATACTTTAATCAATCCAGCAAAATTTAATAAAATAATAACGTATTCAATCGCTTTTAACAATCTTCCTCAGTTACAAAAAAATACAACATTAACTATAGAACATAAAATGTGTTTCGAATAAATATAAAAAGAATAGTGCTTAATTACATCCCATTTTTTTTAAACAAGATACATAGATGTACTGCCAGGTCTGATAATTTTCGTATTGTATACCGACGTAATCCCACTGTTTTCAAACTTTTAAGAAACGATAAAAAGAAAGAGGATTGGAATTCAACAATGGGTATATACTCAGTGCCTTTACACAACCAACGTTTCAATTCCAAGCTTGTTTATGTGGGTGCAACGATGCGCAGTTTAAAACAAAGGCTCAAGAGCACAAATATACAATCAGTTAGAACCTTGACAACACTGCGCTGACATCATACGCAAGACAGAAGGATGTTAACGTCCAATGGGATCAAACGGCAATTATAAGAACGACAAAGAATAGGCAAACGGTCAAAAATCTTGAGAGACTGGAAATCTGCAAAACGCACATGACAACTGGTTGTATAAACCATAGAGATGCGGACTCATTGCCTACCATGTGGAGATCCTTTTACATTAATTAATGTTATTAACGGACAATGCTGGTTTCGTTGTTATATCTTATATACAGTAATACCCCGAACTTACGCGATAGGTGGGACCGAGCGATAACCGCGTAAGTTGGGGTATTACTTCGCATATAAATACATACAAATTATTTTTAATTGGGGCCGGAGACTAAAGAAAACAACAATTTAGAAAAAAATGTTTAATAAAATCTTAGATAATACATATGTATAACAAATTATATTATTAAAATCGTAAATCGAAGTTATTTTGTTATAGAAGACTTCTTAAAATCTAACAAATTCGTCTGACGGCTCAAAGATTTTTTTCTCCCGCAAAATTTCCTCGTAGCATGCTAATAATTTTTTTATTTCTCGTTTTGTAGAAGAAATGCGCTCTTCGTTGGAGTCTATATTTTCTAAAATTTGTAACCTCTTTTTAATTAAACTGAGGCCTTCTGTCAAGTTTCCAACCGTCATTCGATCATCTGATTGAACTGGGTCTAAAGGATCAAGTTTTGCCAATTTACAAATTTTCGTTTTTATATCGAAGTCTTTGGAATGTAAAGTTAACATTATTAAAGATGGAGTTTTTCTTTTCTTGTTTGATGCAGAAGAATCAGTTCTACTTCGTTTGGATGACACAGTAGAGCCTCAAGTCTCCGTAGATATAACAAACACAGAAATAAATAAGACAAAATAAATTGTAGCTATGCATCGATTCCGCGCGACACGTCCGAACCTGTAAGCTGAACAATAGTTTGGGGGGGAGTGAGTAATCAAGGGTTGCGTGGCGCTCAAACAAAAGACGAATCGTCGAGATTTGAAAATCGTGTAACTCCGGGTTCGCGTAAGTCAGGGTAGCGTAAGTCGAGGTATCACTGTACAGGGTGTTTTTTTTTTTAAACTGGCGGTACTCAGAGACATCTGTAGAGCAATCTAACAGCCGGACTGTCGCCAAATTTGGGAGAGTGACTAAGGATGACATGGAAAAGAGATTCCGCAAAGAAAAAAGTAGTACCCAAATTTTCCGGTAGGGGTGGATTTGGCGCTGTTGTAGCGAAACAGCTAAGAATCTGCATAAAATCTAGCTGCAATTAACAAACACACGAATGAATAATCAGACAGAGGTTTCAGTGTAATAACGAAAGTTTAATTAATCAGCAAATAACCTCCCTTCTTCAATGTGATCATCGTCCTGCTGGACAACTCATTGCATCCTGAACACCGTGTTCTCTATGGCCGAACGTAACATGTCCGCAGGAATGTTCGTCACAGTTTGAGAAATGTTGTCCTTCAAAGTCATCAAGTTTGGGACACTACCAAGATAGACCTTGGACTTTAAGTAACCCCACAGGAAAAAGTAACATGGGGTTAGATCCGGGGAGCGAGGCGGCCATGCAAGTGGAAAAAAGCGACTGATGACCCTTTTTTCTGTGAAGTGCTGGTAACTTTTTCGCTACAACAGCGCCAAATCCTCCTCTACCGGCGAATTTAGGTAGTACTTTTTTCTTCGCGGAATCTCTTTTCCATGTCGTCCTTAGTCACTCTCCCAAATTTGGCGACAGTCCGGCTGTTAGATTGCTCTACAGATATTTCTGAGTACCGTCAGTTTAAAAAAAACACCCTGTATATATTTTTTCCGCTATTTATTTTGTTTATCTATATTTTGTCCGTTTGGACGTTTTCCGTTAATTTTTATATTTATTCCGAACACATTTTATGTTCTATATTTAATGTTCTATTTTTTTTGTAACCGAGGAAGATCGTTAAAAACGTTTGAAAACGTTATTATTTTATTAAATTTTGCTGGATTGATAAAGGTGTAGTTTATTTAACTTATTCTACTTCCACTACATAGTTTTATATACTTATAAATAACTACAGACTAATATGTAGAGCCTATATATGAAAACTGGTAAGACTGATAGCCACTTAGCCACTGATTATCCGTCCTTACATTATTATAATATATTAATATAAATTAATCAGTAGATTTGCCTTTGCTATTATTTAACTTAAAGATTACATTATAATTATAATCTAACTAAACATTTAAAGTTAATTATCTCTATCTCAAGTGTTAAACCGAACCAAAGTTAAGTTTACTACCTAAATGTGTAAAAAGTTTTACTGATTTATAGTGACCAGTCTAAATAATAAAAGCTTCTTAAGTATTTTTTACAAATGTTTTATTTCATTAAAAAAAACATAAGGATAGATAGATAGACAGATAATACTATTGCACCAAAAATACATCCACGCTGGATCCAGCTGGAATGATTTCAATCCAGCAAAAATCCAGCTGGATTCAAAACACTGCTGGATTGCAATCCCTACTCACAACGGAACTTTGCTAAATAAACAATTGCTTTCTTTGTGTTTAACCTGTAAATCAGTGACATTTGATCCGAATCAGAACAACTACGAACTCTAAAATATTCTAAACTAAGTTGCAGCCAATATCAAACATTCAATCTGTTCACTAATTCACTAATTCTACCATGTTCCTGAAACAACATTAGCGTATTATTTCAGAATAAATCGTAAGATTGTTTATCGTAGACAAATCTAACAACCTTGTTTAAAACCTTAATTGATTTTATTCATAGCTCATTTATCTGAGCTACACTCCGGATCATCCGTTTTCATTGCTCAACCCTTAAAGATAGATATCTGTACTTTGGAAGAAACCATGTCAGTCTACAATTTTTAAAAATTTTAATAAACAATTCAATTTTTTAGCAAATCCGTTCGTTTTAAGCAAGTTACGATAAAGTAATTATTTTTTAATTTATACTTTGGACTTTGGATAGAGTTTTATCTGATAAACTTCCTACAAGTAATATTTTTTTACTGTGAATTGATAAAATCAGGCAAAGTACGTACATCATTTGGCTTCATCATCAAATCCTATACAGACCGAGGTAAGTACTCGTGTACGATTTTATGGCATATATTTTCTAACAATACCTCTGTAATTTGCACACGATTAACATCATATTAAAGTTAAAATGCACTATATTCAAATATTAAAGTTAAAACTTTTAAATAAAGTTAAAATTACTTTATTTAAAAGTTTTATATTTAATTCAATATATTTTTTCACATACTTAGCTGATCGTTTCCAAATATTTATTTGAATAGAAATGAAGCACGAGTATATAAAGAGGATTATCTCTACAACATTATCTGGTGTTGGATATCGTATTGGTCGCTATCCCCAACTATACGTTGCGGTTACTTTTATATTATCACTCGTTTTAGCATCCGGACTATTGAATATTCCACTACAAAAGGATGCAGAATATCTTTATGTTCCATCCAATGCAAGAAGCTGGATTGACAGAGTAGCCATTGAATCAATTTTTCCAGCGAACATGTCACAATGTGATTTCAGAAGAGTAACCAGATTCGATGCAGCCGCAATAATAATTGTTACTCCTAAAAACGGTACATCTGTATTAGAGGAATCAATAATCGAAGACACCATCAAACTTGACGAAATTATACGAAATGTTACTATTCTTTGGAGCAATTCATTCTTACGTTACGAAGATTTGTGTTGTAGGACAGAAAGAAATATTTGCAATGAAAATTTTGCTTTAACGTTGAAAGGAAAAACAAATAACATTAAAAAAGGAACATACAAAATCAAGTAAGTGCTTTTTTCTTCTACAATTTGGGCATTGTGTAATGTTTAAATGAATATATAAATTGTGATAAGGTAGAGTTAATCAAAGTCTCATTCGTCTCGGTGTAAATAATTTCCATTACAAAATTACTGGTAATTGCCAATGTTTAAATGAATAAAAATAAAATTGAGTATTTGTTTTATTCGATAGAAGTTATAAATACTGTTATATAATGACTATTATAATTATTATTGCATTAATGTAACTGTAAACAATTAGTGTCAACTTGACTGATTACTTTGTTAGTTTCAGACATAATTACCTCGTGATAATTATTCGCACTGCAAAGTATGAATTTTAATTTTTTGGTCTGAAATTTGAAAAAATTGTAGACCTATAAATTTCCAATTCTGTCCGTCCGCTCGTCCGATGTCTATCCTTAATCTTGAGAAAGAAATTAGATAGAAGGAAGCATAAACCAGATTTCGAACCAGCAGAAGTAGAAGGTCTTGATATAATAGCTTCTAATACAGAGAGACACGTTATCTAGATTTAAACATTTTCCCTGAAAGGTATTAGATAGATAACTGGCACGACTCTATTGTTAAAGAAATATGATGTACAGGAGCAAGACTGTTTCACTAATTTGAAATGAAGAGCATATATTTTAAATTAATTAAATAAACAATATGATTACAAATTACAGCCCGGCATCATGATTTCCATACAAATCACCATCATCGAAGTTTTTCCACATTTGCATTATTTTTTATATGTTTTAAATTTTAATATATATTAAATTCATTTAATTCTTAATTTTTTCAGATTGTATTGTATTAATAAATTATATAAATATATGTTAATTAATAAGATTAATTAAACAATAGAAACTTTTGTAACTCGTGAATTTCTTTTTAAGTGCACAGTATTTAAAAACTCTTTCATTTCAGATATTAAAAATAAACAATTTAAAATTCTGTATAGGAATGGACTTTGAATAGTTCTACATGATGTCCCTGTTGAGTTCCAGTTTGAAATTATTGTGTTATTTCTTGTTTATTCTAAGTGGCATAGAATAGAAACGATATTTATATTATAAACTATGTAAATCAAGAAGAGTATAACTTTTCTTCTTGGTCTTTCACATGACATGTGTTTGTTACAAAGAATATTTGTTTTTATATGGAAGAAAGTCCAAGTAGACAAGTGATACTTAACTAAAAATAAAGGACTAAATGCACGTATCTTAATAAAAATTATGTTTAAGTTATATTTTCCATCATTTTCAAGTTTCCTTCTCATATCTGAAGATTATTTTCCAATATCTCTTATCACAAAACCAATAAATGTTTAATTCGCCTTTCGTATCAGTTTTTATCTATTGTAAGTCATTACTATCCCCAGCCATACGATCTGCTTCATCATATTCATTTCATATTTTAACTATTTTTAAACTATTTTTAAAATTTACTGTTTCTTTATTACATGTTATTGTCAAAACTTCTTTTTTATTTTCTTTATGATTGATTTATATTTTATTAATTATATTAATTAAGTTTATATTGATAAATATTTGAACGTAGTGTTACCGTTGTCACTTATTTATTATAATGGTGCTTTATCGTGCGGGATCTTTCGTAGAATATACAAAGAACAACTCCACTTTTAAATGCGGCTACGTCTAATACGTTTTCTTTGAGAAGCTATCTGCAATTCACGAACAAAATTTTAACTTTACAACATATAATATAAAATTAAACAAAACTTAAAAAACACACATGGTAATCAATAACTATGACTAACTAATGATAATCAACTAACTTAGAATGCCCTACAGGATCAGGTCATAAATAGTAAAAACTACAGAAAACACATATTCAAACATACAACACTCACAAATGACACTTGCAAAAAATGTCACATCATGACAGAAACTATACAACGCATGAATTCTGGTTGCAAGCTCTTGGCACAGACAGATATGGGCTTACAATACCGGGATTCCGGGATCCCGAATACCGGAATCCCGGACGATTTTTGTCCGTTATTAAAAACCGGTATTTATGTAAAAATACCGGTATTTTGGTATTACATTAGTTGATAAAAATTGAATTTATGCACAATATAAATCTAATTTAAAATAATATTAATTAATTACAAGAAATTTTTTGAAGATATACAAACAATTTCATTGTATTAAAATCTATATCAGGCACATTTATTACACATACCGAGCCGAGTATGGCACCATCGAGAAGCGGCGGTGTCGGCAATATAAAGCGATTGTTTATGTTTTACGTCTACTACCCAATGAATAGGTCTCGTTTATACAAATACATAAAGTAGTGTAACACAAAAATTATTAAATAGTTTAGATTAGATTGTTTAATTTTGCAAATCAGCTGTAGTGTTTACAAGTAAAAATTATATTTTATATTTTCAATTTTATTTTTCATTCCGTTGTGTCTTGTGGTGTGTGGATTATGTGCACTTGTTTTCTGGTTTTATTTCTAATAATTGAAAATTATATAACGGTATTTAAATACTGATTAATCCATATGAATTATATGATACGGTAAGTTTATATTTGTATTAATGTAAGTTAGAGTGTAATTAATTTACAAATATTAAAATTAATAGGCATAAACTGCTATACCCCCTGAAAGATGAATACATTTACGGAGCACCGAAAAGGACAGGACGAAACTTCAGTTTGGAATCATTTTTTGATTGAAAAAAACGGACAGGTTGCTAAATGTAAAAAGTGCGCGAAAGAAATAAAGTGTACAGGAGGATCCACAAGTGGCCTTCATACTCACTTAAAAACGATACATGGACTAAATCTTAAAAAGAAATGTGAATCCCCCATGATGTCGAATCAAGTGTTTCTAAACAGCCTAAATTGTTAATAACAAAGTATTTTAAAAATAATAAAAACGAAAAACTTTCAGAAGTGCTTGCCCGAATGACAGCTCGCGATGGTTTGTCTTTTAATATTTTTATAAAATCGTATGACATAAGAGAAGGCTTAAAGGCAAGAGGATTCAAAGACATACCAAAATCTGCAGTCACTATTAGAAATATGGTACTTGAATATAGTAAAATTATTAAACAGTCTACAGTGCATGAAATTTCTAGACTGAAATCTGAAGGTAAACGTTTCAGTATCACATTTGACGAATGGACATCTATTCGTAATCGGCGCTACATAAACATTAATGTACATTCTGTTGGAGGAACAATGTGGAATATCGGATTAGTGCGCGCTTACGGATCCGTTCCAGCAGAAAAATGCTTATCCCTTGTAGAAGAAAAATTGAAAGATTTTAATTTAGATATATCTAAAGACATAGTTGGAGTAACTACTGACGGTGCGTCGGTTATGGTAAAATTAGGAAAAATTATAGAGGCTGAACATCAACAATGTATGGCACATTGCATAAATTTAGCAATTACTGATGTTTTGTATAAGTCAACTTTGAACCCGAGTGTGGATATTGATGTTGTGGAGCAAAATTATAATGATGACGATGTTAATGATGTTGACGATGACGATGATAACAATGACGACGATATCGACGAAGAAGATGGTTATGGAATTATTATAGAGTTAGATGCTAGTATTACTACAAGTAATATAAATATTAGACATACTGGTATATCATCTCTAGTTTCAAAAATTCGGAAAGTAGTGAAAACATTTAAAAATTCACCTTCTAAAAATGATAAATATTTACAAAAGTACGTGAGAGAACAATTAGGTAAAGAAACAGCGCTAAAATTAGATTGTCAAACAAGATGGAACAGTATGTTATTTATGTTAGAAAAATTTGAAGAAATTAAATTTTGTATTCAAAAAGCGCTTATTGACATTAGTTCCGATATTCATTTTTCTGACGAAGAATTTAATTTATTATCTTCAATTATTGCTGCTCTTACTCCTGTAAAATTAACAGTAGATGCATTATGCCGAAAAGATGCAAATCTTTTGACGGCTGACGCTTCTTTAACATTTATGTTAGATACTCTTTCCCAGCAAAAATCTGCAATTGCATTAGAATTATTGGAAGCATTAAAATCTCGAATTTTACTGCGACGAACTGAATTATCACAAATACTTCAGTATCTGCAAAAGGGCTCACAAGATGTTGGAGAAGTATTTAAACGCATATCCAAATTTACAATCATTAAAAAAATTGTAAGCTTAACTAAACGGCTCACACATGAAAATCTAGAAGATACAGAAGATATGGAAGTTGTGCAAGAAACATCCCTTCCAATATCTTCCCAAATTAGTAATGAAACAGTATTAGAATCTGACAAGGTAAACGTAAACGCATTAAAGAAAAAACTACAGGCAGCAATAGACGAAACACTAAATACTTCACCCGTGCCTGCGTTTAAAAAAATTCCAGGTCTGGAACAAAAAATAAAAGATGAAATTACTTTTTTTGAAAAAACAGGAACAAAAGGAACGTATTTACAAAATGTGTATGATTTCTTAATGACAATAGTGCCGACAAGTGTAGAATCAGAAAGAGCTTTTTCGGCGGCTGGTTATATTTGTACGAAAATTCGGTCCTCGCTTGATGATGAAACGATTGATTGTTTATGTTTTTTAAGAGCATACTTTAATAAACAAAACGCAAGTTATTAATATTATTTCATAAATACTTTCAATTTAATTATATTTTTTGCTTCTTTAATTATGTAATGCCATACGAGCCTATTATATGTAAAACTAGCAGGTAGACCCGGCGTCGCTCGGGCAAAAGTAACGATAGTAAAGATTAAGATTATTACGTTATAGTCAACCTTACCCGTTTTTACAGAATGCAAGAATTGGGTCCCCCTGTTTCCAGACTAATTAGAGAATTTTTAGGTGGGTCTAAAAATATTTCGATTTTCCGCAAAAACGAAAAAAAACTGCATCTGCATCTTGCACGTTGCTTTCTCTTAATACTTCCATTGTTACGTAACGCTTTCATTGTTGACACTTCCATTGTTACTTAACACGTCCATTGTTGACACTTCCATTGTTGATGGAAATGTTAAGACTTAATTTTGTCCCTCTCCCCCGTAGGGAGGAATTTCGAAAAATCCCTTCTTAGTGTGCATTCTCGTGACGTACCCTAACTGTGTACCAAATTTCAACTTTCAACTCCTAACCGTTTGGGCTCTGCGCTGATTATTATTATTATTATTATTATTATGTTGGGTTAAGTGAAATATACTCGGTTAACACCGGTGGCTGTGTACTATGCCGGACCAAAGTCAAGGCATAGTAACCAAAACAGTAATTAAAGAAGTGTATCAGTGTGTGTGTGTCTGTATTCAAGAATTTTCTCACAATGTGACATGTATTCAATATAGTGGCCTTCTGTAGTGTGATGTATGTGTTTCTATTCAATTCTAATGTGCCCATGCTTTTGTGTAGTGTGTGTGGTATGACACCTGTAGAGGAGAGAACAACAGGTACAATAAACACCCTATTCATCCTCCACAGATGCCTTATTTCCTGGGCGAGTTCTGTGTACTTGCTAATTTTTTCAGTGCATGCGTTTTGTATATTGTGAGTGTTTGGAATGGATATGTCTATAATGTATGTGATTTTATTGTGTTTGTCAATGAGTGTAATGTCTGGTCTGTTGTGGTAAATTGTTTTATCTGTGATTATGGCTCTGTCGTAGTACATTTTGTGCTTGTTGTTTTCCAATACTGTCTGTGGAATGTATTTGTAGTATGGTTCGTGGATGTCTACTAATTTGTGTTTCTTTGCAAGCTCTTGGTGTATTATATTTGCTACTTGATTATGTCTGTGTAAATAATCTGTCTGTGCCAAGAGCTTGCAACCAGAAGTGATGTGTTGTATAGTTTCTGGCATGATGCGACATTTTCTGCATGTGTCATTTGTGAGTGTTGCATCTTTGAGTATGTGTTTTCTGTAGTTTTTAGTATTTATGACCTGATCCTGTATGGCAATCATGAATCCTTCCGTCTCCCCAAAGAGGCATCTCCGAGCTAACCAGCTATTTGACGCAGTTTTGTCAACAAAATCCTGGGCCAGATCATAAGGATGCCTGCGATGGAGTGCCTTTCGAGCCCACGATTGCTTAATGGTGTCTATGCTTTTTATATGTTGTGTTGTGTCCATATGATGTGAGTGTAAGTTTAATGGTGTGTTATTCGAGTCTGCTAGAGTTACTGCTTTATGTAATTGTGATGTTTCTTGTTTTTTATAGAAAAACTCTCGCAGTGACTGTATTTGTTTGTAGTGAAGGTTAACTATGTCAATCAGGCCACCTCCGCCATCTTTACGTGGAAGGGTTAGTCTTTCTATAGCAGATTTAGAATGATGTTGTTTATGCTTAGTAAGTGTAGTTCTTGTTTTCCTTTGGAGTTGCTCAAGATCTGTGTGAGTCCAATGTATAACTCCAAAAGAATATGTGAGTACTGGGATGACATATGTGTTTATTGCTTTAACTGTGTGTTTTGCATTTAATTGTGTTCTGAGAATAGCATTTAACCTACTTTGGTATTCTTTAATTAATCTTTGCTTTATTTGTGTATGTTCTGTTAGTTTGGCCTGTTGGAATCCTAAATACTTGTAGAACTCGCCCTCTTCCATGGATTCAATAATGTCTCCATTTCCAAGTGCAAAATCTTCTTTCTTCAGGATTCCTTTTTCTATGTGAAGTGTTTTGCATTTATCTAGGCCAAATTCCATTTGTATGTCCTTGGTGTATGAATGTGTGATTTGTAGGAGTTGATGAAGTTGTTTTTGTGTGGATGCATAAAGTTTTATGTCATCCATGTACATGAGATGTGACAGTGTAAACTGTGTTGTTTTTTTGTGTCTGATATTGTAACCATATTGCGTGTTGTTTAACATGTTGGATAATGGGTTCAGGGCTAAGCAGAACCAGAGAGGACTCAAGGAATCTCCTTGAAAAATTCCTCGCCTAATAAAAATTTGGTTTGTTTGTATGGAAGTGTTATGGGCCCTGAGATGTAGTGTTGTTCTTCAGTGCTGCATAGTGTTTTGAAAGAATGCAATGAGTGATGGATGTATTTTGTACATGTGTAGGATATGTAGCAGCCAACTGTGTGGAACACTGTCGAATGCTTTTCTGTAGTCTATATATGCCATGTGTATGTTTCTGTGTTGTCTGTGTGCTTGCCGTATAATGACTGAATCTATGAGTAACTGTTCTTTGCATCCCCTGTGGTTTCTACGGCAACCTTTTTGTTGTTCTGTAAGAATGTCGTGTTCTTCAACATGTTTGTATATTTTGTTTGCAATACAGGATGTCAATAATTTGTACAGTGTTGGAAGACATGTAATTGGTCTGTATTGTGTGGGGTCTATGGTATTGTTGTTTTTATGTTTCATCTAGGTGATGCCCTGAGTAAGAAAATTTGGCATGTCTTGTGGATTGATGATGATGTGTGTTAGGTGTTTAGCTAGTTCTTGGTGCAGTGATGTAAACTTTTTGTACCAGAAATTGTGAATGTTGTCTACACCAGGTGTCTTCCAGTTGTGTGTTCTGTTAACAGTGTATTGGAAATCATGTATGTTTATTTCAGCACAGGGCATAGTTGGTATGTTGTGCAAGTTTCTGTTCTCCTTCTCGATCCAGCCTGCATCAGCATTATGCGTGACAGCACTGGACCAAAGAGAAGACCAATATGTTGTGAGTTCTTCTTCTGTTGGTGTGCCACTGTGCTGTGTATCAGTGTTTGCTTTGTTATTAATTTGTCTGTAAAAGAGTTTTTCATTGTTTGTAAATAATTTATTTTGTTGTTTTCGTAGTGTACATGTTTTGAATCGTTTGAGTCTACGTGCTTTGGCAGCAAGTTTTTGTTTTAGTGTATCAATGTATTCTGTGATGCGTGTGTTGTGATGTTCATGTTTTGTGTGTGTTTTTATTTTCTTGAAAATGTTTTTGAGCTGTTTCCTTAATTTGGGTGTTATGTTGTTTTTAGTGTATTGTGTTAGCCTGCCTAATTGCTGTCTAATGTCATTTATTTGTGTTTCTATTCTTCTCTGCCAGGCAGGCTTGTGATAGAATTGTGTTTTCTGTGTATTTGTCTGTGATTGTACTTTCAGCCCATGGTGTGTCACTACTGTGACTGCTCCAGCATAAACTAATGTATGAATGTCTGCGAGTGTAGAAATTGAATGAATGTAGTGTGGTAGTAAGTGAGTATTTACTTAATTTAGTGTTTTTCCTACTTCCTTTGACGTGTCGATTTTTGGTATTCGTGGTCGTTGTGTGGGATCTGTGCCTGTATATTTAGTGAGTGTTTCCTGAAATATATGTGAGAGCGTATTAACTAAATCCATGTCTATGTTATCAGTGATTGACAAGGAAGTGTCTGTAGTATCATTAGTGGTAATTGTTGTATGTGTGTTATTATCAATGCTTGTTGCTGGATTATTCTGACAGGTTACGTAATCTTCATTAATGTTAGATGTTTCTGTCTGTTGATGTGTTTGATCAGCAACCTGTTGTTTGATAAGTTCAAGTGTTGTTTGTGGAATAAGGTTGTTGTGTATAATTGTTCTTTTTTGATCAACAACCCTTTGTTCGGTGACAGTGAGATGAGGATACTGTTGTGTGAATCTATGGTGTAGTTGTTGTCTGTATGCTGTCATGTTTGTTTCGAGTTTTGTGATTGTGTAATAAGTACGGATGATAAACTCATTCATTTCTACTGTCCATTTCATCCGTTGGCGTGGTTTTCCGGCTTTTGTGGTCTGCGGATGCATTGCCACAGAAACACCAAGGCTGGGTTGGTTCCTCACATCTGTTGAGGGCATTGCAGTAGCCATGCTTGGGCCGGTGCTGCTTTCGCCACCGGTAACCAAGGGAGACTGTGGTGGCCTATTTTTCGAACGTGAGCCTCTGCCTAACCCACGAACGCGGACCTTGTTAACCCGGGCGACGTCCGAGCCGGTATCACATTTAGATCTAGTTATTACCATAATAAATATCTCCACAGAATGTGGGTGTGGTCACTCTTAGCTTCATTTCTCCCCATAGACCTTACTGGCATGGGTGTCCCTACCAGGAGCTTGTGCTCCAGCCTGCATTGCCCTATGGATCAGTAAAATTACTAGGCTCTCCCACCACGACCAGGTGGTGACCACGGGAGAGTTATTATTATTATTATTATTATTATCAACTCGTCTCGATTATATATATAGATGTAACATAGAATTTAATATGTACTTTTTTTTACTTGCACGTTTTTTTGTATCTATCTACTCCTACTCTCTATGTAATAAAATAAATAATATCTACTCATTTCAGAACAATATTTATTGGATTTCATATATTATTTGTTAACAAGTCAATATAACAACTGAGGTAAGTAAAAATATAACTAGTAAATTTTTTATTAATAATACCGGTTTTAATACCGGTATCCCGGTATTTCAAATTTCAAATATCAAATGTCGGTATTCAGATTTTAGTTCGGTATTGTAAGCCCTACAGACAGATTATTTACATAGACATAATTACCGTATATCTCGGCAGATAAGACGATAGTTAAATCATACAAAAAGGCCCCTAAAATCCGGGGTCGTCTTATAGGACAGATATAAATTTCAATCTAATTTTTTTGTATCAATTAAAACCATTATAGAAAATGGACAAATTTTAATTACTTACTAGTAGAGAGTAAGGTATGTGCACAAAATAAAATAGCCCGTACGACGTTTTTGTGAATAGTCGAGGTCATTACCCGAATGCCAAATAAGTGCGAATGTTTGCAACAATCGCAAGGCAGTGCAAGAAAATAAAATTTGTTCCAAAATAATTGTAAAAAACGATGGAGTCAGACTTTCTGTTCTTCTTACTTTTTAATCTTAAAGTATACGAAAAAATTATATTTTTCTTTCAGTTCTGACTTGTGGATATTGTATAAGTAAAAAATTTTCTAAAACATTGTATTAACAATGAATAAAAAAGATTACAGTTAAAAAGGTAAAAGGAAATCAACTTGCAGAGAAAAACTTTTTATTTACTTTAACAAACTTCCCAAATGCATTTCGCCTCTTATGAAAGGCCTCTCTAGTAGGTTTGACTGTACACAGTTCATATTCCGACAATAACTTCTGTACTGTACTTCTCCTCCGGTTTATATGGAGATTTAGGCCTTGTTTCGCCTTTTCTCCGATAGACGGCGTTACCTCCCTACGAGAAGCGGCCTGTCCGTATTATATACGTACTTCTCAGTGCTAATTGAGCTTTTGGATTGTTGGCCGCGATCGGCCAGTAAAGCGGGGCCAGTGACCTGACTAGGGTAAAGTCCAACGACATGCTCTGACCCAACAATAACTTGTTAGGAGAAACCACTTATATAGTTCACAAAAAATTCCCAGCATTCCCGTATTCAAATTTACATTGTTGTTTTGCATAACGATAGCAAAATGTTCCTTTACTTTCCGTTTTACATTGTTTTTTTCCCTAAAGACAATTTTTAACTTATTAGTATTGATCTGACAATTATTAATATTACAGTGTTAGAAGATAGGAGAATTACTAATTTTTAACCTTACAGCAGCCAAGTGTTCTGACAGTCTGATCCTCAGTCTTCGTTTCGTTTCACCGACGTAAAAACTGGGGTTGTTACATGTGCATTCTATTCTATAAACGACGCCTTTTTCTTCTAATAAATCTTTTTTATTAGTGCTTCTTATAATCATCATATTTGATAACCTGTTATTTTGGGATGGATCCAATCTAATTAATTTTTGATTAAAAAATTTATTATATTTTTCATAAATACCTTTTATGTACGGGAAAGATACATACTGCTTTATTTGTTGACGTTGTTTAACTTTAAATCTATTTCTTAAAAATCGGTTGTACCAGTCATTTAGCAATCTTTTTGGGTATCCATTCAGGATGTATTTCTTATGTGTATCTTCGATTTCTTTTTCTCTTTGATCTATATTTGTTATTCTAGAAAAAATCTTTGTTATTTCCATTAAATATACATTATATTTTTGGTTTAAAGGACAATATGATTTAAAATTGATTACTTTCTTCGTATTACATTGTTTTTCAAATTTACAATATTCCAAATGATAAGTTAAAAATTGTCTTTAGGGAAAAAAACAATGTAAAACGGAAAGTAAAGAAACATTTTGCTATTGTTATGCAAAACAACAATGTAAATTTGAATACGGGAATGCTGTGGAATTTTTTGTGAACTATATAAGTGGTTTCTCCTAACAAGTTATTGTCGGAATATGAACTGTGTACGGTCAAACCTACTGAAGAGGCCTTTCATAAGAGGCGAAATGCATTTGGAAAGTTTGTTAAAGTAAATAAAAAGTTTTTCTCTGCAAGTTGATTTCCTTTTACCTTTTTAACTGTAATCTTTTTTTTTCATTGTTAACACAATGTTTTAGAAAATTTTTTACTTATACAATATCCACAAGTCAGAACTGAAAGAAAAATATTATTTTTTCGTATACTTTAAAATTAAAAAGTAAGTAAAATTTGTTCATTCGAAAAATTACAAATATCACATAATTCCGTATACGCTATGCAGTATTATTATTCAGATGATGATCGCTGATTTAAACTAAATTCATAGGCCGTTGATAGTTTGGGGGTCGACTTGTAGGACAGATATATGCTAAAACTATAAAACTTCGACGAAAATTTATACCTCGTCTTATCTGAAGATCGTCTTATCTGCCGACATATACGGTAAGTAGCAAATATAATACACCAAGAGCTTGCAAAGAAACATAAATTATTAAACATCCACGAACCATGCTACAAATACATTCCACAAACAGAATTGGAGAACAACACGCACAAAATGTACTATGACAGAGCCATAATCACAGAAAAAAAATTTACCACAACAGACCAGACATCACACCCATTGACAAACACAATAAAATCACATACATTATAGGCATATCTTTTCCAAACATTCAAATATACAAAACACATGCGCTGAAAAAATCAACAGGTACACAGATCTCGCCCAGGAAATAATGCATCTGTAGAAGATGGATAGGATGCTGAATGTACCTGTCGTTCTCTTCTTTACAGGTGTCATGCCACACACACTACACAAAAGCCTGGGCACAGTACAATTAAATAGTAACACATACATCACACTACAGAAGGCCACTGTATTGAATACATGTCATATTCTTGGGAAATTCCTGAATACAGAAACACACACACTAACACACTTTTTCATTTCTGTTTTGTTTTGGTTACTATGCCTTAACTCTGGTCCGGCATAGTACATAGCCACCGTTGTCAACCGAGTATAACTCACAAAAACCGACATAAAAGTAATAAGAGCAGAGCCCAAACGGTTAGTAGTTAAAAGTTAAAATTTAGTACACATTTAGGGTACGTCATAAGAGTGTACACTTCTAAAAATCCTCCCCGCGAGGGAATTTTTTAAAATTCCACCTGGCGAGTTAAAGATTACCCCGAAGGTTTCTACAGTACTATTTTAGATGCGATTTTATGCGTTTTTGCGAAAAATCTAACATATTTTTGACCCATCAGAAAATTTAATTAGTCTCGAAAGAAGGGATCATAATTTTTGCATCCGGTGAAAACGAATAAGATTGGCTATATAAATATACAGTTCGTATATACAAAAAATTGTAGAAATATACGGGTTATCTTACGTAAGAGTTTATAACATTAAATGATCAATCTAACACATTTAAAAAATTTTTCATTCCTCTCCTGTACACAGTTTAAAGAATTTTTAAAATGTTTTAGATGTCATTTAATGTGATAAACTCTTACGTAAGATAACCTCTGTAAATATAAATCAAATACTATAATATAATATAGTAGAAGGGTTAAAAATAGAAAATAATGTAATAATATTAATTTTTGCTGTTGTTATTTTTTGCTTAACAACTCCTGTCTCATCTACTAGTAAAATATAAATTTAATTTTAATGCAAATATTAAATGTATAGTACATTTCTATATTAGATTATAGAGAGCATCGAACAGATTATATAACAATAATACATGCAATTTATGTTTCTTTAGTAATACTATAAATTTTTCTGCAGATATCCAGCTGATGTAACTCGAGATCGAATAATACTGTCTGCTCTTGAATTTGGAGGAGTGAAAGTAGATGAAGAAAGTATGATTCGAGATTCGAATGCAATTAGATTGATTTATCTAATGGATCGCACCACGAAAGAGAAGAAACAAATGGCACTAAAATGGGAACAGATGTGTTTAGAAACATTATCTAACATTAACTTCAACAATACTAAAATTTCTAAAGTATTAAGTCACTCCGTTGATGACGAAATTAACCGAATTGGAAATGATGCTTTGCCTCTTGTGATCATTATTGCTCCAATTATGATGTTATTTTCAGCAGTTTCTTGCTTGTCAACTGATTCTCTCAATAGCAAACCGTGGTTGGGTATTGCTGGTTGCATATCACCATTCTTAGCAACTGTTGCTGCATTTGGTCTACTGTGTTACTGCAAAATAAGTTATTCCTCATTAAATCTGACGATCCTATTCTTAACGTTAGGTATGTGTTTATTTAGGTTTTTTTAACGTTTAAGTTTGTATTTATACTTAGGCCTAATGTTAGGTATGATCACTTATATAATAAAACAAACCCTTTTGAAAAAAAACACGGTTATCTCGAGAAAAATTCGTAAAATAAGTTCCCTTCATTATCTATCCTTCTGCTGAAATCACGCATGATGTAATGCAATCGTCAAATGAAGCTGGGTAGTCATGCAATCAATTTGTGTTTGCAACCAGAAACATGATTTCCCAATTGATAGAATGGGCCAGAAAAAAAGTGCGATCAATTATTATTTTTATCCAATATCACTTTCTTTGAGATTCAAGTGACGAACAATCCAAAGTCTCAATGTAAGAAAGTTCACATAATGACATATTAACGTCGTTTGGTATGTGACCATTAGCGAATGATGGAATAATCGACTTGCTTATATTAAGATACACAACAAGTGAATTTCAAAACAACTAACTACAGACGTTTTAGCTTCTTGCGTGGGATATTTTTTAACAATGCTTCAGCGTTGCGCTCATGAAGGTGGTTTCTTACGATAAGTTGAGATAGGAAATGAGACTTAGATATATATATTATTACACTGCAGAGACCCTCGCAGTATTCATGATCTTGAAGCATTCATGATTCCTTCTGAGAAATAAATAAATTAATTAAATTTCACATCAACTAATGTCTATATTTCTGATTATTGTTGAAAGTAAGTAATGACTGATTATAATTAAAGTTGTTCGATTTAGAGGACACTGTAGCTTTAACCAATAAACCGATTGACACCAAAATTTGTGTACGCACTATTCAAAAAATACGGAGAAAATGATTTTGCAAAGAAAAATTTTTATTCCAATATTGTCTGCAACTTAGGAAACCGCTTTGCAAAACAAATTTTCTGAGAAAATAGGACTGCAAATAGTACTACTGAATAGGCAAACATCCATTTCGATCCTTGTCACGTTGAACTCCGAAGAACTCAGTTGTCTAAAATCCCATTATCATTTTCCTGACAGCCTGTGGATTGTCCCCCGGCGTAAGTTTTTCTAATAGAAATATTCATGAATAGCAGCCGCAGCATTACTCTGATTTTCGTGAAAGGGCATCAAAATTAATAAGTGCTTCAGAAAAGCTCTTGCATCATAATTCTGGATGAGAAGAATAGCATTCTCTAGTTGTCAGCATTTCTATACCGATTCTTCCGATCATCATCTGTTAGCTTTCCACATGGGTACGCATATCATAATTCTTGCTTGTAGCACCATTTGTCCTCTGGTGGACAATTTTAGATCAAAATAGTTTTTGCAAAATCGTTTTCTGTATCATTTGAGTAGAGTATGCACAAATTTTGGTGTCAATTTAATGGTTGAAGCGACAGAGTCTTTCGAACAAAACAACTTTAATTATAATCATCCTGCATGTGCTAAACCTATTATAATTTATAACTATGTAATACTAATTACAATTATCATTTAGTTTAAACAACTAAATATTACTATTTAAGATTATTAATTAAAAACCTTAATTTTGAAAAAATAGTTTGCATTTAAAATGACTAAATGACTAATTATCTAACTACGTATTTTTTACCCTACAAGAATACATAGGGGAGAGCGGGGCTACAAGTTCCGTTTTTTAATCAACCTTATATTTTGTTAAGGAAACATAATTCTAGCATAAGTATTAAGAGATTAAAATTTAGTAATATATCTAACTTTGCTATAAAAACAGTTTTTGAGGTTGATTTTTTGTAAGTTTTTTTATAATTAGTAATACAATACCTAAAGTCGGAAAGTAACGACTTACCCCGGTTCGGGGCTAGTTGTTAACAGGGTGGGGCAAGTTGTTACAAGATCTATGGAAGGTGTAATATGTAAAAACAAACAATAATTTATTTAACTAAGTATGTATTTAAAGACTAATCAATAATATCTTATCAATAATTAGTTGTTTTTCTTAAATTTATTATAAAGAAAACATTTTTACGTTTCAACATTTATAACTTTTACTTAAAGAAAAGGGGAGAAAGGAACATCCTTTCCAAGTTCTTGTATAACACCAGAAGTTGCAGGCAAATTTACAACTCCTGATGACCCTGGCTGATCCAAGATTTGTCTTTCGTCAGTAAAGCTTACATTTAACAAATACTCTGCTAACTTGTTTTCCTGTTCTTCAATAAAGACCAATCTTACTTTTTTGTAGCCAATCGCAGCGTTTTCTACTCCAGATTTCAACTTCTTTACAAATCTATATAACGTCATATGACAAATATCTAATTCTCTGGCAACAGTTTTTATTTTTTAACCATCTTTAATAACTGCATCTGCAGCTCTTTGCATCAACTCCTGAGATACAGAACCCCGTGTTGTTTTTCGAATATAAGTCCGCATACTGCAAAAGGAAAAAAACATTATTTTTACTGCATTACCGGTACAGATGAACTGGGGCAAGTTGTTCCAAGGTCACAACATGCCCCCAAAGAAGGGAACATCTAGCCCCGATAACACATGGGTTCAAAACAGCAACTACTAGATTAGGTTACGAGACATATACAGTTTTAGCGTAGTATATCAAGTTACTCGATATATTTTTGAATAAAAATACCAAACAACTAATCGCTAATTATTTAAATTCGCCAGATATACCAAAAATATCAAACACGAAAATATTTACTTATGTGGATCAGCGACGTACAGGCTCTCTTTCCAATGTACCGGACGTCACTGGCCTGATTAAGATAGCTGCCGTCGGTGCGCAGAAACGTTCGATTTCATGACATATTTACTAATTATATATATATTTTTTCCTTGTGGAGCTATTTCAATCGGAACAACTTACCCCGGGAACTTTTAGCCCCGCTCTCCCCTACAACAGTTTCATATGTAACGTATATTATAATAATTTAATATTTTATATTATCATCAATAAATTAATTAACATTTTTAAAGTCTACACTAGACGTTACTCATCCATACAAATTCAATACTGTTTCTATATCATTTAAATACGCAATTAAATTTCGTATTCCTATTACAGGTGTAGGGATAGATGACGCATTTATATTGATAGCGGCATGGAGAAGAACTGATGTCGACGATTCTGTTCCAGATAGAATGAAAAACTCTTTTGCTGAAGCCGCAGTGTCCATTACGATTACGTCACTGACAAATTTTCTTGCATTCTGCCTAGGATTTCTAACGCCATATAACAGTATTCGTATATTCTGTACATACGCTGTACTTTCAATATTGTTTGACTATATTTTTCAATTATTCTTTTTCGGAGGACTCATGGCGCTTGATGGATACAGAGAGAAGAATAAGCTGCATTCTTTCTTTTGCTGGCCGAGTGAACAAAATCGTTCGAAAATAGATAACGTAAAAGAAGTAAATTTAAATGTGAAAAACAAAGAAAATATTTTTGTACTATTCTTAAGTAATGTTTTAGGTGAAATACTTGGAAAATCAACTAGCAAAATTATTGTAATCATCTTGTTTATAACTTATCTTGTTGCTGCAGTGTACTGTATGAAATTTATTCAAGAAGGAGAAAACATAATTAAACTTTTTCCTTATTCTTCATATGCACATCAATATCTAAACCTTGAATATAAGTATTTTTCGAATTATAGTCACCAAGTGCAAATAGTCATAAATCAGACATTAGACTATTCGAATTTAACTGTTCAAAATGACATAGAAGATCTCCTGCAAAGTTTCGAGTCTGCTCCATTTATATCCGATTCGTCCACCACAGAAAGTTGGCTGAGAGAGTTTCTGGCATTTACTAAATCTCCGGTTGCAGAGTTTTCACTTTCGGGTTACAATCTGAGTGATTCGGAAGACTTTCTGAGTGCATTTAAAAATGTTTTCTTGAAAGTAAAAGTAGCAAACAGGTTTAGAAATGATGTTGTTTTTAATGAAGTAGGTGATAAAATTACTGCATCAAGATTTCTCGTTTCAAGTTTGGATGGAGAATCTCGAATTGACGAAAAGCTTTTCTTTCAAAATGTAAGAAAAATTGCCGGTAACAGCAAATTTTCAATTATGCCATACAATTTGAGATTTATGTATTATGAACTGTATATTAATATTCTTTCAAACTGTATAAAAACTATTTCTTGCGCTGCAGCGATAGTAATTTTAGTGTTTGTTTTATTTACCCCAAACGTATTGTTTCTTCTGTCTATTACCATCACTATTGTGTCTATTCAGGTAGGCTTGATTGGATACATGTCTTTATGGAATGTAGCTGTCAATACTCCTGCATTGATAATATTAGTGGTTTGCACGGGATTTTGTGTAGATTATACAG
Organism: Centruroides vittatus; assembly: GCF_030686945.1. Classification (NCBI taxonomy): domain Eukaryota; kingdom Metazoa; phylum Arthropoda; class Arachnida; order Scorpiones; family Buthidae; genus Centruroides; species Centruroides vittatus. The sequence goes on from NW_027122385.1 coordinate 6,445,482, forward strand.
TTCACACATCTTATGCATATATCAATTGCAAAAACAAAACAGCAAACGAGAAAATCAAGAATTGTTTGTATCATGCTGGATATCCAGTAATACAGGCTTGTATATCTACTGTTTTAGGTGTTTCGGTTATATATTTCGGCCCATCAGAAACGTATGTGTCTGTTTTTAAGATTGTGACATTAATGGTTATATTTTCAGCATTTCACAGTTTATTTCTATTGCCTGTAATTTTCAGTATGATAGATTCCGTTCCGTATTGTTTTCGAAATGATAAATTACGAAAGATAGAACACAAAGAAAATGACTTGTACGAATTTGATCTTTTAAATTCTAACGGTAAGTTACCTATTGATGAACCCCGAGTTTAAACCTCAGGGTTACTTGATAGGTGACGACCTTTAACATTTGTACGAAAAAAAAATTTTCAAATCTAGAAAATATTTTGTATATTATTTTTTCGCTAATCTATGCTTACGATTTTCCTATAATAGAAAGATCATTTATGTCTGACATTTCTAAACATATAATCAAACATTTATTATACTGTATGGTGTACGTACTTCATTAAAATCATGCTGGAAAACATCTTCGTTGTAGTGTTGTGTAGTGTCAAAATTGTCATTTTCATTATTACCTAACTATAGTCTGCGCAGCGAATGAATAAACATGAGTCAGTTTGAGCTGGAAGGGTCTACCTCAGATTAAAGGGATATGATAGTAGTGTGTTTAACGTGTAAATAAAATTGTAATTAGAAGTGGGTAATAAAATTTTTTTAAAGAACAGTAAAATCTTAAAAGTGTTTATGATTAATATAGTATCACCTTTAACTTTTTGCTGCACGTACTATAATCACGCGACTCTACTTGACTATTGTGTAACTCTCATATCGTACACACAAGGTTTTATATTATTTTATTTGTATCGCATTAAACTATTTATATTATGTAAGCATTTCACAGAAACTATGGAAAATTGCCTGTTATTTTTATATTATTACATTGATGCCTTAATAAATTTTATAGTATAAATAATCTCCTATACTCTCTTAGTTATTATAGAATTACGGCCTTATTGTAACTACTTTAATACTCGCAGAAACACAATCACACCCTGAATGTTGTATCTTTCAATCATGCTTTATAATTTTAATATATAATTGACAATCATTATTTATCGATTATATATGTACTTTTTTTAAATAATTGTGCTCGTTTCCTTATACCTTATATATATATATATATATATATATATATATAATACCTTATACGAATAAAGAGATAACCTCGTGGATACAGTTACGCTTATGTTTATTATTCTCCACGAACTCAATATAGCTTCTATGGTTATTAATTTTTCCATATACATACATCAAAAAGACGAGAATTTCTCGTGTGCATATTCTTACTAATGTTTAATTAGTGTTATTATTTTTCTGGCCCTGTTCTTTATAACACAGGGAAAGTATGGCAATCTATCAAAAGATGACTCCCTAAGATTTTTACATTTTGGAACACATGACCTTGAAAAGTGGAGAAATGCGAAAAATTCGGGGTGGTTTTATTGTATGTATAGATGATAGTGTGTTGGGGCACGATTTTATTACTCAATTCCAAGCTTAATAACTCCTGTAAATTTTATCGAAAATTTCTAAAATTTTGCAGTCATTTGTGTATTAGAGGCATTAATGCTGTTAAATTTTGATGGTAAATGGTCGAGGGAATGGGGAGATAGATGGTTCATGTTTGATATCTCGATTGAGATCGAACATAATGAATACTTTACTTGTTATCCACATTTACAATTGTTACCTTTACCTTCAAAATTAATCTTGACTTAATCAAAATTAATTGTTACAAATCTCACAGCATGCGAAGGAAAAGACGAAGGAGATGACCGTCGTTTCCCCTTTTCCGATGGTGTTGCATGACCGATAACATGCTATTCATGTTACATGGATGCATATCATTCTTCGTTGACAAGAGAGGAGGACTACTGGATGACCAATCATGCTTTTCACAATTTACTTCAACTCCCCCCCGGAAAAAGCGTCAAAAACGAAAAATAAAATGAGAAGGTACAAAATCAAGGAATTGAACTGACTAACCGGACGGGAGACGACCGATTTAGCGATTTAGCGACGGACGGGAAGTCGAACTTAGAGGACCGGCAACCCAGTGAGAGACGGAGAAAGCGACCTAGTGAAAGATCGTATGAGGGACCGAGTAAAGGAGAAAGAAAACGAAAAGGTGACGAGAACAGGAAAAGAAAGTGAAGAAAGTAAAGAAGAAAACTCTTTTCCTAATATGTTTTCAGTCGCGCAGTTCGGATACCTCCGCTAAGTATCCTCACCCTTTTATAGATGGACCAACTTCCTAAAACAAATTTTAAAATTTTCGTTTGTTTATAATAAACTCTGTTTATTAGTTGTATTTGACTTTGCATTCATTCTTCTGAGAGGCTCATTCCTGGTGTTCAGAGTGACTCTTACCCTCGAACTTTGATTGTCCGTTTTTTTATTATTATTTTTTTAAATTTTGTCTATCCAGGAGGTATGTACGACAAAATATACCTGGTGGCAGGGCCCTACCTTAAACTTGCATAATCTAATTTTCGACGGCCTCTGAGCCTCCACAAGCTCCTGCCAACATTTTTGAGATAGTAATTAGTGTTAAACGTTTATTTCACGTCAAAGATAACGTTCTGACATATAACAGTGGGATAGAAATGACGAACAATTCGCAAAAATATCAACGAACAAGAGTAAAGTCATGCAGAAGAAATATTTTCGTACGTTGTTGTTTTCAGTAAATAATGCAAATCTATCTTAAATATTCAACTGTAATCTTTCCATTACATCTAATATCATACAAAAGGAAACATATTAATTTACTCATCACGTTAATTTTTATTACATAAAAAATAATGGTACTTTTAACATTAATGTTGTGTAATGTCATTTACACGTTCATCACTAACGTATTTTACGAGATAACACAATTTACATAATAAACATAATTTTATAAACAATGAAATGAGAATCACTAATTTATTACAACAGTTATTTACAATAACTTTTTACAATTTTTAATGTGCAATGTACAGTTTCGTGTTTCCTTACGTTTTGATTGAAGAGAAAAACGAATACAGTCCACTTCTCATCTGAAAATACAAAATTATGTAGATATTTTCATGAATATTCTTAAAGACAAATAATTTATTTATTAATACGAATAAGATTATAAATATTACCCGAATTAAGAAATTTTTTTAATATAGAATAATCCTGCCATAGCGTGCTCTAAATCTGTTCATGAAGCATACCAACTGAATAATATTTATCATTAAAATATAAACACAATAATACTTAGTAAACATAATAAATACATTAAGTTTCATTAAAATTATCATTTATTCTATACAATTAATGTAAAAATACTTTACAAATTAAAATATATACATTGAGTTTGAATTCAACTGAAAGATTTTCAGGAGAAAACCTTTGAATGGAAATAAAGCTATACAGCTAGAAAATAAAAGTTACATCAATATTCTGATAACATATTGTCTACTAAACTTTTACTTATGTTATCTTGAAGTCATTATCAATGTTATAATTACAATAACATAATAATAAATATTATCTAAGTTAATTTTGGTAATAAATATAAAAACTGAATTTAAGTATTTATTAAGCAAAGAATTATTGTTGATAAACATTACAACCTGTAATTTTATATACAGAAAAAATTTGAATATAATTTACACTGGTATATAGGTATAAGCACACATACCTAACACAAATTATGGTTGAATTGTAAATTGGCATCTAAATAATGTACAGTTTTATTCCCAGTTGTATTATATCAAATATCAATGACATTTTAAATTTATAGTATTAATGTAATTATTATAACTTTATTACTATATTCATTATAATTATAATTTCAAAAAAATTAAGTGTATATTCATTTTTCTAAATACTTCGACCGAATTATCAACAATCCAGTTACACAAATTTATTTATATTAAAAAAATTAAAATATATTGTTAATGTAAACTAATAATTTACCGAGGACGTAAAGAAGAATAACAATGACCAATAATTTAAAACACATCCATTAAGTCAAAGTACGGCAACGAACGTAATCAACACTCGAATATTTAATTCTATATCATAAAATATAGCCATGAAACAGAAAAATCCTGTAATTGTTTTCTCAAATACTTAGAATCCAGTCGCATTCCGTTTAATTCGTTCATTAAATTTGAGAGTCTTTTGACAACGACAAAACAAGTATTGAAAAGATACGTCAAAAAAAATAATTGATCATTAGAGAAAAACACATAGTATAGTACCACGCTTCTAAGTCACTTGCGTTATCAATATATCACCATTGAGGACACATTTAAGATTATTAGAATAACAAGAAATGCGAAAACAAAAAACCATAACAAAGGCAATTCAATTTTCTCAGCCAATTTCGGTTCTTCTTTTTATGTGTTTTTCATAAAATGTATTTTAACCTTGCTTCTTTTCAGTATTGAATATTGTAGCGCTATGTATAAATTCATAATGAATAATAGCAAAGCTGCATTCTCCTACTATTTTAAATCCTCTTTGGCATATGACGTTTTCGTAAAATAAAAGTAAAAGTAAATAAAATAGTGAACACCACAGATTTACTTCTACAAAACTTTCATAAAGTTTGTATAATCTATGTAACAGATGTTGATGTTTTGTTGATTTTTTACACTACTACTATGCACTCACAGTTTTGAACAACATCGATTCAAAATGGTTTGGTGGCAACCGCAATTTGATTAAAATTAAATTCAGGGCAGCGTGTCCATGCTGAGACATCGTTTTGTTCGTGATTGAAAAATTTTGGTAAATTCAGAAAACATTTATTAAATGTTGAAACGAATGGTTTCATCTTCTATAAAAAGGTGTGTTTTTTTCAAATTTAGAAGTGAGTCAGAATGAAAATGCTATCATATGCAGGTAAGTAATGATATGATATTGTAGTAAATGTAAAAGCTATATAAATTTATAATTCCTTTTACATTTACTGTTTTCTAAATAAGTCGTGAATGTTCTTCTATATTATATTTTGTCTTTCTTCTATAGTAGTCACAATACTAAATTGCAACGGCATTTACGTTATCAGATACGTTACCTTATATTAAAAACTACGAAAAGCCTATTAGATTCTAAAGTTAAATTAATACTCTATCTATACGTATGATTCGATCTTATTCAAACAGTAAACAAAAGAATTGAACTGGTTGAACATTTCTAAGAAGAGTAAATTCCGCTTTAGTGATTTACAGATTGCTTTTCATTTATATTTTTCATGCAATATTACTCGCTCAAACATTCCTTATTAAATGTAAATACAGTGGATTTGTTGTAATGTTATATAAAATATCGAATGGAGTTTGTGAGGCAAATAATTGACAGGTTAATTAATTAACTAAATAAAATTATTTGAACAATAAAAGTAGGAAATAAGTTCATTGCTTTATCAACATTAAAATAATTTCGATAATTAAAGTTAACGATTACCTTTAGCCGTGTGGTTAACACACTCAAACACTGACACTTAGTGCAGGTCCCTTTTAAATCTATATATATATATATATATATTATATATATATATATATATATAAATGAGGATGTTTGTTCTACTCGCACTACTTCATAACAAAACGTGAAGAATACGTAAACGAAAAGTTTTTGGTAAGAAGTCTTTGAAATTGAAGGAATAGCTTTTCTCGACGAAGAAAAAGTCAAATATCAGGTGAAAAATAATGCCCTATACCAAATCGATGACGTAGAAATGCGGAAAGAGCCATCAAGTACTGAGTCATGGAGTTACCTGGATAATTGCCTATGCTTAAATTGTCAATTTATTTGCTGAAGCCTCGCTCGAAATTAATAAAGGCACTTAGCAATAAAATAGAACATTGTATTTGAACGAGAGAAGACGAAAGGACAACACTTTTTTAAACAGGCCCTGCAGGTGTTCGCAGACATGCGGCGAACATTCTCCATCTTTTTTCACATTTCTCTTTTATATGGCTCCTCCGTCTTCCGAATCGCGATACCCACTAGTAAAATCAGATGGAACGTCAGATTATTACATAATCTCTGAGTTTTTAAAACTTCTCTGAGTAAGTAGTAAACCCAAAGAGATGCATTTTCAGAGATAAAATGTTATGAACTTCCCCGTCGATACTCTAAACATTTTTCTTACATAAAGCTTCTAATTTAAATCAATTTTTAACTGTCAAAAATAATAGCTCGAGACTTCACACAAAGTTATACATATTGCAGTCGAATTAATGCCCTGACTTAATACTTAATTATTATTATATTATTGACCTAAAAAACGTAAACATATTATATAAACTCGAAAAGTTTTAAAACTTTATGACGAAACTGGGCGCAATAATTAAGTTTATGTAAGAATTAACATAAAATATTTTCATATTATACAGAAAAATAACTTTGTTCGATTTTGCAGATTAAATTCCTAAAACGATTCGATGGAATATATGTCATATACATTTGTTTATCGTAAATCATACACGTGTTCTGTCTTACCAAACAATACATTTTATAGAAAACCAAATAAACCTGCTTTATATATAAAAATCATTTATTTCGAATTAATACAGATTCTAATAGTTCATTAGATATAAACGTATTTATGAAGTCACTTTGAAAAGTTTCAAATTCTTTTGCAAATAATATTTTAAAAAACTCTTCGGTTTAAAATTAAAAATACGTAAATTAACAGATTAGTTTTTTGTGACAAGTAATACTTTCATCGTTTTTCACTACTATTGGTTCAAGAAATTCCGTTTTTAAGTAATGAAGTAACAGAATCATTTATTTCATAAGTTAGAAACGTTGTCTTGAGTGTCAGAAATTGCCTATTTTACAGATCATTAATTTCAAAGTTTACTGCAGAGTGTGACAAGTAATTAAATATTTTAAATGGACATTAATTTAAAGACAAATTCGTGAGAAAAGTTTAAAGAATAATACAATATCGAACAAATAGTAGAAAATCAAAACAAATAAGTGTTACAAAAGTTTTTCGCTGATAATAGATAGAATTAAAAGATCGAAAATAAAATACGAGTAATTTATGCCGTACTAAACTTCTGTATGAAGAAAAGGGTATTAACTACAAGAATGAAAAATTCTTGTAGTTAATACTTGAGAATTCAAAAATATAATTACAAACTAGTTAAGTAACGCCGTATCAGCGTGTAGTCGGAAAGAAGCTGCTCGCACCCTTATTTTCTAGATTATGAAGGGAAAAAAGAAACAAAGAATCATTTGTTCTCAACAATATATTTGATTTCTATTGGATCATTTAAAGGTACAAATATAAGGTCAGAATAAGCCATTAATTAATTGCTATGCCAACGTCTCACGAAATTCTGTCTATCACTATGGGCCTTGGACTTACAGATTGACTCGTAGCGATCTTTATTGTAACTCTTTAAAAATACTGAGTCAGTTATTTTTTCACTCGACTCAATGTAACATAGGTAAGACCGATAGCTGTCTCTTTTTTCCCTATATCTATTTTGATTTTTGGAAGAGTTAATCCCTGTGATTTATGTATAGTCATCGAGTATGCTAAGGTAAGGGGAAACTGTCTACGAGATCGCAATATACTGCCATCGTTCGAAGAGCGTGTTATGGGGATTATTGGAAACAGATTACCATAGATGAAAGGTCCCTGATAGCTATCGAATTCCACTAAAATAAACAGAGGAAGAGCTGGAGGGCGAGCATTAGGAGCATATATAATGTAGCGTATAGTTCCTAGTGAACCATTGACGAGACCTCCTTGCACCCATAAGTTGACTCTCAGCATGATTCTGGCATTAACTGAGAGATTCAAATACTTGGAGAGACCAAGAGCTGAGTCATCTTTGGACGAAGGCGGGGCAATATCTGGAGTGTTTTCAGATGCTATATAAGCAAGAGGGCATCCAGTTGACTGCAAGTAGTCTTCGTTGCTTTGTTTAACTTGCTCGTTTGTTGGATATAGCTCTACTGCCGTTTGGAACTGATCAAGTTCATCTCTGGATAAATAGGCTCGATTTCTTGTCGTCAGAATGTTCAGATCTGTATCAGAGAAATCACCCGAAGCTAGATGTTGTAAGACATCTGTGAAGGAACTATCTGCGCTATTTTGTCTATGAGAATTACTAAGTTCAATGAACTTCTCAAAAGAATCAAATGCAAATGTAATGTAATGTCCCAACAAGGTCCCTACCTTGTTGGGACATTACATTGTAAAAAACACTCGAGTAGAGAGGAGTATCTTTAACAGGAGGAAGCTGACGAAAATCACCAAACAAATAATAAAGAATCCACCAAACGGCTCATCTTTCTCGGGGTTTATCTCCCTCAATCTTCTCTCGATCATGTAAAGCATTCTTGCACCAATCATTGACATTTCATCGATGATGATGAATTTGAGCGACTTCATCTCAATCTGGAATCTCTGTGCAGCTTCTCCATTTAGAGATCGAAATTTTGTACTAACGATAGGAAGACGAAGGAGAGAATGGATCGTAAAGCCATCAATATTGATTGCTGCTGCTACACGTTTTAAAAAGAAAACTTTTTTGATCTATTATTCTATAAAGATTTTTTATAATTGTTGTGTATCTAGTTAGCGATAACATTAACACTTCAAAATTACCGTTTTACTGCTTTTCATATTTTTTGACCACTAGAGGACGCTTCTACACGTGCGTGCAGGAAGCGACTAACGCTTGACTTCATGCATTCCTTGTCAACATTATAACTCTAGAATGAGTTGTCCGATCTTGATTCAATTTTCTAGCACGACTCACCATCACATACAGATAAAGAGATTAAAATTTCAACTCTCAAAAATGATCTATACTGAATAAAAACGCGATATTCTTTTTCACCACTATCTCCAGTTCCACAAAAATGGATTATTTTTGAGAGTTGAAATTCTAACCAGTTCATCAGTGAGTAATATTGAATCGTACTAGAAAATTTCATCAAGATCGGACAACTCATTCTAGAATTATAATGTTGACAAGGAATGCATGAAGTCAAGTATTAGTCGTCACTTCTTTCCGACAATTCAACGAGCAATTATTTAATGCAGTGGTTCCCAACCGGTGTTCCGCGGAACACTGGTGTTCCGTAAGCATCTCCCAAGTGTTCCGCAGATTTAGTCGCAAATCGGAAAGTGTACAATCGTATTCGAGCCGCCGAATATCAAAAAATTAAAATCATAAAATTTTCACAAACTTAAATATATATGTACGACTCGTACTTATGGAGTGTACGACTGTTTCGAATAAGATAAAGGCAATGATAAAAACTGAATGAAATATGTAAAAAACTATCAGGCACAAGTTTCCCTATTAAAGTTATTTAGGTATATTTTTTCCTGTCTTAGAATTGGCGTTAATAATATGAGTAGAGATTTTGAATTATAACTTGCTTAATTCTAATAAAATAACTGATGACAAGCTTATGTATTTCATATTAACTTAAGTAAGTGTTCCGCTAAAGAAAATTGCTCACAAAGGTGTTCCGCTACCTAGAAAAGGTTGGGAACCACTGATTTAATGTGATGTCGTCACAATGTCAAGTTAGTAGTAGCTTGCCCCTGTACAACATAGTTTTCCTTTAACAATAAAGTCGTCCCCATCATTTATCTAACACCTTCAGGAACAGATTTTTGAATTGAAATAACATACGTCCACTTTCAAAAATCACAAGTTTCTATATAGGTAATCGGGGCCTGCTCATAATCTTTCCATATCAGTCTCGTCTTTAACCTATTTCACTCCGTTTTCCATATTAAGGAAAGACTGACAAACGGACGACAGTGAGAATTTATAGGTCTACAATATTTTCAAATTGCAGCACAATAATTCAAATAACTGATGTTCCAAACAAATCCTTATAATTATGTTTTAAAAGTAAACATTCCTAATATCAATACAGTAAAGCATCGATTATCCGACTTAATTGGAAACTGGGGATAGTCGGATAACTGAAAAATCGGATAACCGAAAAGTATGAAAAAATACATTATTAGTATTAGGCCTGGTTTAAATACTAGCCTCCCTTTCATGGTCGTGCCAGTGCTGCCAGCTAAAACATGCAAAAATTTAACAAAAATAATATTAAAGTAGCCAAGACATAACCAAATATTGTAGCACCACATCACTAACAGACATTTGAATTTGCCGACTAGAACACGGTCGGTTAATCGAAACGACGTTAAAACTTCAGGAGGAAATCAATTGCATATGAAACATATTTGCCGATGTATATTCATATTACCATTGTGCACATATGTTTTTGTGTTATAATACTTATATACTGAATTTATTAAGAAAATTATTTTAAAATAGAAATAAACGTACACATAAATTGCATGATACGCGAGCTTTTCAACGCCTAACAAGACAACGTTTTATGGGAAACAGGTCCCTATTTTAGTATTAGACACCTAAAAAGCATTAGAAAAGTTCACGATACAATATCATTCATTATGAATTAACTCACATCAAGTACCGTTGTTCGGTGGCTTTAATTAATGTAGGCTCTTAATTTAACGACATTATTTTACAATGTTGTTAAACCACTAATGTTCTTTTTAGTTTCATTTGTTCGAACGCTTTCGGTTGGTTTAATTTGATTTATTAAAGCGTGTATTAATTACTTTACAAATTGCATTCTACTTTTTATATTACATTACAACAAGTCAACTGTATTTACATTGAATACTGTATGTTTAAAAAGTAATATTATTATATAGAAATTATAATAATATTACTTGTTTAGGGTTTATAATGTCCACGTTTTAAGACCTCGTAAACCTCGTGTTATTGCGATAGAAATTTATCGTATTGCGAAAGTATTGAGGTCGAGCAGAAAAAAGAAGTCATCCTTGCACTTGTTAAATACAAAAGAAGAGATCATTGCAATTGCCGGTCGAGTACAAGAGAACTTCGGACCTTGCCGCTGGAAAAGAGGCTATCTTCATACAGACTCTCTACCAGAAAAGCGATCATCGTTTTACCAGCAAATGAGAACCTTATACGGTATGGATAGACAATCGTTGCTCTTAGTGACACAAAGAGTCGATCAAAGAAGAAAGCAATCGATGACGATTGCTCATTTCTTGTATTTTTAGTTTTCCGCACCTACTTTTCGTTCAATGTACGGAATTCCGTTTTTATTTTTACACTTACATTCTGTTAAAAACGCTCAGTCGTGAGAGGGCGCACCGATATTGTCACATTGACCATGCTCTATAGGGAAAAAGTGATAAACTCCGACATATTACATTTAAATTAACTCTTGTTATATTATTGGATTCCTTGTCGTAATTAATGGAAAATGGTAAAGTTTCATCAAAATCGATTTATCAAATTTTGAAATTGAATGCAATATTGTTGACCACATATAAAAGTGGATTTGTGCATAAGCTTGTGAGGCTCACCATTTTTCATCACCGAAATTTTGTTCTTATTGTGTGTATATATGCCAGCAGATAAACCCGGCGTTGCTTGGGCAAAAAGTAACGATAGCGAAGATTAAGATTATTAAATTATAGCCAATCATACCCCTTTTCTCAGAATGGAAGAATTAGGTCGCCCTGTTTCCAGACTATTTAGGAAATTTTTAGATGGGTCTAAAAATATGTTCGATTTTCCGCAAAACCACAAAAAACCGCATCTGCGCCTGTAAATCTTGCACGTCGCTTTCTCTTAACACTTCTATTGTTAAGGAATACTCTTCTTTCATGTGGTAACCTACTAAAACGCAGTAAAAAATAAAAAATTGCATCTAAAATAGTACAGTATAAACAGTGTACAGTGACAAAATAGTATAGTGAGTTCTTTAGGATAAGCCCTAATCCTGTCTTTCTTTTCCCGCAAAGGAATTTCAAAAAATCCCTTCTTGGTGTACGTTCTCGTGACGTACCCTAACTTTGTACCGAATTTCAACTTTCAACTCCTAACCGTTTGGGCTCTGAGCTTATTGTTATTACAGTAGAGCATCGATTATCCGACTCAATTGGGGACTGAGGTTGGTGGAATAACTGAAAAAACGAATAACCGAAAAGTACGAAAAAATACATTATTAGTATAGTGTATTAGTATATTGGGTATTGTATAGTAAATCCCATGTAATAAGCATATTAGTATACAGCTATTAACCTACTTCGCGTTGAATTTTCATCGATGTTAAGCCTAACAAATTTTTTTTTAAAATAATAATCATCGTTAAATTATTTCTTTATTTTGCACAGAATAAATACAGAAATAAAGAAAAAAATAGAAAATTAAGCCTGGTTTAAATGCTGGCCTTCTTTTCATGGTCAAAGCAATGTTGCCAGCTAAAACATGCAAACATTTAACAAAAATAATATTAAAGTAGCCAAGACATAGCCAAATATTGTAGTGCCACATCACTAGCGGACACTTGAATTTGCTGACTAGAACGCGGTCGGTTAACCGATGTGGCGGTTGATCGGGGGTCGGATAATCGATGCTCTACTGTATTGCTATTATCAACCCATGTCGATTATATAAGATGAGGGCTCCAATTGTCCATAAAAAAGACAAGTGTAAATAACAAAATAAATTTATTACCAAAAGTTAGGTACAAACATGGTTACTTTTTGACAAAATCACAGTGATGATCATAGAATATTGCCACCAGTAAATTGAGATGGGCCCTAACGTTGTTTTGAAGATCGTGATTACTCTCAAAACTCTGTCCTGCTAGCCACGTTTTCAGTTCAGAAAAGAGGTGGAAGTCTTCACACATTAAAAAGTTCCAAGCTGGGTGGAAGTGCGAAAGGTGGAAGTTTTCACAACCTTTAAACACCCAGCGTATAGCCCGATTTAGCTCCGAGCGACATTCACCTCTTTCCTGAACATAAAAAGTGCATGTGTTATCAATCATAAAGAGCATATGCTATCAATATCACATGGACGCACATCATTCTTCGCTGAGAACAGAGAGAGAGAGAATTGATAAATAACCAATCACGCTTTTCAGAAATTACTTCACCTCCTTCCAGACCAAAAGCTTCATTGATGAAAAACAAAGAATAAAACAAAAAAATAACGAAATCCAGAGACTAATAGGTGACTGACAGATAGGAGTGATGAACATTCTTGTTTATTTGTACTTAACCTTGCCTTTATCTTCCCGAGAGGCTAATTCCTGGAGTCCAGAGTGACTCTTACTCTTGAGCTTTAAATGTCTGTTTTTTTTTTTTTTTTTTGTCTAACCCGGAGGTGTGTACGACAAAACACGTCTGGTGGCAGGCCCCCTACCCTAAAATTGTATAATCTAATTCATTCACGGTTCCCGAGCCCTTATACAATGCAATAAATATAATAGATCAAAACATGAAATATTTCTTAAATTTAATACTCAGATTTGTCAAGTTATTAATAACACTAATTTAAGTAATTAGCATTATTCAATAAACAAAGTATTATTATGATTTAAACCTTCAATTTCAGTTAGTTCATTTCCTGTGAATTCGACTTTTTGTGTAGAACTTTTCAAACATGAAGGGATGAGATCTACAAGACTTAGTATTATAGGCAATATAACAAGACTATGAAATAAAGCTAATATAACCATTAACGTTATAATTTTAAAAACAACAACGAACGATTCTGATGGACCAAAATATAACACCGAAATACTCAATAAAGTAGATATACAAGCTTGAGTTACAGGATATCCAGCAGCATATAAACAACTTTTGATTTTCTCGTTCGGTGTTTTCTTTTCGCAATTGATAAATGCGTAAGCCATATGAACTGTGTAATCTACACAAAATCCAGTACTCATCACTAACGTTACTAAAGTGGTAGTATTCACAGTCGCGTTCCATAAAGATATGTATCCAATCAATCCAATTTGAATTGAAACGATAGTGATGGTAACAGACAAAAGAAATAATACGTTTGGAGTGAATAGAAGAAACACTAAATTTACTACCGCGGCCGCAGAACAGACAGCAGTTATACAGTTTGAAAGAATATTAATATACAATTCATAATATATAAATAGAAAATTGTATGCAATAACAGGAATTTTGTTTTTATCGGCAATTTTTCTTACATTTTGAAAGAAAAACTTTTCGTCAATTCGAGATTCTGCATCCACACTTGAAATGTGAAATCTCGATGCAGTAATTTTATCACCTGCTTCGTTAAAAACAACATCGTTTCTAAACCTATTTGCAAATTTAACTTTTAAGAAAACATTTTTAAATGCATTCAGGAAGTCTTCGGAGTCACTCAAATTGTAACCCGAAAGTGAAAACTCTGCAACTGGAGATTTAGTAAACGCCAGAAACTCTCTCAGCCAACTTTCTGTAATGGACGAATCGGATATAAATGGAGCAGACTCGAAACTTTGCAGGAGATCTTCTATGTCATTTTGAACAGTTAAATTCGAATAGTCTAATGTCTGATTTATGACTATTTGCACTTGGTGACTATAATTCGAAAAATACCTGTATTCAAGGTTTAGATATTCACGTGCATATGAAAAATAAGAGAAAAGTTTAATTATATTCTCTCCTTCTTGAATAAATTTCATACAGTACACTGCAGCAGCAAGATAAGTTATAAACAAGATGATTACAATAATTTTGCTAATTGATTTTCCAATTATTTCGCCTAAAACATTACTGAAGAATACCATGAAAATATTTTCTTTGTTATTCTGTTTTGATATCACTTGTACTCTGTTTTCAAGTTTTATATGAATGCGCTTGATCGGCCAGCAAAAGACAGAATGCAGCTTATTCTTCTCTCTGTATCCATCAAGTGCCATAAGTCCTCCGAAAAAGAATAACTGAAAAATATAGTCAAAGACTATTGCTAGAACTGAATAGGCACAGATTATATGAATAACTTTGTAAGGTGTTACAAATCCAACGCAGAATGCAAGAAAATTGGTTAGAGACGTAATCGTGATGGACACCGCAGCTTCGGCATATGCTTCTTTCATTCTGTCAGGTACAGAAGCATTGACATCAGTTCTTCTCCACGCAGCTATCATTATAAATGCATCGTCTACACCAATTCCTGGAATATTCATAAAAATATTCAATTAAAACTTAAAATATTTCTACATAAAATCTTCTTCATAAGTTTCAAAGAATAAATTTATTACTGATTAAAGTTTTAATGAAGTTGGGAACGATCTTATGACAGTGGTTATTTTCGCTACTAATCATTGTGAAGTGTTACTACTGAGTAGAAGAAAACGTTTTCTTGAGATAAGCATTCTTTTATAGCCTAACAAATATGGAGAATATACCTACATATATGTAGCTTCAAGAAACTGCATGCTTTTTGTCTTATACTGTCTTTACGTTTAAGATTAATCGATAATTATGGATAAAGTAAAGCTATTTCAAGCAGTAAAATGAAACTGTAGAATCTACGGTTTATTTCCTAGTTCTTCTGAGTTATGTTTTTTATATTGACGTATTCTCAAAGGAAGAAACATTAAAATATATATAAATTGATTGTACATTTTTCTTTTGTTAGTATTATGGAGCATGAAAGTAGACATAACATATTTGGCAAGTTTTTCGTTATATTATTTTCAGTTTGTTACCAGATTACAAACGAACAGCTTAATTAACTATAAACAAAATTAACTTAGTTACTCTTTTGAGGGAAACGGACTTCAATAACATTGAAGATCAGATATACTTTATAAATTCATATTTTCGAAAAGTAAATAACTATTCCTGAGTATTCCTGAAAAATAAATAACTATTTCGTAATAACAGAGCAACTATAGATCAAATCTCCACAACAAGGTTAATTCCGGGGAAATGCTCCGAGTACAATATTGATATACACCAACTTTTCATCGACTTTAAAAAAGCTTATGATAGTATTAAAAGAAAAAAGTTTGGGAGAGTCTCCAGGAATTGGGAATACCTCAAAAACTTATAAATATAACAAAGTTAACTTTGGAGAAGACGGAAGGCAGAGTTAAGATCCAGGAATATACGTCAAGAGCATTTGCAATAAAGAAAGGACTCAAACAGGGAGATGCACTTTTGACAGTTTTATTTAACTTAGTATTAGAAGTGGTAATGAGAAAAGTATAGGATGTAAATGCAGGAGGAATGATTTTTAAGAAACATTTACAGTGCTTAGCATTTGCGGATGATTTATTGGAGAGTTTTGGGGAGGATTTATTGCAGAGTTTTATTGGGGAGATCTAGAGAGGTAATCGAAGAGGCACTTAAAATAATGGATGAAGTAGCAATAGATAAAGGCCTAACAGTTAATGATGAAAAAACAAAATATATGAAGTTAATTAGAAAAGATTGTCAGGAGCTAAGTGGACAAATTCTACTTCTAAAAAACCATAAACTTAAACAGGTGAATAAATTTCCATACTTAGGAACTCAGCTAACAGAAAAGAACGAAATCGATGAAGAAATTAGGGCAAGAGTGACAGCAGGAAATAGAAGCTATTATACTTTAAGACGAATTCTAATATCTAAAGAAATATCAAGATGCAGTAAGATTAAAATATATAAAACTATTATAAGACCAGTAATCATGTATGGCTCCGAGGCTTGGACAGTGACAAGTAAACATGAAGAACAGTTGAGACAATTTGAGAGGAAGATTTTGAGAAGAATATATGGGCCAGTACAAGAGAGAGGAGAGTGGAGAATAAGAAGTAATAAAGAACTTGAATATTTATATGTAAATTCTGATATTGTGACAGAAATCAAAAGAGGAAAATTTCGATGGATTGGGCATTTAAAAAGAATGGACCCGGAGAGAAATGTGTCTCAAGTGTATAGAGAAAGACCAGAGAAGAGAAGGTGGGAAAGGGAGACCACGAAAAAGATGGGATGAGGATGTGGAGGCTGATTTGAGAAGGATGGGTGTGAGCTGCTGGAGAAGAAAGGATCAAGATAGAGAGGAATGGGTGAAAATCCTGGATGAGGCCAAGGTTCTTCAAGGACTATGAGGGCCAGAGAAAAGAAGAAGAAGAAGAAGAAGAAATAACTATTCCTGAGTGTATATTGAGTGATTTTATTCGCCAGGTATCTATTTTTACGACTCATTTTAATATGAATGTTTGTGTCAACGTAACTTGAAAACTGATTTTGCTACTTTACCGGTTTTTCGAAATTCCTAGGCTTTCAAATCAAGTTCTGTTAAATATATTTCAAGCAATTCATACGCATTTCGAGTCAAAAACACAATTTTTTTGGCTTTTCTTCAGTGAATGTAATTTTTATAAAACAATTATATACGTTATAAAAACTAGACAGTTCCAGATCTCACTACTAATTATAAATGGCAGTGCATTTATTGAATATTTTTAACAGTTGTTACGACTAAGACGTTTAAAATGCTTAAAGTTAAACTTCAATATCATCTATACTTTATTACCTCTGTATAGTTCTGAGATCGACCATATTGTCACTTTATGAAATGCAGAGAAGTGACAAAGTGAAAATATGTTCTTCACGTTACACATGATGGTACAGCATGCAAGTACGCATATCGTATAGTATATACAACAATTTAAATAGCAAATATTCACTGGTAAAAAATTAATTGCTATGCTTTCTCAATCGCCTGACGACCTAGTTCCATCAATCTGAATACATCTTATTTCTTCTGTGGCAAAGACACTTACAAATTGTGTTTTGAAAGTATGTTGTAAACTTGGTAGCTTGCAAAGATAGTAACAGGCTGTGTAAGAGAATCATCACTAAGCAGTATAGACAAGTGTTAAATACGTCATTTATCGCATTTCGGTTTTGATCATTAAAATGAGCGGTAGCCTCAGCATGGCTACAATCTCTGCACCGTATGAATACTGTATAAAATTAAAATTGATTGCTGTTCGATAAACTTATAGTGAGAATTTTCCAAACAAACGTTTTGCGATAGTGTTTACGGCATGTCGAAAATGTCACAACATATGGTTTCGTGTTTTGGTGAACTGAATAGAGATAACTTCATTACGATATTTACAATATGTAATTTTATCAGGAAAGGAATTCGCAATATAAGAATAAAATTTTTAAATATCTCATACTCATTTTTTATATCGAAATTCATTAACACATACCTGAAATCAGAAAGAAGATTATAACATTAATTGATGCGTAATCTATTCTGCAATAACACAGCAGACCAAATGCTGCAACAGTTGCTAAGAATGGTGATAGGCAACCAGCAATACCCAACCACGGTTTGCTACTGAGAAAATCAGTTGACAAGCAAGAAACTGCTGAAAATGTCAACATAATAGGAGCCACAATCAGAATAAGAGGCAATGCACCTTCGCCAATCCGGTTAATTTCATTATGAACAGAATGACTGAACATTTTAGATATTTTACTGTTGTTCAATTTAATGTTCGATAATATTTCTAAACACATCTGTTCCCATTTCAGTGCCACCTGTTTCTTCTCTTTTGTGGAGTGGTCCAGTTTGTAAACCAATCTAATTGCATTAAAATCTCGAATCACGTTTTTCTCATTTAAAATCACTCCTCCAAAATCAAGAGCAGACAGTACTAAAGTGTCCTCAAAGATGTCAACCGGATATCTGTAATTAATTTGTAAAATTATTTTTAAAATATTAACTAAAAATTTATTATAACTCTGAAATTCAACGAACTTATAATTTAAAATTATAAATATACATTATTTTTATATTAGGATTATTTTCTTACTGGTAAGAATTAATACTTAGACATTCGAACAGTTGCATGTAGTTATATGCAACTGTATTAAAATGTCTACGTATTACGTATTAAAATTAATTCACTGCAAAAATCATTCTATGATAAATATAATTCAAGATGTAAGTCATTTATGTAAGACATGCATGTTATCAGCGCAAAGATTTGTTAGTCACTCTCATTATAGTGGAACAGTCATGTTGATTATAAATAATGCGAACTCGACACAAAAAATAAATCCCGTTTCTTGCGGTATGACGAATTCAGCTGATACAGCAAAGACTAAACTAATTGTACTTCGTCTGGTAAATGAAAATGTCAGACAAACTTTATCAGGTTAAAGTCGAAATAACATTGTCGAACACAGTAACTTTGAAGGAAGATTAATCTTAATACGTAAAATTATTTTTTGTATTTTTATGTGTTTGTTCAAGAGTTAATTGTAAATAAAGATATTTATTTACATTTAACTCTTGAACAAACACATAAAAAAACAAAAAATAATTTTACGTATTAAGATTAATCTTCCTTCAAAGTTACTGTGTTCAATGTTATATATACATATATGTACACTAATTTCTGAAATGTATAATAAATGCTATTAATATTAAAAGAAATAATACTGTTTTGGCTATTACAGCAATTTTCCACAACTCACTACATATGAACTCATCAATGACAGCTATAAAGCCAATGAACATGGGTTCGTGCCTGGCCAAAAAAACTGCCATGAGGAGTTTACAGCCAGAAATCAACATATAAATTTTCGCTATGCTAATAAATACGGGTATAATCAAGAGGATATTATGTCTGAAACGTAGTAACTGAACCATAAATACGAATCTAATATTTCTACATTAGTGTTAATGCATTAATAAATGTATTGAACATTAAGTAAAAAATTGCTGCATGTTACTTCATTAAAGTGCTCGTGATATTAAGAAATTTCTACGAAGCAAATAATTTATACTGGAAACAAATTGAACATTACCAATCCTATTTTACAACGACTACAAAGTTCATTTTAGACAGTTTAAAATGGACAAATTCCATTAAAAAAATAATAAAAACTTACTTGATGTTGTATTTTGCTTTCTTGATGTCATTTGTTTTTCCTTTCAGAGCCAAAGCATAATTTTCATGGCAAATATTCTTCTCCGTCTTACAACACAAATCTTCGTAATGCACGAATGCGTTATCCCAAAGTATGGTGACATTCCGTATAATTTCGTCGAGTTTGATGACATCTTCAATTATTGATTCCTCCAATACAGATGTCCCGTTTTTAGGAGTAACAATTATTCCTGCGGTTGCATCGAATCTTGTTAATCTTCTGAAATTACATTGTGACATGTTAAGAGGAAAAATCGATTCAATAGTTGCTCTGTCAATCAAGCTTCTTGCATTGGATGGAATATAAAGATATTCAATATCCGTTTGTAACGGAATATTTAATAGTCCGGTTGCTAAAACCAGTGACATTATAAAGGAGACTGCAACATATATCTGAGGATAGTATCCTATATTATATCCAATACGAGATAATGCAATAGAGACAATTCTTCTTATATTTCTATGCTTCACTTTCATTCTAAAATCGTAAAATAAGTAATAAAAATTTCGTGAAATCGATCTCTATAAGAAGAAATTCTTTTCTGAAATTAATAATACTATAAAATAAATATTGACGTAAGGCTTCCCTTACGTCAATATTTATTTTATAGTATTAGTAGTAGTATATTATAGTATAGTAGTAGTTATACAAGGGTTATTCAATGTTGATGCTTGATAAAGATAGTGTGTTAAAACAAGTTATTAATTTGAAAATGCTTGTATTTAATAAGCTTTCTTAAATGTTTTATTAAATATTAATCATTTTTATTTTTTCATCAGATAGACAAGTGTAAATTGTATTATTATCTAGTACAATATTATGATTTCAAAAAAG
Source organism: Centruroides vittatus (assembly GCF_030686945.1). Classification (NCBI taxonomy): domain Eukaryota; kingdom Metazoa; phylum Arthropoda; class Arachnida; order Scorpiones; family Buthidae; genus Centruroides; species Centruroides vittatus. The sequence continues at coordinate 6,466,248 of NW_027122385.1, forward strand.
ATAATACTAATTAAATTATCGTCATTCCACATATATATATATATATAAAACGTTACAAATTTTGTTCGATAAGAAAGTATATTAAGAGGCATAAGAAAAAAATTCATTATAATAAACCTGTCGTTTTGCAAATAAAATTCAGATCAAATTGTAATTTTTATTATTGACAAAGTAAACTTATTAACAAAACATTGTTTTTAGTTAATAAAATGTAATAAAATGAATAAAATTGAATTAAATATATTTACTTACGTTTTTTCCTTTTAATATTAAATAATAAATTCAGATAGATTTGTTCGACTTTCTATCTATTCAGTTTAAAGAAGGTATATAGTTATACATTATACACGTCCTCAGATAAGATGTAATCAAAAGTTTAAAGTTTAATCTGTCGATTATGTTAGTATAAATATTTTTAAAAGCCAGTCGTGTTTATCGTATTGGAAATTCGTAATATTAAATCTGTATAATCTAAAATGTAAACCTCCGGATGTCTACGTAATACGGACGTCTGTGCTCAATTGTAATAAGCGTTGTTTTACCATATTCAAGTTTGAAAGAGTTAACAGTAGATTAATGTTTCTTGTGAATATCAATATTAGTCCAAGTTTAAAAAAGGCTAAAATTTAGAAATGTAAATTTTAACCAGGAATGCAAATCGAAACATCTTAGTAAATTTCTACTATATCTGTCAATGTATTTGCAATATATTTTTTCTTGTAGTGTTATGGATTAGGATAGATTTTGTTTTTCGAATGTTACGTTAATAGCAGAGATATAAAACAATAGGCGTAGTCACTCGATGAATATTGAAACGCTACGGGAAGAGGTCAGACGTAACATAATACACTTAACTTCTGATAGAGAAAGCTTTAAGTGTTGCATTATAGCAGTCAAATCTTCCAAGAGAATCAAGTAACAGTAGGAAAAGTAATTATTACCTCAAGGCAAAGTTAAAACAAATAATCTTTCTCAACCGTTAAACTGAATTGATAACAAATTTTTTATATTAAGCATTTTTTATCAGTCGTTCGAGATTGAACTTAAATAATAAAGAAGTAGACTATACCATTGCTTTCAGTTTTTACTTTATTTCACTTTACATCTTTTCTGTTCTATGGGAAATAATAGAGTCGTTTTCTCAAATGCTCACTACGAGTTTTGTCAAACCCCGAATACAGATGACAGAATAATGACAGAAGAATTCTGGATAGACTGTCTATGACAAATTCGTGGACTTGGGTTTGATTTGGTATGTGGGATACTGCAACCTCACACAAGAGCGATGTCATGAAGACTTTTGTGGCTAACTGGTTGTATTCAGGTATTAGACACATGAAGAAAAGTGAAAACGCCATATAATTAGCACGTTGGACAGGCAAAAATTTGCCACCAAATATCAGTATTTCGTACTTTTATTCCCACCACCATTGACGAGTTAATTTATCCGGTATGTGATAAATTTTATCATTAAACTTCAAGCAGATAGGACTAATTACATGATGTACAGTATTAAAAATCTATAACAACTAATTACTTCAACTCACTTTATATTCGGCAAAACGAATGTATTGTTTGATCAAAGTAAGTTAAAAATCTGCAAGAATGAGCATTAATAACCTGGTGTAACTTATAACAGTACAGTAGACCCGCCTATAACACGGTAGTATCTACCGTGTTATAGGAGGGTCTACTGTATACGTTCCATGTTATATGAATCCGTGTTGTACGAGTCACTTAAATACATGAGCCAATCACAGTTCGGCACTTGTGCAGTTTAGGGTTACGGCTGTTTGAAAGGTTTTCTTCCATAAAATTAATCGATTCTAGACTAATTTGACTCAACATTCCAAATCACGTATAATTTTTTGGGAATAATCCATATAAATTATGCTATAAACAAAAAATTGTAGGATTACTTACCGAGTGTGCACCGTTCGACGACGCCATTGCTTAAGCTTGTTTTCGTCGCGGAGCGGCTCATCGACGGCGGACGAGTGTTTCCTGATCACCGAATTTTTCGCAAAAAAATAACTTAACTTTGGAGACATCATTAATAAAAATATAATTTTTATGGCCGTTGAATAATAAATGTTTTTTTAATAAGTCCAGTGCTTTGGGTCTACTGTAATTGTTTTTGAAGTTCACTCTTGCTTGCTATTATACGAAATGTTGTTAGTATAGCTGCACAGATCAAGATATACAAACAGATAGAAAGCGTGTACAACGTGTTAACTTATATCAGCATATGATTATACAAACGCAGATTAATCTTAGGCGACCATGTTTATATGATGGACAGATTTATCTAAATTACTTTAATGATGAGTTTATTGGGCTACAATTTGAAAATCTTTAAATTCTCACTGTTGTCTGCTTGTCTTCCATTTATTAGTTTCGAGAAGGGAGTTAGATAGATTAATCTCTAGAGCGGATTTGGAAACCTTACGTTCAGGAGGCTCGGATTAACTGTATAGCATCTAATTACATAACCCGATAGTTACGTTATTTTAATTTAAATCATTTCCCTGAAAGCAGTTAATAGACGACTCAAATGTTAAAGGAAAAGTATCATGTACAGGGGCAAGACACTACACTACAGTAGCGAGTCGAAAATCGGAATCAATTGGGGACTGGGGTGTTCAGATTAGTCATTTATTCCCATTACCGACTCTACGAAAAAATATATTAACCTGTCCGATGTTCAAATTTTTCTCCGTTGCGTGTCGCTTCGTGTTGAATTTTTGTCGATTTTAAGCCTAACGTAAATTTTTATAATAATAATCGAGGCTATCGTATCGTTAAAAATTATTTCTGCATTTTGTACAAACAAAATAAATATATTAAAGAATATAAAAAACATAAAAATTATACTTTAGAAGTAAATCTAGTATCAAAAACGTTCGATTTAGCACGACACAGTCCGACTGAAAATCGTTCCGATTACCGGCGTTCCGATTAACGACTCTCTACTGTACTAATTTCAGGTGAAAAGCATATATTTTAAATTAAATATATTAAAAATATGATTAAAAATTGCAGCTCGGCATTGTGACAATGTTACAGTGAATAAATCCTCGTTATCAATTTCAGCCAATCAATCAATCAATTCTTTATTGTATGGACTTTAGTTAGTTACAAGGAAGTTATTTGTTACAAAATCGAAAATTAATGATAATATAATATTTAACAAGTTAATAATTTAGTAAAATATAGAGCAATAATCAGTTTTTTAGAAGCACGATATATTAATAATAATATTTTTGTTCCTAGTAATTTTAAATTTTACACACATTTTTCAAGTTTCGTATACTTGCATAGTACAATTAGTATATTTTTCAGGATCTATTGATAGTCTACTATTATACGTTAAGATATAATTTTGACCGCATCTCAAATGAAGAATTAATCGTTTAACATAATTTATATCCATAAGCAAATAATCTTCACACAAACGTCTTGGTTGTTGTTGTGTCAATTATATTGTTGTTTTAACACAACAATATAATTGAAGGGATTATTCTTTTCTAACAGAGACAAATCTTCTTGTATGCTTTGTTCACAGCACAGTCTTATAATTAACGGTTGATAGCATTCATCAGATAATGATTTTGACATAGCAATAGAAAAGATAAATCAAGTCAATCCAATCGATTTTGCAATGCAAACGCCCAATTATATGTGTAATTGTTTGTTATTGAGCACAATTTATGAAGTTATCATAGGTTAGTTTAACGTAACTTTTATCGTCTTTTTTATGAGCGGAATCCAAAATAAAATTATTACTTTTGTAGTAATTACCGATATTCTAGAGACTCGAAACTCCAAATCAACATGTACGCTGGAATTTTATTATATAACATGAAAATTTTTCGAAAATATGAAGCAATTACGATTTCCATTTTATTACAGTAAGTGATTGCTTATATAGCAGCGGTACAGATGAGATAATTGACTGAAAAAATTTCATATAAGTGAAAGCAGAATTGATTTTCGCTCTTGAGTGAATAGACAACATAGAACCCAGAGCCATTTTAGCCCTATACTGTGATTTTTCGCTTGTACGAATTGTTCAGAAAACGAAAATAAAACTCCCAAGTATACGTAATTTAAAGCAACTTGTAAAGGTTGGTTGTTAAGAAACCACTTTCACTGGCTAATACTTGAACTTTTTTCTTGAATACCATTACCTTTGTTTTTGAAACATTTATAGTTAATCCATAGTCACAACAAAATTTTTCTAGAAATGCAATTTTCTCTTGTAACATTAGTGAAGGGTCAGCCAAATTTAGGGTTATCGGAATACGTTAGTACATGTATCTCAGCTTGATCACAGAGAAAAATCCTAGGTAGACCAGATTTATCAACTCACACTATTAGACCATTGACATACAAATTAGGAAGCAGTGGGCTCAAAATCTCGTCCTGCAAAACTCCACAGTCGACACCAAATGAAACAGTTGTTTGAGATAATATTTTCACTGTTGCGGTAACTTTGAGATATATGCCAATAACAAGGTCAAGAAACTGTTTATTTATACCTATTGTTTCTAGTAGAACCCATAAAACTTTATGATTAACAGTGACAAAAACTGATCGAAAGTCCACAGAAATATCATAAAGCTATTCTCTGTTTTTTTATTATTTTTTATTTTTTTGCAATTTTAACTGTATTAATGTATTTAATATAAATATTTTATCTTTACAAAATCGGCCGGGTCGAATACCTGCTTGCTCCTGACACACAATCTCATATTTAAGTTTCCATACTTCTAGTCTTTTATTTAATAAGGATGTAAATAGTTTCCCAATTACAGTCACCAAAGAAATAGGACGATAGTTCATTACATTATCCAACTCATCTTATAGATTGAATTGATTAGGTATTCAATGCAAGCTTCTAGGAATTACAACTTCTTTTAATCTATTATAAACTTCCAATATTGCAAGCATTTTAAATATTCTGTTCGAAGAAAATCAAATCCAAGTGAGGTGTCAAATTTACAACGATTAATTGCTCTTTTTATCTCTTCCAATGTAAAGTCTGAGAATCTTTCTTCCCTTATTGGAAGCACTTGGAAGTCATTTATTTTACGGGTGTGACTTGGATAAAGATCAAGACTCAGAAACCACTAAAGGTCAAAATGTCAATCAAAGTGATGAAGGCTATATGTATGATACGTTTAATCAGGCTACCACTGATGAAATTTTAATGTCTATAATGGCGTTAGAAGACTTTTGAATGTAAAGTCTCAAATATTATAAGCCATTTAATAAACTGTAAAGAAGCTTGTTCTTTTGTAAATGTATGTTCTGATTTCTATCTTCTGTCAACTGTTATGTACCCCCTTGTAACAGGCGATTGCCTGTTATGACAATAAATTGATTGACTTGCATTATTGGTTAAAATTTACATTGCTAAATGCACTGGACTACAGACAGTCATTTCAACACATGGATTAATATTAATAATTAATATAAACTGCATGACGTCAAATGTTCCAAACATGAACATGGTTAAACAGAGCTTATTACAATCGACACCAAATTTTCCTACCAAGTGCACAACTGGAACTTTCTATTTTGGCCTACAATAACTATACGAATTCGCTGTTATACTTTCTGAATACGATAGAAAAGATTGGCATTTATAAAAATTATAAAACAACTTAATCAACAGTTTAAACTTTAAACTTTTGATAACATTTTATCTAACACATTTATACTGTATAACTATGAGCTTTCGGTACAGTGTATAGATAGAAAGCGACGAAAATTTCTCTAAATTTACTACTTAATACCAAAACGAAAGACGTAAGTAAGTATATTACTTTAATTTCATTATTTATTGCAAATTTTCCAAATTTTACATACTGTTTAGATTTTTCTAAACTAAAAACGATTTTTCGTTGATAATTTAACTTTTGCTTTACAATAGAAATTAGAGATTTATCTCAATTAAATTTGCTAAAAGACAGTTTCATTATAATCAATATGCATTTTGTGCTTCTTAAAAAATTTATATTCGACATAATTCTGTAACGTTTTAATATAATATATAATCATTATCAATCATCGACTTTAAATCACCTCTGTAATTTTGTTACGTCACTACTTATTTTATTGCATTATTAATTTCAGGAAATAATTTCCTTTCATAAGAATCTATTTCACTTATTTTACGATTTAAGAATGAAAATGGAGCATAAAAATATAAGAAGGATTGTCTCTATTGCATTATCTCGTGCTGGATATCATATCGGTTGTTATCCTCAAATATACGTTGCAGTCCCCTTTATACTGTCACTGGTTTTAGGAACCGGACTGTTAAATGTCCCGCTACAGAAAGATGTAGAATATCTTTATATTCCAACTAATGCAAGAAGCAGGATTGAGAGAGCAGCTATTGAATCGATTTTTCCAGCCAATATGTCACAATGTGATTACAGAAGAATATTAAGATTCCAAGCAGCCGCAGTAATAATTGTTACTTCTAAAAACGGTACATCTGTCTTAGAGGAATCAATAATTGAAAATGTCATCAAACTTGACGAAATTATTCGGAATGTCACCATCTTTTGGAGTAACTCATTTTTACGTTACGAAGATTTGTGTTGTAAGACGGAGAGGAATATTTGCCATGAAAATTTTGTTTTGGCTCTGAAAGGAAAAACAAACGATATCAAGAAAGGAATATACAAAATCAAGTAAGTTATTATTCTTGTAAAATTTAGACATTACAATTAAGATTCCAACTAAGAATATCAAAGGATAAACCCGAGTTTGTCTCACAACAAGGTCGTTTAATCAGATTTTATATCTGATTAAAGGACATTGTAAAGTTCAGTTGAATAAAGTTCAGTTAACAAAAGAAATCACAATCGTAATGCATTTCGGGATTGTAACATTCTTTCTTCAGGCTGCAAAATACATAAAATATATTCGACGTTAGAAACTTCATAATAATAAATTAATAAATTATCAAATTATACTACTAACCAGGAATATCACTTTTATATATAAACAATACGTTTTTCAAACCGTTTTTGTAAATTTAAAAACATAAAAATTAAATAACAATCTATTTTTTATGTTCTTAAATATATTTAGAAAACAAGAATCATTTCACATGAAAGGTTTGGTGATTGAACTTTTCTAAATTTTTGTGTATTACTTATACAAATTGTAACTAAATCATATAAAGCGGTTTGTTGGTATACGGCATCACTACTCGTGAGCGATTTGCCAAAGGGTGTCCATTTCGAGGTAACTTGACTCTCAGAAAGACTTTCCAATGTAAACTGGTTCCTATTTAGGAACGTCAAACGTTAATAAAAGTAGGAAAAGTCCACGTGGCGAGCACGTTTTCCAGGCACAAACCCACGACCGCGATTACCAGTGTTTAGTTGTTTTACCCACTCGACCAGTGAATAGACTCTTAAAGAGATAGGCGAAAAACTTGCATTAAGAGAGGAAAAAAAACAGAATTGTTTATTTAAAATAAAATAATATATTGGTTTAAAAATAAATGCATAATAAATGTCATTAATATATAAGTACACAGCTACATCTATTTATTTAATTTCATAAAATATAATTTCTTTACTTAAATATAATTATACGTACATTTTTTAATTAAAGTTATAAATTCATTAAGTTTTTGTGGTACTAAACATTTTGTATTTAATATTGGTTTTCTATTTTAATAAATAATTTTTTTACAGATATCCAGCTGATATCTTACAGGACACATTAATACTGTCTGCTGTTCAATTTGGAGGAGTGACTTTAAATAAGGAAAATGTTATTCGAGATTCTAATGCAATTAGATTGGTTTATGGATTGGACCACACCACAGAAGAGAAGAAACAAATGGCGCTGAAATGGGAACAAACGTGTTTACAAACATTATCAAATATTCATTTGAACAATATTAAAATATCTAAAATATTCAGTCAATCTGTTCATAATGAAATTAACCGGATTGGCGAAGGTGCATTGCCTCTTATTCTGATTGTGGCTCCTATTATGTTGACATTTTCAGCAGTTTCTTGCTTGTCAACTGATTCTCTCAGCAGTAAACCTTGGTTGGGTATTGCTGGATGCGTGTCACCATTCTTAGCAACTGTTGCAGCATTCGGTCTACTGTGTTACTGCAGAATAGATTACGCATCAATTAATGTCATGATCGTCTTTCTCATTTCAGGTATGTGTTAATGAATTTCGATATAAAAAAATCACTTTCAGATATAAAAACATTTATTTATTTATTTATTTGCAATTTTTTTACTAACTGAATTTTTATTTGGGGTGATCAAATTAAATCTTCTATATTCAACGCTATGTAAAAAAATATTTAGCACTATAAACAACCAAATTAGATGTTGTGCCATCTATTGTGAGCAGCAATCAGCGAAGGTTTTATTCGTACGAAACGTTAATAATGTACGCAGACCCTAGCCATGTTGGAGTTACAGTTCATTCTACGGTTCACATCGCATTGAGGTTTTGTACAACCTGAAGGCGATGAACAGCGCATTTAAACGTTATCTACCTATTTCATGATGCCCCTGATATATATCCTAATATTACTATATAACTATTCCAATCCACCGTAACTAATCACTTTCTTATAGGTCTACTATATGTAACTTTTAAAATAAATGTATTTTTATATATATTTCTGCCTAGGCTTACCAGACGCCCCGCTTTGACCGCGACTATCCCGGTTTGATGTTGTCGTCCCTGTGTCCCAGCTAGTTTGTTATTTTGTCCTAATTATTCGGTAAAATTTTAAAAGTGCCGAATATACATGAAGTAGAAATAGTGAAGCCTGGGGTAATATAGCGATTTGGCAACTAAAATATCCTCCCGTTACACTCACTGTTGTAATCTAAATATAGCCGATGTCCTATGTTGTCGAGTTCAAATTGCTTGTTGGCATTTGCGATTATTTTGTACTGTACATTAAATCTCTTTAATTTCCAGAATTCCGAAAAGAAATTGTGTGTTTTCTGATGAATTAAAAGAAGGATTATCTGTTTTTGAAAAAGTTTGTGATTGTATTGACAAAGTGAAATATGAACTGTGCTTTTCAGAATTTTCAGTAACTCATGATGAGCATTCGGACATTAAAAATTACTTCAAATGTGCGAAACATAAGGCAAGTTTCTTTCGCTGCTAGTAGCAGCGAAAGAAACTTGCCCATAAACCCATTTGGGAAACATAAACCCATTTGGGAATTTAAATTAACGAAATTTACATTTTTGTTACTAATAAAATGTTCTTTTATTGTTTTTCTACTGTCCTGGCTGTTACGTACATAACGGGATAAAGTATTGAAATCGTATCAAAATTTACCATCTGCGATTTTGCAAATCTCCACGTTTTGACCCGTCTAAAGTCAAAAAACAATAGAGCTTTTAAAAAACTCGGTGGATGTGTGTGTCGGTATTTCGGATCCGGACCGGAAGTGGTTATCTCAGGATAAGGTAATGATTTAAAAATGACGTTTTGCATGGTAAATTCTCATGGTTAAAAATCAAGAGAATGGGAAAAATAGAGTGGAGTTAAGTGTCATATCTCGAGGGAGGTTGGACTTAATGAAGATTCTACTCGTTACTAACATGTATAATTTTTTTGAAACACAACTCTACTACAGTCCGTAAAGAAATTATAAACTCAAGTGAAAATTTTCTGTGTTTTAATTTCTTTTCATCTACAGTCAATTGTTACTATATGAGATGATTTTAATTAGTCTTAAGAATATATAATGAAATAAACAAGTCTTTGTATTGTATCATTTTAATAAACAATCAAAAATTTGAATTGTTATAATTTTTTGTTGTAAACAATTTATAAACTCAAGGGTGAAAACTGATTATTACCGTTGAATGGAACAATCCACTATGCATGTATTTATGTAAATTAGTATGTGTAACATTTTGGGTGAGTCTAAGAATTCAAACTAAAAAAGTGACAAAAATGCCAAGGGGAGTAACCTTAACTGAAAGTGAAATACGAAAAATCTATTTCTTTAAGGGAAAAGGGTGGCCAACTCGTAAAATTGCTTCAAAACTTGGAAGATCTCAAACTGCAGTACAAAATGTACTAAAAAAGGGTGATAATTATAGCAAAATTAAACGTACAGGACGAAAACCAAGTCTGCAGCCTCGTGATCATCGCTGCATTGCTAGTCTTGCAACAAATGAATCATTGTCTACTCGTGAGATAGGTGCAGTTTTACCAACTCCAGTGTCCCACCAAACTGTGTGGAAAAGCTTGAGAAAGAATAAAACAATAAACTTTATGAAAGTGAAGTCCAAACCAAAGCTAACAGAGTTACATCAGTCAACAAGGCTGCAATGGGCAAAAGATCATGTTACCTGGACAACTGAATGGAGAAAAATAGTTTTCTCAGATGAGAAAAAGTTTAACCTGGATGGCCCAGCATATTATTGGCATGATACAAGAAAGAATCCCAGGGTCAAATCCAGTAGACAACAAGGTGGAGGTTCAGTAATGATCTGGGCAGCAATCAGATATGGAGGGAAAACAGATTTGGCATTTATTAATGGGCGAATGAATTCTGAGACCAAGCTATGTTATATGAACGTCTAATCCCATTTGGTCCTCTCATTGGTAGTCAAGACTGGATCTATCAACAGGACAATGCATCTGTTCACAAGTCAGCCAGTACTACAAAGTGGTTTTCACGTGAAAAAATTGAAGTGATGGTTTGGCCAGCACATAGTCTAGACCTTAATCCCATTGAAAACCTTTGGAGTCAACTTGTGGCATTAGTTTATCGCCATGGAAAACAATACAACACATCCGATGAGCTTACAGTTGCATTGTATAATGCCTGGGACAAAATTAAACTAAGTGACATTCAAAACCTGCTTGATTCAATGCCTAAACGAGCTGTGGAGGTAATTGAAAACAAGGGAGGGTCCACAAAGTATTAAAAACTTACTAAATCACCCTTGAGTTTATAAATTGTTTACAACAAAAAATTATAACAATTCAAATTTTTGATTGTTTATTAAAATGATACAATACAAAGACTTGTTTATTTCATTATATATTCTTAAGACTAATTAAAATCATCTCATATAGCAACAATTGACTGTGGATGAAAAGAAATTAAAACACAGAAAATTTTCACTTGAGTTTATAATTTCTTTACGGACTGTATCAAAGAGAAACGTTTTGCCATTTTATTATAATTAAAAATATAAAGCAATTTTTATAGTAAAATTTCATAACAGACGTCACCACACAAAACTTACTTATTAAGGATATAATTAATAGTCTCTCTTCTCAGCCGAGAAAATTCTGCAACTCGTCGATAGATTGTTTTATTATCTCTTCAAAGAACATAATTTTAGTATTACCCTCTTCTATTTCACAAATTAAATTCTCCCTGTTGCTTTAAGTTTAATTATTACATCTTATTATTACCTATAAATTTCAATTTATTAGTTAACTAGCAGGTAGGCCCGGCGTTGCTCGGGCAAAGTAACGATAGCGAAGGTTATGATAATTACGTTATAGTCAACCTTACCCGTTTTCACAGAATGCAAGAATTGGGTCCCCCTGTTTCTCGACTAATTAGAAAATTTTTACATAGGTCGAAAATTATGTTCGATTTCCCTCAAAAACGAAAAAAAACTGCATCTGCGTCTTGCATGTCCCTTTCTCTTAACACTTCCATTGTTACGTAACACTTCCATTGTTTATGGAAGTGTTAAGCCTTAACCCTGTTCCTCTCCCCCGTGGGGAGGAATTTCGAAAAATCCCTTCTTAGTGTGCGTTCTCGTGACGTACCATAACTGTGTACCAAATTTCAACTTTCAACTCCTGACCGTTTGGGCTCTGCGCTGATTATTATTATTATTGTTATTATCAACCCATCTCAGTTATATATATAGATATAGGTACTAGTTAAAATCGTACATTGTTAAAATATCTAATTTATTTTGCATCCGAAACTATCCGCCTAGTTATAGGAAGTGTCTCTGAATTACCTATAAAACTCAGTTCATTGTCATAAAAAATTACCCGAAGGCATTCTATAGTCTGGTTAAGGATATTAGCAATTTGTGGGTTCACCATCTACCAGATTTATGTTCAATACGTTCAGTTTCTTGAATCGTGATATTTTTCTCGAGAGTTTGTGATGTTAATATTCCGATAAAATAGAGAAACTATACCTGCACATTGTCAGTGCTTTTACAAGACGGCTTCAGAACATATAACCGTTCCAGCAAGACCATTCTGGCTAATGAGAAAAACGTTCAAAAATTTTGTCAACTTTTATACACTGAACATTGCGTCAATACTTTGCTTAAACAAATTAAATTTTTCGTTGTTCAATGTCAAATCTCAATTATATATAGACCATGGCTTTCAACAAGTGTTTTTATGTAAACAAATCTTTGTTTTCGTTGTCCTAAGTGTGAAAACGTCCGTAAAGATGAGTTACGATTATAATTTTTCTTTTAACAAAGATATCTTCCGCATGTTCTGCAATGTTAAGAGAGAAGCCTATATTGCGCTTCAGGTTGTCTTTCTTTTTTTTGCTGTTTTGTGATTACTTTTTATTTTCTGTTTCTTTACTTATTTTTGTTTGATTAACTTTATTCAAAAGTAAAGCAAACTCGGAAAACTCCACTTGGCCATTGGCCCATTGGCAAGGCGCAAACCCATGACCAACGAGTAATGTTCAGTGGTTTTATCCACTTGGTTACATGTAGGCACTTTTGTTTAATTCTAAAATGCGTACGAAATAACTTTTTATTGTGATTAATATTTAAGTACATCGAGATAGGTTATATGCGTAGTTCTCTATATATTTTTAAAACGAAGTGTATATGTGATTATTATTCTTTACAAAACATAAGTATACTTATTATAACATCCAAATACGACATTGACAATCGAAAATTTGTTTAATCGAGTAAATGATGGTAAATAAATATTTACCCGAAACACTTCCCATGTCCACTACAGATGAATTATCGTTGTTATCCAACATTTCGTTTATTCTGCTGATTGCAAAACCATATCCAGTGGATTATCCGTACCACTTGCGAACAAACTTTTACGTCAAAAATTTGTTTTGTATTCTCGAAGCTTCGCTGATCTAGGTTTTCATTGGCTTTTTCATTCTGTCGTGAAGGAGGTGTTGTATGTTTTCAATACGATCTCTCCTTAATCGATTGTGTATAATTTCCAAAGGAAAGGACTCAGAGAACTCTTCCCACATACCTTTGTCGATATCCATGAAGAAAAATCAAAACAATTCTTACGTTTTTAAATTTTCCACATAATGCTATCAATCAAAACACCAGCGCTTATGCACAGTTCTTTTTTTACGTGTTTGTGAAGCTAACAAGTCAATTGAAACACAACTACCATAGGGAAATTCAAAAATATTTAACAAAGAAATGTAATTGAAATTACATAATTTAAAATCATAGGCGTGTATCTCATTTATTTAAACTTAAATTCATTTCATATTCGATATAAATTGATATACTTTTGTGCGGTCTATTTTTGTGCGATTTTTTATTTGTGCGATTTGTTTTGTGTGATTTTCTCTACCGACCAATACTTATTGATTAAAATACGTTTTATGTTTACACGGTTTTAAAAAATTTAACAACGAGTTGCCTAACTTCTTGTCCGTTATGATATTTAAAAAAAAATAACATTTATCATATTAATCATAATAAATAAAATCGTGTGTGGCGTCATGTGTTAACGAAATGTCATTACTAATTATTATAAAATGACAAAAAGTTTAATACCGAAAGTAGGGATGAGTTTTATAAAAATTTCTGAATGGTAATAATAAATGAAATTTTCATCAATGTCAACCTCTTTCGAGATATTATACAAGACACCCCTCGAACTTTAACCAAAGTGAGATCTGAAATTTTTATTGATTTTTCCCTACTTATTTCCCTTCCTAATGCCTAAAGAATTTGAAACAAAAGGGAAACAACATCGCTGGAAAATTTTTTAACCCACCATTTTGAATGTAAACATTCGCCCATCCAGGCACTCATTCTCATACTGCAAGACATAAAGTTTACAGTTAACTACTGATTTCATCATTTTATTTTGGTCCCCGGAACACCTTTAACTTCCAGGCCTGCTCCAATAACCTTTACCTCCTCTAACAATCTATCACATGACGTATTTTCCCATCACGAAGCTATAAAAGCCACTTATTCTCCCCTCAGGAGAGTCTCTCATCGAAGAACCGACCGCCGCATCTCTGAGCCTCATAGTATTACTAACAGCGATCCGTGTCTCAGTCGCGAATTTTATACTTTTGTGAAATTTTCGGATACCTTTGTGCCATTAACCAGGACGAATTCGAACCTCGTGGAATTATCAAAGAGGTATGATAACCATCAATGTAAAATCTCTCTCGGCCTCTTACGCGTAATAGAAAGCTAGAGAGCTTAATCGGGAGATCTCAGTGTTAGAGTTTGTAATCGTTAGTTTAGTTATTTCAAATAAATTGTTTTTCATTGTTAATGGTGTCATTTACTCGTATATCGCCTACGCCTTACTGTCGACCCCTTTCACCTCCCTCCACTCGACTGACAAAAAGAATTTTGACCCCTCGGGATCATAAAGGTAAATCAGCCATCCCTTGACAAGTAGGTGGATCTCACCGACCTGTTTGCCGACAAAAACAGGAACAACATCGTTCTACCACTCGGGCTATTCACACCAACAAAATTTAATAGCATCAACGCCATACAAGCACTTGTATGCAAGATATCATAACAAATTTCGCTTCTCAACCTCTAACCCACCCGGAAATATCAATTAAACGAAATACACACTGAGACACATATATACATTCCATACATAAATTTTGTAAATTTATTGGGTTCACAGGTGAAAAAGTCACAATTCCAAAAACACAGAAATTCAAATCTGATACGATTACTATTATATTATAAGAGCCGGCAATGTTTTATAAAACAGCCAGGAAAGAAACAAGAAAGAGTAAGTTTTAAATGATGACAGTACATTTTGGTATTATATAATAATTGCGACGAAAAAACAAGCGAATAATTTATATACAAAGCTTAATTCTATTTTTATTGAAAAAAATTGATTTAGAATAAGATAACATTTAGATTTTTTTTTTTTTTTTTTTTTTTTTGCAAGAGTCACACAGCAGAGACTTTGATCCAAACACAGTACCATTAATGAAACCGTTCTAAATATTATTTAACTTAAAATACTCCTTTGTAGAATTTTCGAATGTCAGCATTGCATTTAGTCCTCAGAAAACTCACTTTCATCTCAAAACATTTCAGTAAACGTTCAATCAATAGTAAATTTATCTTTTGAAACTAATAAATGGTTTTCTGTGAAAAGTTCGAAGATGTGATTAATTTTCTATGAATATTTCAGGTATTGGTATAGACGACGCCTTTATATTGATAGCTGCATGGAGAAGGACTGACGTCAACGCTTCTGTACCTGACAGAATGAAAGACGCTTATGCTGAAGCTGCAGTGTCCATCACGATTACGTCTCTGACCAATTTTCTTGCCTTTTGCATGGGATTTGTCACACCATACAAATGTATTCACATATTCAGCGCATATTCCGCTCTGGCAATCGTATTTGACTATATTTTTCAGTTATTCTTTTTCGGAGGACTCATGGCCCTCGATGGATATAGAGAGAAGAATAAGCTGCATTCTTTCGTTTGCTGGCCAATTAAACGCAGTTATCTAAGACCTGAAGACAGGATACAAACAAAATCTAAACAAAATAAGAAAGAAAATACTTTCATGGTATTTTTAAGTAATGGTTTAGGTAAAATACTAGGAAAATCAATTAGTAAAATTATTGTTATTCTAATGTTCATAATTTATCTAATTGGTGCGATTTACTGTATGAAATTTATTAAAGAAAAAGATGACATAAGTAAACTCTTTCCTTACTCTTCTTATGCAACTGAATATCTAAGTCTTGAAAACAGATATTTTTCTAATTATAGTCATCAAGTGCAAATAGTCATTAACCAGACATTAGACTACTCAAATATTACTGTCCAAAACGATATAGAAGATCTCCTGCAAAGTTTCGAGTCTGCTCCATTTATTTCTGATTCGTCGACCACAGAAAGTTGGCTGAGAGAATTTCTGGCATTCACTAAATCTCCGGTTGCGAAGTTTTCGCTTTCTGGCTACAATGTGAGTGATTCAAAAGACTTTTTGAGTGCATTTAAAAACGTTTTTTTAAAAGTAAAAGTAGCGAACAGGTTAAGAAACGACGTTATCTTTAATGAAGAAGGTGATAAAATTACTTCTTGCAGATTTATCGTGTCCAGTTTCGATGGAGAATCTCGAATTGACGAAAAGTTTTTCTTTGAAAATGTAAGAAAAATTTCCGATAACAGCAAATTTCCAATTACTCCATACAATTTCAAGTTTATATATTACGAACTCTATATTAATATTCTTTCAAACTGTATAAAAACTATTTCGTGTGCTGCAGCGATAGTAATTTTGGTGTTTCTGTTATTTACTCCAAATGTATTGTTTCTTACATCTGTTGCCATCACTATTGTTTCTATTCAGGTTGGCTTGATTGGATACATGTCTTTATGGAATGTAACTGTCAATACTACTGCATTGATAATATTAGTGGTTTGCACGGGATTTTGTGTAGATTATACAGTTCATATGGCTTACGCATTTATCAATTGCGGAAAAAAAACACCAAACGAGAAAATCAAGAGTTGTTTATATGCTGCTGGATATCCTGTAACACAAGCTTGTATATCTACTTTATTGAGTGTTTCGGTGTTATATTTTGGTCCATCAGAATCGTTCGTTGTTGTTTTTAAAATTATAACGTTAATGGTTATATTTGCTTTATTTCACAGTCTTGTTATATTGCCAGTAATACTCAGTCTTTTGGATTTTATCCCTGCATGTTTAAAGAGTTCTACAGAAAAGATTGAATACACAGGAAATGAGCTATCTGAAATTGAAGGTTTAAATCATAAAAATACTTCATTCATTGAATAATGCTGATTAATTTATTTTTGTGATAAAAAGACATCGAAAATCTCGAATATTGGTTTTAAGAATATTTCGTCTTCCTGTGTGTCATGCGTGGTTATTTACGTCGCATTTTAAGGCACTAGCAGTTACCTGAGTACATTAAATGTGGTATACAGAACTAGTTAATATATCTTTTACTTATATCTTTAATCGAAACTGTTATGTTAGATTCACCGACGTTTTAAGTTTGTAACTTGTCTATTTGTGCTTTAACTTTATTCTTAGATATAGTTGTATTCTTTTTAATTTTCTTGGGGATATTTAAATAATCCGTGAATATGAGTGACGAAAAGATATTGCTAAATCACAGTTTCACAGCATATATGAATTCAATAACTAATCGATAAATCTTATTTCATTTGTAAAATATGTTTAAATTTACGTAAAAACAAATATATGTTTTATCTGAAAACATTTTTTATTGGTTTTTCGGCGTATTTATTGAAACTAATTCATGAAACATTTTGGCCGAGACCATTCATAAACTACGTGCCCTAAATTTCGTATGATTCGGCTCCCTCCTCAGTCATCGCATTTCTTATTTCACCAAACACCTTAATTCGAAATTCCCCCGCCCTTTGAATATAAAAAAATATTCTAACATATATAAAAAGGAAAATACAATCTGATAGAGATAAATTTGAAAAACAAATTGGGTAATTTTCATCTTTTCCATCTTCTAATAGTAGGAAATGTTACGATTAAAAAACAATCTAGAAAAAAACATTGGGTATAATCAAAATTCTTACTTTACTTTTAGGAACATGATTTACCGATGGCTCAAGAGGCTCGTGTTTACTTTACCACATCGGAACAGGAGGTTATCGAAAGCAAAAAGTCCTATAATTTAAATTATGCTATAATATAAAAGTTAAATAATAATGAATTCTACAAAAACAGGGATTTTGTTAAGTTACTGCATGTTCCTCCACTTCTTAAAACGATTTAACAGTGAGATGTAGGATCAAACTTAAAATCATGTATAGCACTACTTATTATGGAATTTCATTTCACAATAAATTTTATATTTTTAATTATTATAAAATGGTAAACTTTTCCCGAGGTAAAGATAAGTTTCTTAAAAAAATCTGTAAATCCCAATTGCGAATAAATGTTTCTATGACACCACACGATGAGTTTTTTCCTTAATATTCTTTCTTGGCTTATAATCTACAAATTTTAATATCTCGTACACCGTATGTATAGAAATTATCCTGCGAAGTTTGAAAACAGTTGGTTCTTGTATTTTGAATTATAATGCAAAATATATGTCGAAAGACATACAAATTTTTGTTTGCCGTTTCGTATTTCTGAATTCGGAGAAATCAGAAATTTGCGAAATCAAAATTTGACCGATTGCCATTTTCTCTCTATGTTAACAGCGGGAAAGACATACTTTATTTGTTTTTTTATTAGTATCTGGTCGTGCTTCACTGCCAGATTAAGGTTTCACAGTTTCATAATAAGTTGTTGTATTGTGTGTGTGTACTCTCCAAATGTTCGGCTGTGATCAGTATAGTATCATATTGTTTTATTTGTAGTAAACAATTTATATTATATATAATATATATTTTTTCCTGCCTATCGATTAGAGAAACGACGTAAATACATAAATGCCACGTTTTTTGAAAAATAAACTGTAGTCAAATTATAATGTAGTGTATACGTTAGATAAGATTGGCATTAAAAATTGTATTGACCAATATAAGAAATTAAACTTTTGATTACATCTTATCTGAGGACGTGTATAACGTGTAACTATAAATCTTCAGTGCACTGAACAGATTGAAAGTCGAACAAATTTATCTGAATTTATTTTTTAACATTAAGAGAAAAACGTAAGTAAATATATTTAATTTAATTCCATTTATTCTTTAACATTTTATTATATAAAACGAAATTTTTATTGATAAGTTTACTTCACAAAGAATGGAAATTACAATTTAATCTATTTTATTTGAAAAACGATAAATTTATTGTAATAAATTTTTCTCTTATGCTTCTTAAAATATTTTCTTGTCCAACGAAATTTATAATCGTTTTCTTCAAATCACAAAATTACACTAGATAATAATACAATTTACACTTATTTATCTGGTGAGAAAATACAAATGATTAATACTTAACAACACCATTGCAAAGGCTTATTCAATAAATGCATTTTTAAATTAATAACTTGTTTTAATACAATATATTGATATTATCTTCATGAAGCATCAAAGTTCAATAACCCTTGTACTTACGTTACGGCAGTATTTATTTTATCGTATTATTAATTTCTGGAAACAATTTCTTTTTATAGAGCTCTATTTCAGGAAGTTTTTCACTTATTTTACGATTTTAGAATGAAAGTGGACCATAAAACTATACGAAGGATTGTCTACTGCATTATCTCATATTGGATATCATATCGATTGTTATCCTCAAATATACGTTGCAGTCCCCTTTATAATGTCACTGGTTTTAGGAACCGGACTGTGAAATGTTCCGCTACAGAAAGATGCAGAATATCTTTATATTCTATTCAATGCACGAAGCAGGATTGACAGATCAGCTATTGAACCGATTTTTCCAGCCAACATGTCACAATGTGATTACAGAAGAATATTAAGATTCAATGTAGCCGCAGTAATAATTGTTACTCCTAAAAACGGTATGTCTGTCTTAGAGAAATCAATAATCGAAGATTTCATAAATCTTGACGAAATTATTCAAAATGTCAGTATTCTTTAGCATAACGCATTCGTGCGTTACTCAGATTTGTGTTGCAAGAAGAAGAATATTTGCATAGAACATTTTTCTTTGACTCTGAAAGGGAAAACAAATGACATCAAGAAAAAAAAATACAACATCCAGTAAGTTTTTATTTTTCTTATGAAATTTTGTCATTTTAAACTATCTAAAATGAACTTTGTAGTCGTTGTAAGATAGGGTTGATAACGTGTTTCCTGTATACGTAAGTTTCTTTATAGAAATTTCCTAATATTACAAGCACTTTAATGAAGTAACCTGCAACAATTTTTTACTTAAAAATCAATACATTTATTAATGCATTAACATTAATGTAGAAATATTAGATTTGTATTTATACTTCAGTTATTACGTTTCCGACATAATATCCTGTTGATTATACCCGTATTTATTAGCATAGCGAAAATTTTTATATTGATTTTTGGCTGTAAACTCCACTTGACAGCTTTTTTGGCCATGCATGAACCCTTGTCATTCATGGGTTCATATGTAGTGAGTTGTGGAAAATTACTGTAATAGACAAAACAGTATTCTTTATTAAAAATACAAAAATATATTACATTTTAGAAGACATATAATAAACGTTATTAATATTCAATAAATAGATAAATTAAATAAATAAGTAAATATATTATTAAAATATAATTTACTAACCCATGTTAAATTCTCCACATTGATTTTCGTGCGATACTTAGTTTTTATCCAGCGATAGCCAAAGATCCAGCTTCGCACAAAATAGAAGTCTGAAATAGAATTAAAATTCTTTCAGCTGTACCACTTAAAAGAGAATATTCATGTCTAACTAGAATCAAAAATTTAATTAATTCCATGCTGCTAAATTTTGTTCTCGACGTACTGTCACAAGACAACTCAATAAGATAATTATTATTGCCTTATTGTCCTTATTTCAATCTATATACCGTATTTTACGGACTTAAGACGCGCCTTAATTTTTAAGCATTTTTTAAAAAAATACCTATAAGACGCTACGGACTATAAGACGCAACTGAATTTTGGAGGCAATTTTTCGAAGAAAAAAGTGCGTCTTATAGTCCGTAAAATACGGTATATAATCGAGACGAGTTGATAATAATAATAATAATAATCAGCGCAGAGCCCAAACGGTTAGGAGTTGGAAGTTGAAATTTGGTACACAGTTAGGGTATGTCACGAGAATGCAGACTAAGAAGGGATTTTTCGAAATTCCTCCCCACGGGGGAGAGGGACTGAATTAAAAGGCTTAACATTTCCATCAACAATGGAAGTGTTAACAATTGAATTTTCAACAATGGTAGTGTTACCTAAGAATGAAATTGTTAAGAGGAAGCGACGTGCAAGACGCAGGTGCAGCTTTTTTCGTTTTTGTGGGAAATCGAACACATTTTTAAACCCATCTAAAACGGTAGGACGGATCTAAAAATATGTTCGATTTTCCGCAAAAACGAAAAAAACTGCATCCGCGTCTTGCACGTCGCTTTCTCTTAACAATTCGTTACGTAACACTTGCATTGTTGACCCTTCCATTGTTACTTGACACTTCCATTGTTGATGGAAGTGTTAGGCCTTAATCCTGTCCCTCTCCCCCGTGGGGAGGAATTTCGAAAAATCCCTTCTTAGTGTGCGTTCTCGTGACGTACCCTAACTGTGTACCAAATTTCAACTTTCAACTTCTAAAACGTTTGGGCTCTGCGCTGATTATTATTATTATCATTATTATTATTATCAACTCGTCTCGATTATATATATAGATTTAAACACTAAAATACTAAAATTAATGTATACAATGGAAAACGCTTACGAAAAACAAGTATCCAGCTCCCGACAGTAATAGGCTTTTTGATGGATTTTTTAAATGATTCATAATCCTAATATAAGAATTAAAAATTAAATTTTAAGAACTAAAAACATATGTAAAATTCCTAAGATACGGTTAAAAGGTGTTTTATCTTTACAATGTTCTGCTAGAACGTACAATACTTTCACGTGCACCATCGTATTTACTTGCAGTCGTTATCTAGGATGGTTGCCCATGATTGGTTAATTATTCTGCCTAAGTTATTATTTATTCTATTTTTTTACCCCGTTTAATGTTTATATGCCCATATAATTGCCTCTTATAATTATTTGGTTCTTTTCTCTTTATTTTAATTGTATCTAATTTTATTTGGCACCCGTATTTTTTAAGATGTTCAGCTACGGCAGAATTTGCATAATTTCCTCTTATGGCGCATATATGCTCTTTTATTCTTATTCCCAATTTACGTTTGGTCTCTCCTATATATGTTTTACTAGAACTACAACTGCAATTAAAAAATAAACTACCTCATTTTCATTCATTAAATCTAATGTTTCGTCTGACTTATAATATAAATTTCTTTTAAACATATTATTTCTATCAGGAACTAAGTTTACTCTATCTTTTAGGGTATTTTTGACTCTTTCAAATATTTTTGGAATATAAGTAAGATTTACGCATTTTTAAATCTTTATTAAACTTTCTATTATTATTAGTTTGATTATCTATCCAATTTTTCCACTTAAGAATATTCTAAAAAAATATTAGATAAGTGAAAACATTTTTTCTATTTGTTTAATTTCTAGACTTTCATCGTGTAAGTTAGTTGTTCTGTTTTTGATTTTTTCAATATACATTTTAAATATATTAAATTTCATTGATTGAGGGATATTGGACTTATAGTTTAAAACTTTCGGTATCTGCATGGGTTTTATAAATTTTTTTGTATTCTAAAGTATTGTTCTTCCTGATTATAGTTATATCTAAATAATTTAACATATTATTTTCTTCAATTTCTGCTCCGAATTTTATGTTTTCATCTATATCATTGACCTGTTTTAAAATTATTTTTTTTGCTAGTTTGCTATTCATCAAATATGATTATGCAGTCATCAACGTACCTATTGTAAAATGTTATTCCTTTTATACTTGTATAGGCCCAAGACTAGCAGAGATTGTTATGATAGAAATGGATAAAACAATTAGAGATTATTTCTCTAATTTTCTTATCCATTTCTATCATAACAATCTCCGCTAGTCTTGGGCCTATACAAGTATCCATCGGTATCCCTTCTTTTTGGCTGTAGAATTTATTCTCATACTCAAAATAATTATTTTCTATGACAAGGATACAAAGTTTATTGATCCATTCGGGGGCTTTAATATTCTGTAATGTTATTTTTAGTTATGCTTGGGTACATATTCTTAATGTCTAAGGATAAGAGTTTTGTATGACTATTAATTATTATATTATCATTTTTTAATCTATTTATTAACTCATCTACGTTTTTAAACTATAATCAGAAGTTTCCATCATATTTAATTTAATTTTTAAAAATTTTTCTAAATTGTAATATACATAATTTTTTACGTCAATTAAAGGTCTATATTTAACTGGGTTCTTATGGGTTTTGACACATATTAAACTTAGGTATTCTATTATTTTCTCTAATTCTTCTTCTGTTATCAGGTATTTTTGTTTTTAAGTTTTCCAGGTCTCTGTGCAGATTTTTGTCATAATTTTACTCGGATTTTTTTCGAGTAGCTTGTACCCCCGTCTTGTATTAGGTTTTCAATTATTTCTTCAATTTTAAATAATCTAATTTTGGCTTCCAATATTAAGTTTAAAAATTTATCTTTCAAAGTCTTTAGTACTTTTAAAATGTATGCATTTTATTGTATTCCGAGAATAATTTGTTTTTATTTTATTTAATTTTTTAATATTAAAAACGTTGTTTAACGATTTTTAAATAAAAATTCAGAAGCATCTGCGCAATATATTTTCTCAATAAAGTCAACAAAAATATCTTAAATTGTTGTAAAGTAATGTCGAGTTATTAATAAGTAATAACATTAATTTATAAGAATAAAATTTTCATATAAAATAGTGTATGAAAGCTTTCATATGTTGTAAATTTATTATAGAGTATTTTAAAAATTTTCGTTTTTTTAAAAGACATTTTAATATTCAATATGACTTAAGTTCAATGTATATAATAATAGAAACATTAGACACAACTACAAGTCCCTTCGTATATATTATTAAGGCCCTGCATTAAAAACATTATAAAAAGTTTATCACCTCTCTGGCTTACTCTATAACGCCGAAATTCCATAAACGACAGTCGCGTGCGTGATTGGAAGCGGTGGAAGCGCCGCTTCCACCTTCCAATGGCCTTCCCTTGTAGTTTCTAAAATATAAATGTTCATATTTTAACGTACTTTGACTTAATTAAAATTAATATTTTATTATAACTGCATTATGTATCTTATTACAAATTTCTATACTACATGTGAAAAAAAAGATAAGATTGCTATTGTATATTCGAATATCAGTGGCAGAATGGAAGCGCTTACGAGACATCTTTCACGGCGAGAATAACTGAATGGTGTAAAGCAGCCAGAGGGCATTAGCGCATGCGCTTTACAGAGCACCAACCTCAGCCAATTCAGCAGGTGGAAACTACACACTGATAACGCTTCCAACGATTCTATCCCTTAGCCACTGATAGGGAGCTATCTGACTAAGTGAATTGTTTAAGATTTAAAAAGTAAAGAATATTCAATGTTATTTTTATGTACGTTTTTTTTTGCAAAGTTATATTTAATTATAATTTTCTTTTAATTATACTGTAATTATATTGTCAGAAAATCTTTAGAATATTATCACTTTTAAATGTTAATAATTTTAATATTATGAAAAAAAATTTTTCCAAGCGTGTTTTAATTCTTTAATTTAAGTAAATTTTATGGGAAATTTTTTGATTTCTCCAAATTACGTAGTGAGTCGCAATATTTATATTCGTGTCCGGACTATATTGACAAGTAACTTTTAAACATAAAACATATTATAATTAATGTCGATCCGAGCAAAGACGTACTAAAAGAATTACATGATTTAATATCGTTAATTTTTACGGTACCATCTACTAGTGCGTCTGTTAAGCGCAGTTTTTCGACCACGAAGCGAATTCATACATTGGCCAGGAACACTCGGTCGGAGGAAAGATTGTGGTCGCTAGCGTTGCTTTCGAGCTTTATAAAAAAGCTCGAAAGCAACGCTATTTAAAAGCTCGAAAGAGCTTTTAAATACGTTGATGGAGTCGACGACCGGCGACTTTTATGATAAAGTAATTAACGACTTTGCGGAAAAAATCGCCGAATAGAATTAGTTTATAAAAAATTTTAAAAAAACAAGTTTTTCTATCATTGTTTGTATCGTATCAATTTGTATTATGTATGTATTATTTGTATTTCAAAACTAAAGTACATAAATTGTTTATTTTTGTCATTTCCAGTATTTGTTTAAAACTTTTATGGAAATGTCATGTACCGGACAGGTCTGACCCGTCACGAAAGACGCGAAAAACGGTTAATTTAGAGAAAAATTTATTAGTTTAAAAAAACAGGTAAAAGTAGTTTGTAGTCGGACACCCATTGTTTATATCAAACTGCCAGGCAGAAACCATAAATCGAGGAAGAAAGTCGTCCTATGATCGGTGGAAGATGGAATTCATCTTTGATTTTGACTTTTCTCGCGCTCCAGGTAAGAGTCTCGTTACGTTTAGTAACCAGGGACCAACCACTCGGGAAGCGTGATTGAGGGAGAACGACCAATCAAAATAGATGAAAGAAAGAACGGAGATTGATATAATCTCCGACAATCGAGGACACGTGGCACTCGATTAACGTTTCGAATAACCAAAACGCCGTGTATCAACGCACAAAAGAAAGAAAGAAAAAAAAAAACAGTTTCTCGTCTATTGTGCCAACCTGTAACCCGTGCCACTTCGGACTTAGACCGTGTCCCCGACGCCAACAGAAGTCTTCCCGTGCTCTACAGACTTGTCAACGCCACTGTCCCGAGGCCACCTTCGATCGACCATCAAAGAACCCCATCGACGCCCAGGATGTCCGAACGGCTGATTGTCTTAAAGCAAACTATTTTATACATATACTATGTTTATTTTATATTTCTTTTTCGTCGGTTTTTGTCAAGTACGTCTCTTCTGCCACCACGCACGTACAAATGGACCCTAGACTATCACTGACGCGCAATTAACTGATTGTCCCTGGAAGTCGGCTTCTTACAGAAACACAGCTTCCCTATCGTCAGATGTCACGGCACGCCACTGATAAACGATAATAGTCAATACTCTGCTGCTTGGTTTTAACTGTTTCAAACTTAAACATAGCTTACTACAGTTGCCCTACATACACCGAAACACGCTATTTTAACTTATATTACAGTACAGATTCAATAGTATAATTTTCGAATATGATAAATGAGGTTGATATTTAAATATTATACAACAACATAATCGACAGTTTAAACTTTAAACTTATGATAACATCTTATCTGAAGACATTTATATAACGATAGTAATATAATACACAAAACTGAGAAAACGCTACATAAATTTATTTGAATTCAACATTGATAGTAAAATGAATTAGGTAAGTGAACATTTTCACTTTATTTCGTATATCATTTTGTATATTATTCAATATATTATTTTGTAATACAAATTTCTCATAATTTGTACACTTTTTGCATTTGTAAAATTAAAAGTAATTTCTCATAAATAGATTTACTTGCGATAACATTAGAAACATCCATTTTAACTGTACTTTTAAGATAAACAGTTTAATTATTGTTAACGTTCATTATATTTCTCTTCAAAACTTTCTTGAGCGAAACATTAAATATTATTATTAAAATAACGAGGATAAAATTAGCATTTATATACTTCATATCGCCAAATTGAATACAAAATAATAGAATTTTCATTTATTTATGTAATTAAAAAATAAAAATCATTAACATTTCAAGAAATATTCTAAGAAAATGATGATTTCTTAATACCTTGTGTTATCTTTATTATGCATTAACTTTAAATGACCTCTGTACTGTCTTTACTCAACTAATTATTTATATTTTATTATAAATATTTATTTCAGAAGACGAATTTAATTAAGAATGAAAATGAAGCATAAAAACATATCGAAGAATGTATCTACTGCATTATCTCGTATTGGGTATCATATAGGATGCTATCCTCAACTATACGTGGCAGTACCGTTTATATTGTCACTTCTTTTATCAACGGGATTATTAAATATTTCATTACAAAGGGATACGGAATACCTTTATATTTCATCCAATGCAAGAAGCAGGATTGACAGAGCAGCTATTGAATCGATTTTTCCAACCAACACGTCACAATGCGATTACAGAAGAATATCAAGATTCGAAGCAGTTGCAGTGATAATTGTTACTCCTAAAAACAGAACTTCTGTATTCGAGGAATTGATAATTGAAGATGTCATCAAACTTGACGAAATTATAAAAAATGTCACTATACTTTGGAGTAACTCATTCCTACGTTACGAAGATTTATGTTGTAAAACGGAAAGGAATACATGCGTTGAAAATTTTCCTTTAAGTTTAAAAGGAAAGACAAATGATATCAAGAAGGGTATATACGAAATCAGGTAAGCCCTTAAAATATGTGACTATTTCAGTTATAATAAACTAAAGCCGATAAATATCGATTTCGCTGATGTAGGAATGATTTGCTTTATAGATATTTTCTCTATATTACAAATATGTTAATCAATTAAAAAACGCAATATTTATAATTAATTAATAAATATTATTTTAAAAATATTAGAGTTAACATCAGCTAAATCTTTCATTCTGTGAAAAATGAAATATATTTTTCTGTAATGTAGTTCACATCATTCACAATAAGCATGAGATTCTACTTACTACATGAAGAGCGACCCTCACAACTCTCTGAGCTGACAACATTGCATACCTTATGATATATATTATAATTATCAAAGAATATATTTCTTAGGGTCAATTATATATATGATATTATATGATAGGAGTAGTTCTATAAATGTAATTCTAATGCTTTAATACTGTACGACAGTATATGCAACTGTACGTATTAAACCTTATCGGTATACATTCATCAGAATAACTAAATAAATCGTATACTTTTAACTTGAATTCTAGGTTGATTAAGTTTACGAAACATCTTATACTTATTACATGTTTAATATTTTAATAAATTTATTACAGATATCCAACTGATATCTTGCGGGACACAATAATACTGTCTGCTTTTCAATTTGGAGGAGTGACATTAAATGAGAAGAGCTTGATTCGAGATTCCTATGCAATTAGATTGGGCTACGTAATGGATCGCACCACGAAAGAGAAGAAACAAATGGCACTGAAATGGGAAAAATGTGTTTAGAAACATTATCGAACATTAAATTAAACAATATTAAAATATCTAAAATGTTCAGTCACTCTACTAATAATGAAATTAACAGAGTTGGCGAAAGTGTTTTGCCTCTTATCTTCATTATTGCTCCAATTATGATGTTATTTTCAGCAGTTTCTTGCTTGTCAACTGACGCTGTCACTAGCAAACCTTGGTTGGGTATTGCCGGTTGCGTATCGCCTTTCTTAGCAACTGTTGCAGCATTCGGTCTATTGTGTTACTGCAAAATGGATTACTCGTCGTTGAATGTCGTGATCTTCTTCCTTGTTTCAGGTATGTCTCAATGAAGTTCGATATAAAAACTTAATCTGAGATATCGAATTTTTTTATTTCTAAATTTATGAATTCCTTACTTATTGCCGTATGTTTTCACATTGAGGTGATCGTAATTAAATTATTTTTGTCGAACGCTATTTAGTAAATCATTTAGCAGTCGAAATGCAATCAAATTTCGTGTTGCAATTTTAGGATATACAGTAAATATTACTGTAATTCATTAGTGCCAAAACCTGCCGCTATGACACTTTTGGTATAAGAATAAGAGTGGTTTTATTTGTTCAAGCAATTCATATTATACAGGAATATATAGATGCGGGAATTCTAATGGTGCAAGAATTGAAGGCAATGAACAGTGAGTTTAACTGCAAACTATAACAGCATTAAAAAAGTCTCTCATATTACTATGGTGTTGTCATTACAAGGTTTTAGATTTACAGAATAATTTAAAAATCACAATTCGTCATTGGCTCTTCGCCACAAAAGAAATCAAGTGCATTAAGATTGAATGAAGGAGGTCGCCAGGTGATGAAAAATACATAACTAATTAGTTTGTTATCGGTGAAACCTTATTGACTAAATTGTTGTATGTAGCGTAGGATATGCTCTCCATCTCTCACTGATTGACTGCATGTTAAAGCCTATATTTTTTCATTTTCCGTCTTATAGGCACTGAAATCGCCCATAAGAAGAAATGTGAAATTTCATAACAGTTATGGGTTTGAACAAAACTACAATAGAACAGCCGGAGTGTAATGGAAGGTGGCACAGATTGCGCATGAAACTCTCGTCCGAATGCAATCCTGAGTTATACAGAAAGATGAGTTGACACTTTAACTGTCTTGGTCATGGTATCGATAAATGTTTATATTTAATATTGTCTGAAATGACTAATGAATATTATGCAAAACGTTTCCATAGGATAAAACCGGCGACGTTCGACTACTCGAAGTGTATGACCTGGCTGAAAGTGTGTGCTAGTCCAACTAAACCGAAACTCGTGCTACTTACTAGCTAAGTTATTGGGTACTTAATAATATCATTATTCACTCATTTGTGTCCAAGTTCTTTACTTTGACACATTTTGGTGAGACACTGAAATACAGTAGTTTCGTTTTAGTTGGAAAAATACATTTAAACTATTCACCAACAATCAGGGTAACTTCTGTACAGCCTCTACCTCTGTGAAAAATCTCCACATTACACACTTCTGTCAAAATCACATGAACTAATCTATGAATTTCTTATGGGGCTTTGAAAGGCCCACCTATTTTTAATGCGAAGAAATAGCCAAAAATGTGAAAGATTTGCTGCAAGAATTCCGTACCACGGAAACAATTGATTAAGGGGTGATCTGTCTCTCCAAAATGTGGATTATTTACTGAAAGAATCAAATAATGTCGATTCCTAAGACATAAAAATACTTGAGCGTCCTGAAAAGAATTCACTAACGATTTATACGAAACATATCCTCTGTTGTTTTATGATGTAACTGAAAAACTGCGCTCGACAAACCCAGATAAACTGCAAATCTCATTTTTATTCTACCATCATTGTATCAATTCATAAATGAGAATATGTTTCATTTCGTGCATCGGTGGTTCACCCAGATGGGGAGGAATTGATTCTAGCACACTCCAAAGGAAAAGGAAAACAAATACTACAAAATTTTCCAAACACCTTTTCTTAATTAACATTCACTATACTGCTTATTGATTAGAGACCACATAAGGTGAGAATTTTATTGAATTCCCATCAAGAACTTTTTATCCGTGTAACTTGACTCTTCCAAAATTAAAATCTAAGTGCGCCACTGTTTAAGCATATGCATTATCTTACTGAAAGTTGCAGCCAAAGACATGTTTTATTAGACTTGAGAGAAAAAAATTTATTACATAGATTTAAAAGATGGTTTCTTGTGCTGGACTAAGTACACTTTTATAATAGTTATAAAATTATTATAATTATGTCTAATCAGTCTAATTTGCTAACATAAGATAACGTTCAAGGATACTCAGAATACTTCTTATCTCTGTTCCGTAACCAATTAGATTTTTGCTTAGCATTCTCCGTTACTGATCACAGCCCAGCTGAAAACCTAGTAGTTTCTAGGTTCCTGCCTGACTGTGTGTAATCTTTTAAGTTTATTCGCGTTTGACTTGTCATTGCTGTATCACTGTTTTATCACCAAATGGATGGAAAGCTTTTTCTAACCGGAGCGTTTTCTAACAAAAGTTATGCTACTCCTCACGAAAAAAATAAGTTTTCACTGCTGACCTTTAAATATTACATCCAGGTTAATGACTCCTTTTTACGGACAATTCGCGACAACTGTTTTTGGTTATAAGTTAGCTTTCTCATTTACCATTGATGCTCTCTGATGTTCTCTGAGTAAAGGACTCTCTTCAACAGAGCGTTTCTTGACCTTCACAGATGAAACGTTACATTCTATTCTGGCTCGGTATACCGTTAAATAGCATATTTCTTATAGGTTAATAACAAGAGATTAAACAGGAATTGCTCAATTACTAACAGCAATACGATAATCATTGATACAAAAGCTTGACATAACCACATTGACTACCATCCGAAAAAGCTTCTCTGGATTTATACGCCAGATAGGAAACACGGCGGATAGTACTTTGTCTATTTTAAGATACGCTACCTACAAAGATAAAGTCCTGCAACCTAGAAGAAACGCCGTTGCAGCCATGATGGGTGCAATCGTGCTTTTTGCAGGTTCGTTCAGCGTAAACTGAAACTGTTTATAACACAGTATCACACTAACGAAATAACTGACCTCACTCAACTGCTCAATACAATTTAATTGGCTGTCTAATAATACGTTTTCCACATCTTTACATTGCAAAATTATGCAAGTAAAAATATTGTAGAATATTTGATAGTAAAAGTATAATAAATCAAGCACTAATGAAAAATACTACACACAGTTTTATTGCTTAAAAACAATATTTACATTCTTGATATAACTGATAGATGTAGACAAAAAGATTGATATACATGTATGTTTTTTGTAAAAATATCTATAAACTTAAAATTATAAATTGGTACATTATTTGTCACAAAGAAAATTTCATTATTGCCCCAAAACTTTGCAAGGAAAGTTTTAACTGTCATAAATTTGGCCTGACGAACTTTTGAAAAGATTTGTATAACATCGATCAAAATTTTTATTAATTTTATATGTATTTTTTAGGTGTTGGGATAGACGATGCATTTATATTGATAGCTGCATGGAGAAGAACTGACGTCAACGCTTCTGTACCCGACAGAATGAAAGACGCTTATGCTGAAGCTGCAGTGTCCATCACGATTACGTCTCTGACCAATCTTCTTGCCTTTTGCATAGGATTTGTAACACCATACAAATGTATTCATATTTTTAGTGCATATTCGGCTCTAGCAATAGTCTTTGACTATATTTTTCAATTATTGTTTTTTGGTGGACTCATGACACTCGATGGATATATAGAGAAAATTGATCTACATTCTTTCTTTTGCTGGAGGACTGAACGCATTCATCGAAAACCTGAAAACGGGATACAAGTGATAACAAACCAGAATAATAAAGAAAATATTTGCATGGTATTTTTCAGTAATGCTTTTGGTGAAATACTTGGAAGACTAAATAGCAAATCTATTGTAATCATCATGTTTACACTTTATCTAACTGGTGCAATTTACTGTATGAAATTTATTCAAGAAGGAGAAGACATAAGTAAACTCTATTCTTACTCTTCTTATGCACGTGAATATATAAACCTTGAATACAGGTATTTTTCTAATTATAGTCATCAAGTACAAATTGTCGTTAACCAGACATTAGACTACTCAAACGTCACAATACAAAATGACGTAGAAGATCTTCTTCAAAGTTTCGAATCTGCTCCATTTATATCCGATTCCTCCGCCACAGAAAGTTGGCTGAGAGAATTTCTGGCATTTATTAAATCTCCAGTTGCAAAATTTTCGCTTTCTGGTTACAATCTGAGTGATTCTGAAGACTTTCTGAGTGCATTTCAAAATGTATTCTTAAAAGCAAAAGTAGCGAACAGGTTAAGAAACGACGTTATCTTTAATGAAGAAGGTGATAAAATTACTTCTTGCAGATTCATCGTGTCCAGTTTCGATGGAGAATCTCGAATTGACGAAAAGTTTTTCCTTGAAAATGTAAGAAAAATTGCCGATGACAGCAAACTTCCAGTTATTGCATACAATTTTAGATTTATATATGATGAACTTGGTGATAACATTCTGTCAAATTCTATAAAAGCTATCTCTTCTGCAGCCGCAATAGTGATTTTTGTATTTCTTTTATTTACAAGCAACATATTATTTCTTTTGTCTGTTGCCATTTCAATTCTTTCTATTCAGGTTGGTTTGATTGGATACATGTCTTTATGGAATGTATCAATCAATACCACCACATTAATAACGTTAGTCATGTGTACTGGGTTTTGTGTCGATTATACTGTTCATTCCGCTTACGCATTTATCAATTGCGAAATGAAAACACCGAACGAGAAAATCAAGAGTTGTTTATATGCTACTGGATATCCTGTAACTCAAGCTTGTATATCTACTTTGTTGAGTGTTTCGGTGTTATATTTTGGTCCATCAGAATCGTTCGTTGTTTTTTCTAAAATTATAACGTTAATGGTTATATTCGCGTTATTTCATAGTCTTGTTATATTGCCAGTAATACTCAGTCTATTCGATTTCATCTCTTCTAGTTTAAAAAATTCTAAAAGAATGATTAAACACAAAGAAAATGATCTACCTGAATCCAATCTTTAAATCACTAAAACACTTTATTCATTTGACTAATGCTGCGTTCTTAAATTTGTATCATTAAAAAACTTGAAATATTCGTTAGCAATACGTTCTGGAACCATCTGTTATGCAATATTACTTTAAGATAATTTGTATATTATTAATTATTATAAATAGGCAAAAGCGTTATTTTTGATATAGTGGTGAGTATTTTGTTAAAGTGTAAATCGCATTCGCAAGTAAAAGCTTGTAATTATACACTTGAATCACAGTCTTTTATTAAATGTAGCTGAATTGTGTGCGTATATTTTTTACGGTTTTACTCTATGTGTAGTAGGAAATTGTGTTTTTTACAGTAAACAATTTTTATTATTTATAATAACTATCGTTACCACTACGCCGACAAGAGTAACAAAATAAACAGAGAAATTACAGTGTTTTCTAAAATTAAATTGTATTATACACAAGAATTGATGTTTGACCCTTCAAAGTGCTTGACCAATTAATACATGACAGAATTATAAACAAAGAAATTAAACTATAATCGTTTATCCTTAATGTTTGTCTAATTCATGAATTCATTTTAGGTATAAATAATGTAAACTGAGGTATTAAATTGGAAAATCGGCGTTTGTTTGTATTACAATGAAATTATATACTGTCTTTCTGTAGCTTGGATGTTATGTATTGGCTATCAAGTATTAATAGAATTATTATGCACACGTTGAGTTTGATTGTAAAATGCATAAGATTTTACTTGTTTTCCATAAGTTTCAAATAATACTGTTTACGCATTTATGTAATTTATTATAAATGTAAATTTTAATAACATATATAAATGTATTTACGTTTTTTTAATAAGTCGACTCTGAAAACTGACAATTCACCATTGTGTATTGATAGATCCGCAATCGCTCTTGTCGATTCTTACTTATTTATCGTCTTGTGTTAGAATGTAAACTCATTTATTTCGTATTGTACTTAAATAAAAGTAAGTATTACTCTTTAAAATGCATTTTTTATTTTTGTCCATGAACAGAATGAGGGAATTGTGTATAATGTTTTAATTAAAATATTGCTGGGGAGCATCTGTAGTGCTGTGTCTTCGTTACTAACTTATTTCTTTTTTATAGGCTAGGTGTAATTCACTGAACTTTTTAAATAATTATACGAGAGAATCGTGTAACTTTTGTGTTGAGAACGAAATTGTGGATGCCTGGCATATTTTGGCTAAATGTGGGCGTCTTAAAGTGTTGTGTTGAAATTTTTGGTTGCGAAGTTTTTACCAGGGGGCATGATTTTTCTACTATAAATTTGGCCTCACTGCTGGTGTTGTTTGGGAGCATCTGTCAGTGCTGTGTTTTCGTTACTAACTTATTTCTTTTTTATAGGTAAGCAATTTGCTTTCTTTGTTTTTTGATTGATTGTTTGATTGGTTTTTGTATTTTATTGACAGATGCTCCCAAACTTTAACTTTAAACTGTAACTAATTATTGCATTGATTTTTTAAACCTTAATTTATATCTAAATTGTTATTTGTTTAATTTATTATTGTAATAATATATAATTTTGTTTGATCTTATGTTCATTGTATTTAAGTGTTTTGTTTTTTGGGAGATTGTTTCGCTCCCCGCATCAAGAAGTGTATCCAGTATGCGTAATAAATAAATAAATAAATAATAAATTAATTAAAATATTGCTAAAATTATGATTGAGTTACGTTGGAGAATTTTAATATTTCAAGTAATTTATATAACTAGAAACAAATTATCAATATTTATTTCGCATTGAGGGTTTAATTATAATTTGTTTTAGACCTTCGCGTACAAATATTCGGTAATTAGTGAATATGAACCAGTTTAATTTAAAAATATTCCGTGAATATGTTTAATGAATTGAATGTTATACCAAACTCTGTAAAAATCAGCTTTGTATAGCTACATAAAATTAAATAATTCGCAAACACATAAAGACAGTTGAGCCGAATAGTAACATGGGCTTAATTTCTTAATAAATCTACTACTGAAGAGGCGTCTATTACCAATACAGCATGGAAATAAGGGAAATATATACTTGTAAACCTTATTCTGTAAAATTATCTCTCTTTGAATATCATATAGATAAATATAGCGAGTATTACGATAACGTTATATCTAGTATAAAAATAATTTTTCTACATTTTAACATGCTGTCTGCTTACTTTATTTCTAATAATATAAACTGTTCAGAATTCATCAATGAGCATACAAACGCTTTGTTTATAAATTCATTACGGATTTTAACAATACCAAAAATAAAAACATTGAGTTGTCCCTTCATATCCGCGATATTGTGTACAATCATGGTAATGACCTACATCACAATAATGAAGAAGCGTAACATCACAGGTGAAGGTTGAAGCTAAACTTATACTGTGTACAAATACAATAAACCCTATACTGTGTACAAATACAATAAACCCATACACAAGTGAATTATTTATCAAATTTTCAGCAGCTCTACCATTAAATTGTCCTGCATTAGCCATCAATTAATGCCACTGAATAAAGAAAGTAGGATTTACAACAATTCTTCTGTTAGGTAATGGTTAATTCGCACATTTATTTATTATAACACTACTTACTGATAAGGTGCATCACCTGGAGCTATAAGTAACTGCTTTTAGCTATAATATTCTAACAATTAGACCATTAAACTTTCTATTTTAGCTTGAATTAGACATGCATATTTAGTATTTACGATTGAAACTTAGATCTGCTGGAGAAGTAGGTTAATCCTTGTCAATTTGACAGTTTTCTTGCCAAATTTCGATTACGAAAAACAAGCGTCGTATTTTAGAGCTTTAATAGATGCATAATCAGCAATTTGTACTTTTAACTTTCGATAACATTTTATCTGAAGATGTTTATACTTCTAGAACTCTTTTCATTACGAACGGAACTAGAATGCCAGACAAATTCGCTTCACTGCTTTCTCAGTTAATAAAATGAGAAGTAAGTACTGTACATGTACTGAAAGTAAATTCAATTATTACAATGTTTACTACAATTTTTTAACTTCTATGCTATTTACATTTTTTTAAAAGTAGAAACAATTTATTCATTAATATACTTTTGCCAAATTACAGTTTAAAATTTGATGTATATTTCACTTGAGAAATGATAGTTTTACCACGTGTTATGATAAATTTTTATTTATCATTCTTTTCTTTTAGAACATAAAACTCTAACGAAATGTCTATGAAATTATACGGATATAATTAGCACTTATTTATTAATACTTGAAATTAGAAAATTAAATTTCGTAATAATAAACTTTACATTTATTTACATGGATACAATAAAAGCGATTAACCTATAACAAAACATTTCGATAGATTATTACATAAATGTATTTTGAAACTCACAAATTGTTTTTGTACAATTATCATCTTTGTTTAGCATTAACCTTAAATAACTTATGTACTGTACTTTCGTCAGATAATTATCTCGTTTATTTCAAATGTTTATTTCAGAAGATATACAAATCTTAAAGAGTTTTTCAATTATTTTACTTTTTAAGAATGAAAATGGAGCATAAAATTATAAGAAAAATTGTTTCTGCTGCTGGATGTCATATCGGTTGTTATCCTCAAATACACGTGGCAGTCCCGTTTATAACGTCACTTGTTTTAGCAACCGGACTATTGAATATACCGCTACAAAAGGATGCAGAATACCTTTATATTCCATCCAATGCAAGAAGCGGGATTGACAGCTATTGAATCGATTTTTCCAGCCAACATGTTGCAATGTGATTACAGAAGAGTATTAAAATTTGGATATAAATGGAAAAACAAAAGATATCAAGAATGGAATATACAAAATCGAGCAAGTTCTTATTTATTCTATAAAATTTATGTGAGATCCCGGGGGAGGTAAGAGGAAGTCGTATCTCCCCTTCCGGTAACAGGTCGTAGACCCGCTCACTTGTCAAGGATGGCTGTTACGTTGATGGCGCCTTACACGTTACGCGAGTGGAGGAGGTCAGTGGGGCCGACGATAAGGTGTGGCCGACAGTCGAATAAAAACGCCATTTTATAACAAAACAAGATTTATTAAAATCGAAACGACTAAAATTACACTTCTACCCTCATATACGCGAAAAGGGGTATCGAGAGAGAGAGTTTACAAATATCTGTTCATACCTCTTGGCAAAATTCCGTAAGAGACAGATCCCAGTGTATTTCCTAGGTTGGAATGGTCACTCGAAAGAGGCAATAGGTCACAATATATCTTCCTGATTACGGAGGCGAGGCGGAGCGTCAATTATCCGAAGATGACACTTAGAAACTCAGGATTTCGGACGTCGGAACCGTGCACTTAGTTAAGGACACGATCAGAGACTCCCTGAGGGGGGAAGGAAGCGTCTTTTATAACCCTTCGATGGGAAAATCGGTCACATGATCGATAGCGGATTGCAATTAGGGTTATAGGTGTTCCCGGGATTCAAAACAAAATGACGAATTCGGATGCTAACTATAAATTATCGTGCAAGTTGAGCTACATGCTGCGAAGAAACAATGGCTTGTTGACGGTTAGTGGAAGATTGTTGATGGTCAGGGGTCTCATTTTTTTAGCTAAGGAATTTTGTCGTCTAAGCTTTTATATAACAGAAGTGGAAATAATTTAGAAATTTGGGTTATTAACTTTCCGATCTCACATTCAGACACTGTGTAATATGTGAAATTAATATCACAGCTGTAATAAAATTGTATATCAAATTCGGTTAAGCTTTTACATAAATATTTTGGTTTATATCAATAGAAATTTCATTAATATTCAAAACATTTTAATGAATAGAAATATAGACATTGCATAATTATTGTTTCTATAGTAATCGTTAGTTAAATAATAATCATTACATGTATTATTTAAAGGGGGAATTACCCTAAAATTTCTCTGAACAAATATGTTTGATGTCAACATTGTACTGTGCGTGGAGTCCTCTAATTTGAATTTGCCTGGGGACCCATGAATCTATAATGCACCACTCTCTGCTGGTGCCGCTGCACACGTCTTTTATTATTAATCTTATAATATAATCGAGATAGGTTGACAGTAATAATATTAATAAGCGCAGAGCCCAAACGGTTAGGAGTTGAAAGTTGAAAATTGGTTCGCAGTTAGGTACGTACGTCATGAGAATGTACGGTACATAATTAGTTTTAAACTGTTCTCTTTGTTCGATATTCTTACTCCAGCATATAATAGGATGGAAATGGAACAAGACAAGATCAATGTATGAAATCTTAAGTAGATTATACACAAAATTATTTTCAGACTTAAAATCACCTTGTTAATACGTGTTCGAGATTAAACATTGGTTGATTGATAACATTAGATTTTCGTGTATTCATGATTTCAAAATGAAAAGAGTTTTGCAGTCGTTAACCAGGCAAAAAGCAGCCGGCTTTGTTGCAGATCTTTTTGTTACCAAGTCCATTTTATGTTCGGATATTCTTTACTTCAAAGCCAGGGTTGTGGAAAATTTTACTGTTATTTATGATTGAAATCTCGTATAACCTTGCTAGCTCTAATTTGCTTCGTGAGAGCATCTCTTTGTTTATAATTCGTTTTAGAAATGGTAAATTGGTTATCGCTGAACGAATCGTGATGTATTTTGCCACGCGCAGAAGAGGCTAGTAGGTTTGCGGAATCGTCCTGTAACTCTTTCTATGAGTATGTCTTATATAAACAACTTTGCATGCCAAAATATGGGACTATGAACAAATATTTGTAAAGAAGTGAAATAAAAATAATACTCACGTACATTTATCTATACATTCGATAAATGAAAACACTAAACTATTTGGCATTTAATTTAGTTGATAACGTACAGATAAGAAGTGGATAGAAGCGTGTGAATTACATTGATACTTTTGTTCCACTCAGAGTATTTACAGTATAACTTTGAGAATCATATATTTATAAAACACTGACTTCATCCCCATGGGTATCTGCAGAAACTCTTCTACGGACGAATAATTACATTAATAAATTTTTGCTTTTCTGACTGTTATGTATATCAGACGGAAAGTCTGGAGATCGGTCAGAAAATGAACCCCCTCAAGATTTCTATATTTTTTACTCGGGAACCTTGAAAAGTCGAGAAATGCAAAAATAAATAAATAAAATAATAATAATAATAATAATATTAAAATGTAGCAGGGTTTTCCTATATGAATATTAGTGTGTGGGGGTTACAATTTTCTTCACCTACTTTGAAGCTTAATAATTTCCGTCCCTTTTGTCGAAAATTTCTGAAAATTTGCAAAAAAGTTTGTGTATTAGGGAATTCATGCCACTCAATTTTGGTGTTTCAAGATTAAAGAGATGAGACGATAGAGGGAGGGTCAATAAAATTTCATAACATATGTCATTAGACACAATTTTAATTTTTCTGCCAGGAAAGTTATGCAAGTCTTTCTTGGAATTTTTCAATGGCGGGTAGTACAAATACTCCTTACTTTCTTAAAACAGCATACAAATTCTTCATTCTGTGAGAAATCGAATTTACTTTTATGTAGTACACAACATTCTTGATCATTATGAGTGTTTCACTATGTCAAAATCAAAGTCTTTCGATTATGTTTTTAAGTTTAATCTCTTAATCACGGTGATATTTATCAAAGATAGAATGGTTTTTATGTTTAATTATATATTTGATAATTTTATTATTTTTAATATATTTCTCTATTTTTTGAAAATAACATTTTTCCAATTTTTCATGTAAATTTCTTTCGGGAAGCATACACAACGACTAATGCCTCAGGGCGAAAATGTACAGCAATCTGTGTTACGAAATTCAATTTCTATGGTGTACAGAACTAACACCACGTGCATAATGAAAAAAAGATAATTTTATAGCGAATGTGCCACGTGAGAACAGATCGGAGATACCGTTGATTGCTACTAAACTTTTCCTAGTGGATCATTATTTACAGTTGAGCAGAATACTGCCAATTTTATTAATATATTTTCATTCATTAATGCTTTCAAACTGTAGAATTAAAATGTAATACTTTTATCAGAATTTACTGTGTTATAAATATAAATTAACCCAGTGGCGTGCCGTGACATTTTATGATAGGGAAGCTGTGTTTCTGTAAGAAGCCGACTTAAAGGGGCAATCAATTAATTGCGCGTCAGGGCCCGTTCGTATTCGTTTGTTCGATAAGCCAGTAAAAACCGTATACTTCTTTAAATGAATTTTTAATAGATTATCTGACGTACTTAATAAATAAGAAAGTTCAATATAATTACCTCCGTTATTAGATTCAATAAATTCCCTATACCCTCTGAATGCCAATTCTCGCTTTGAAAAAAAACATATAACATCTATTAATTTAGATATACCTATTAATCGTAATTATCTCGTTATAATTTTCAATATTTATTTTATATTGTCTACCAATGTTAAATTCTATTCCTCTTTGATTTCCAAATTGCTTCAATTTTACGAAAGAATCGTCATTCGTCAT
Source organism: Centruroides vittatus (assembly GCF_030686945.1). Lineage (NCBI taxonomy): Eukaryota > Metazoa > Arthropoda > Arachnida > Scorpiones > Buthidae > Centruroides > Centruroides vittatus. Next base: position 6,507,021 of record NW_027122385.1, read on the forward strand.
AAATTTTATCGTCAAAATGTCGAAATTTTTTGTTGACGTACTAAATTTAATTTAGGCATCGGTCTTTCTCTTTTAATAATGTTTTCTTTTTCATTATACGGTTTGGAACCAAAACTTTTTTAAAATAAATTTTTTAATCACTAGCCACGATATAAGGGCTAAAATTAAAATTATAAAAAAACTTACTTGGTAAAACAAAATGTGTGATGAATATACATACCTAGTACAAAAAATTCTTCAATTGTATAAATATACTTTTAAAAAAACTTATAATTAAATATAACTTTGTGAAGAAACGTACATAAAAATAACAAAATATTCTTTACTTTTTAAATCTTAAAACAATCCACTTAGTGAAATAGCTCCCTACGAGTGGCTAATGTATGGAATCGGAGACGGTCCAGGTACGTGTGCATGCCAAATCCCGAGGGTGCCGATACCGGTCAATGTCAAATGCCTCTTTTGTCGCATCACTAGTATATATCAAAGGACGCGACGGGGTTGTTGTAGATTTTAAACGTTTCTCACCGTAGCTGTAAAAATCTAAATATGTTAAACTTAACAGATTGTCCGTCGTTCGTTTTCTAACTAATTCGTTTTAGGACCGAGTGTTCGCGGAAATTTCCAAAATTTACAACTTTTCGGTCACTCTCATTGAACTGGAAAAATTTCTGTCTTTATTACATCTAATATTACGAAGAGATCAGACCCCACTGTAGGGGAGAGCGGGGCTACAAGTTCCGTTTTTTAATCAACCTTATATTTTGTTAAGGAAACATAATTCTAGCATAAGTATTAAGAGATTAAAATTTAGTAATATATCTAACTTTGCTATAAATACAGTTTTTGAGGTTGATTTTTTGTAAGTTTTTTTATAATTAGTAATACAATACCTAAAGTCGGAAAGTAACGACTTACCCCGGTTCGGGGCTAGTTGTTAACAGGGTGGGGCAAGTTGTTACAAGATCTATGGAAGGTGTAATATGTAAAAACAACATTAATTTATTTAACTAAGTATGTATTTAAAGACTAATCAATAATATCTTATCAATAATTAGTTGTTTTTCTTAAATTTATTATAGAGAAAACATTTTTACGTTTCAACATTTATAACTTTTACTTAAAGTAAAGGGGAGAAAGGAACATCCTTTCCAAGTTCTTGTATAACACCAGAAGTTGCAGGCAAATTTACAACTCCTGACTAAAGTTATACCCTGGCTGATCCATTATTTGTCTTTCGTCAGTAAAGCTTACATTTAGCAAATACTCTGCTAACTTGTTTTCCTGTTCTTCTGTAAAGACCAATCTTACTTTTTTGTAGCCAATCGCAGCGTTTTCTACTCCAGATTTCAACTTTTTTACAAATCTATATAACGTCATATGACAAATATCTAATTCTCTGGCAACAGTTTTTATTTTTTAACCATCTTTAATAACTGCATCTGCAGCTCTTTGCATCAACTCCTGAGATACAGAACCCCGTGTTGTTTTTCGAATATAAGTCCGCATACTGCAAAAGGAAAAAAACATTATTTTTACTGCATTACCGGTACAGATGAACTGGGGCAAGTTGTTCCAAGGTCACAACATGCCCCCAAAGAAGGGAACATCTAGCCCCGATAACACATGGGTTCAAAACAGCAACTACTAGATTAGGTTACGAGACATATACAGTTTTAGCGTAGTATATCAAGATACTCGATGTATTTTTGAATAAAAATACCAAACAACTAATCGCTAATTATTTAAATTCGCCAGATATACCAAAAATATCAAACACGAAAATATTTACTTATGTGGATCAGCGACGTACAGGCTCTCTTTCCAATGTACCGGACGTCACTGGCCTTAAGATAGCTGCCGTCGGTGCGCAGAAACGTTCGATTTCATGACATGTTTACTAATTATATATATATTTTTTCCTTGTGGAGCTATTTCAATCGGAACAACTTACCCCGGAAACTTTTAGCCCCGCTCTCCCCTACTCGGCAAGAGATTGGTTCGGTTGAGCTTCTGTTTAAGTAAAATTTCGGCTCTTTCATCAGGGTTTTATATATGTTTCTAATTCCCTAATCGCTTAATTATTTAACTACTACTTAAGTAGAAATAAGTTGAAACCGGTTGCTTTGTACTCGAATATCTGTAGTCTTGGAAAAGAAGTGGAAAGAAATTTTTATGACAACCGATACATAAATCGTAAATTTAAAGAAAATAAATTCTAGAGCTTTTTTTGTACCATTGTACGTCTCATTCATTAAATTTGGTTGTAAATGATGCTGCCAAAGTAACAGTTAATTTTTTAACACTGTACTAGAATTGTACACGTTTTTTCTTCATCCCCTTACAACTGGGACGTACTAAATCGTAATACCACCGTAATTGAAATCCGTAAGTAATATAAGATGGGAGAGCAGAATAAACGCAGAATAAATATATCAAATATTTTAATGGATTTTTTTTTAACTCCTGTCAACTATACAAAACTATCATAAAAACATGCCAGTAAATTCCTATCGGTTGGGTTAAGTTATAAATCTAGTCTAGGGTGGGCGATCTTTCTTATAACATGGGCCAGAATAAATTTTACGTTTTTTTCGCGGGCCGTAGTAGTTAATTGACGCCTTCTTGTGACTTGTAATTTTTTAGTCTGCAAATATGAAATAAATAAATAACAAGTTAATTACTACATTTATTTCTCTTATCGTTTTCGAAAATTACAAAGAATTGAAAAAATAACTATTCCAATTTAATAATCTATTAAAGATCTCGCGGGCCGGATAGAAACTTTTCGCGAGCCGTAGCTGGCCCGCGGGCCGGATTAGAAACTTTTCGCGAGCCGTAGCTGGCCCGCGGGCCGGGGGTTGCCCGCCGTTGATCTAGTCTACTCGTGATTCGCATAATCGGGCGAGGGCGGCCGAATGTCTAGCAAGCAGGCGGCTAACAGCCCACAACCGGTCCGGGATATAAAATTGGACGCTCTACGCGTGTGTTGCTTCTACCAGCTAAACCGGGTGAGGTTGGTGCTCTGTAAACCGCATGGGCCAATGCCTATTTAATCTGGTTGATTGGAAACTGACCCGGTTTCGACACTCCTTCCGCCACCGAATTATTCGAATATACAATAGCAATCTTATCGTTTTTTTCACATGTAGTATAGAAATTTGTAAAAGATACATAATGCAGTTATAATAAAATATTAATTTTAATTAATGCAAAGTACGTTAAAATATGAAAATTTATATTTTATAAAATACAAGGGAAAGTCATTGGGAGGTGGAATCGGCGCTTTCATCGCTTCCAATGAAGGCACGCCACTGAATTAACCCAAAATCAGTTTTTGAACAGATTCCTATTAGCGCGATTACACCCAAACTACCAATCCGTGCAGATAAATCACTGATGTCATATATGATCTTCATAATTACTTGCATATAAATATCCTTCGTGACACTGAATAACAATGTAACTCATATTCAATTACAATAATTCCAGAAATCTTATTTAAAGTGCCTGTAATAGTAATATATTACTTTCTTTAAAAAAAATGCTCGAATTGTATTTTAAAAACTTAACCATGACAAACTATAGAATTTGTAATTTGTACTTCAAACCTTCGATAATGTCTTATCTGAATATGTTTATATTATTAATTTTTAATAACGAATTGATAAAGTAAGACATACGGATTCATTGCAGTACATATTAAATAACGAAAGGAACTTGGTGAGTAAATCTAGTTTATTGTTCTTTATTCCTAATTGGCATACGATTCACATTACAATAAATTTAATATATAAAGTCATTAATAAATTATTTTCCTTAACATTTTTTATTAGTAGTATATATTTAGTGGAGCATTTTTTATATTACTTTTAAAACGAAACTAACTTCATATACACGAAATGATAAGAAAGTAATTGAAATTTTTGTATTTTATATTACGAAATTTAATTGCTGATTAACAAAACACACATTCCTTTACACAATAAACAATTAATAACGTTTAGCATTACTTGTATTCCTGCTTACTTCCAAACTATACACTCGTGTAAACATCATAAATCTAATTAAATACGTATCCATACGAAACAGTTTTGATTAATCTTTAATAATTAAATAAGTTATCTAATAAAAATGTAAAGTATTTTTTCAGAAAATAATATACTTTTATATAGCCTAAATATTTTTATCTGAATACTTCAAAATACTTGTATTTAATAGAAATGAAGCACGAATATATAAGAATAGTTGTCTCTACGACATTATCTCGTATTGGATATCATATAGGATGCTATCCTCAAATATATGTTGCAGTCATCTTTATATTATCACTCGTTTTAGCAACCGGGCTATTGAATATTCCACTACAAAAGGAGGGAGAATATCTTTATATCCCATCCGACGCAAGAAGCTGGAATGACAGAATAGCTATTGAATCGATTTTTCCAACGAATACGTCACAGTGCGATTATAGAAGAATGACGAGATTCGAAGCATTTGCATTAATAATTCTTATGTCTAAAAATGGAACATCCGTATTACAGGAATCAATAATCGAAGATGTCATCAAACTAGATGAAATTATAAGAAATGTCACCATCTTTTGGGATAACTCATTCTTACGTTACGAAGATTTGTGTTGTAAGACTGAGAGGAATATTTGCCATGAAAATTTTGTTTTGACCTTAAAAGAAAAAACAAATGATATCAAGAAGGGAACATACCACATCAAGTAAGTTCATATTATTTCTATAAAATTTCAGCATTGTATAAGGTTTGAACTGAATATCAAAGCTGTAATAAATTACACATGATTAAACTCTTGTTACCTGAGTTAAAATATTTTGCTTTATAATATTTCGTTCAACATTGCAAATTATTTAATGAACGAGAAATGATACGTACGAACAGTTTATATGCCATTGTGTCCTTAATATAATAATTTGAATTTAAATCGTCAATACGACATATTTATTATTAGGACTTATTATACTAAATAACTGGTTCTGCAAATTAAGTATACAATATAAAAAAACAGTCTCCATTTATCATCTTTGATAAATAAAGACTGTTTTTTTCTAATATTGTTATTTAGTATAATAAGTCCTAATAGTAGATATATCTTAGTTCCGATTTAATCAAATTTAAATTAGATACATCAAAAGTTTTATATTTCGTTTGTTATGAAATACACTACACAGAAAATCGTATACTTATATAAAACTAGTAAACAGAAAATACTATTCTTTCTTAAAATAATAAAATTTTTAAAATTTAACACTTGAATAATTTACAAAATAATGAAGAAATCTAGCATCGAATTGCGTCAAATTTCTAGCTGTTTACAGATTTAATTTTTTATATTAATTTTATATTATAAATTATAATTTAAAACGCTTAACTTTGACTGTAGAAATGAGTTACTAAAACTATTCTAACTGCAAATGACGAATAAAATATCTTAAGTCGGCCCATTTCAGATATCACACATTACCATTTCTTTCTTTCACCCCTCCACCTTTAAATACCAAAATTGCGGTGAATTAACATCCATATATACAAGTTACCATACCGAATTTCGTTTCTAAATATCTATCCCATGCTAAGATAATAAAGAAAGTATCTTTTAACACACACAGACACACAAACGCACAGAATTTTCCCAATTTTTGGCTGACAGTTTTAGTTCAAGGAACCTCAAAAAGTCGAAATTTGCAAACAACCAAGGAAGTCAATTTTAACCATTCTAATACGTTTTGTTTTATATGACAGCCAGAAATGTAAAATTAAAAATCTTCTATAATAAATTATTCTATTTATATCTATATGATGTTTACATGAGTCTGTTTTCAGATATCCCGCTGATATAACTGGAGATCAAGTAATAGTGTCTGCTTTTGAATTTGGAGGCGTGAGTGTAGATGAAGAAAATATGATTCGAGATTCCAACGCAGTTAGATTGCTCTACACAATGGACCGCACCACGAAAGAAAAGAAACAAATGGCACTGAAATGGGAACAAATATGTTTACAAACTTTGTCGAAAGTTAATCTGAACAATACTAAATTTTCTAAAATCTTAAGTCAGTCCGTAAATGACGAAATTAATCGGATTGGCGAATGTAGTTTGTTTCTTTTCCTCGTGGCTGGTCCAATTATATTGTTATTTTCAGCAGTTTCTTGCATGACAACTGATTCCCTCAGTAGCAAACCGTGGTTGGGTTTTGCTGGTTGCGCATCACCTTTCTTAGCAACTGTTTCAGCATTTGGTCTACTGTGTTACTGCAAAATAGATTACGCATCATTGAATGTTATAATTATTTTCCTAATTTTAGGTATGCTTTACGAAGTATTATATTATATAAAAATCCGAAAATATAATGTCATTTTGTCATTTAACGAAAAATATACATGTTTCGTATATTTTTCGCATAAAATTATTATAATTTAACTGCAGACTTAAGTTTCTTTTAGCAAATTTTGTATAAATACCTCTCCATATATTATTGAAAACATGAAATCAAATGCTCTTCAAAATTTAGTGTTATTATAATCCAATTTCACATAGACAACTAACCACAGTACTTATTACTTTTAATGAAAACTAATATTTAATTATAAGCTGTGTTGTGTTCAGTTCAAGGCCCTACATCGACATTTTATATTTCCTAAATTCTTTTTATTCTACTCTTTAATTTACAGCATTATTTTTAAGGGAAAGTATATTTTCTAGTTCCGTCCCGTCAACAATTCTCTCTGTTCCAACTATTTACTCATTCAATACAAAAATTTATACCTATTATCTCTGCCACAATTATCGCAACGGGATTAAACGTAAAGGATACGCTTGTAGCGTAAAGGAACGCTGTGAAAACATACGCTTGCGAAATTTGTATGAGTTAATACCATTCACTTTGTTGTGTGTTCTGCGTGTTCGAAATGTGAATAAGCCGAATTTATTTGCGTGTTTATGCACATGCCATGAACTAATCAGAAAGGGTTTTATTATTTGACTTACAGTGTTACTTGCATTTTAGACAGGAGATTTTAATAAAACTATTCTAATGAGTGATAGAATATGCCCGAATATAGAATGTAACCGGTAAACGACTCACATGTTTGTTTCTGCTTCCTGTCACGAAGGATGTTAATATCTTTCAGGCCTTTCGAATAGTAAGATCTCCTTTATTTGGGCAGATAAATTAAAAGACTGATTACAAAAAGCGGAAAAAGTTAAAAAAATATATAAATTACTATTACGATATATAGTTGTGAAAGCCAAATTGTTGATGGTATATTTGTACGGATATATCGTTGAGCTCAACTTAAAGATCACTTATTCAGGTATTAAATTGCGATTTAAAAATACATTAGTATTGAGCGTCAACGTGGTCAAATGAATACATGTTACAAATTTACAAGAACGTGTTGCATAATCTAGAGAGTATGTGTACGGGTACGTGCAATACGGAAAAGTTTAAATTGATGAAACATGATGAAAGGATTAAGTGCTAAAGCCGTTGCTTCCATTGTGATTACTCTAAGTACAAGCATTCTTATGATTCACGTGCAAAATTCAAGAAAAAATGAAATTTAATTTAGTTAGTTATCAACAATGTTTTAGCTCGTAGTGCGTGAACACTCTAACTCGAACAGAGACCTGTTTAAGCCATATTCACTTTTTTCTTCTTTAATAAAAACAAACGATTGACAATAGGCCTTTCATCACTTTTTAAAGACATTTAATACAAATATACATTATTAGAAATATACATACATATAAATATACATACACATATACATACATAAAAAATGAATACAATGCAAAAATAACACACACCAAACCCTTTCGTTGTGATAATATTCTACGTATGTGCAATCAAGTATACTTTTATTAAATAAAAGCAAACACTCTTCAATTGTCGTTAAATTCAAATTACATGTAATTTTAAGTACCTTCAGGAGTACAAGCAATTAAATAACAAGAAATAAGCGCTCTCTTTTCAAAAAACTGGGATTTTATTTTTACAAAAGTGATTGATTTATCTAGTAGTTACATTATTATGTGTAAATAATGTGCGAATTATGTAAAATGATTTAAATACATTTATGGAGTATATATGTATACAATGTTTTTCATGTTTAGTAAATACATTCATATTTTTATTATAAAATAAAAACAATTAAATAATGTCTCAAAAGTATACATTAAAATACTTAACTTTGATAAATTTATCATTGGAAACATTCCTGTACCCCAATAATTATAACAATTAATTAATTTCAGGTGTAGGTGTAGACGATGGATTTATATTAATAGCTGCGTGGAGAAGAACTGACGTCAACGATTCTGTTCCGCGTAGAATGAAAGAAGCATACGCCGAGGCTGCAGTATCCATCACAATTACGTCACTGACCAATTTTATCGCATTCACTATGGGATTTATCACACCGTACAAAGTGATTCATATATTCAGCGCGTATTCCGCTCTCTCAATCGTGTTTGACTACATTTATCAACTATTCTTCTTCGGTGCTTTCATGGCGTTAGATGGGTACAGAGAGAAGTATAAGCTTCATTCTATCTTCTGCTGGCCGATCAAACAAACTCACTCCGGTAAGAAAAGTTTTTTCATAATAACTGCCATACATGATAATAATACTATAATTGTACCAATAATTTAATTTTGAAATACTTTGTAAATAAATAGGTATGTCATTATACAAAAAATATGTCATTTTTGTTTACAGCTGAAACGAAAATGAGAGTAAAGTCACCAGAGAAGAACGAAAAAAATCTCTTTATGTCATTCTTTCGCAATGTTTTAGGTGAGGTCTTCGGATATACAATTAGTAAAGTTATCGTAATCGTTATCTTTATTATTTATCTAACGGGTGCAATATACTGTATGAGATCTATTCAAGAAAGAGAAGACATGACTAAACTTCCTCCATATACATCTTACGTACGCGACTATCTAAACGATGAATATAAGTATTTTTATAACTATAGTCATCAAGTTCAAATAGTCATTAACCAGACATTAGACTATTCGAATGTCACCGTCCAAAACGACGTAGAAAAACTCCTGGAAAGTTTCGAGTCTGCTTCATTTATATCCGATTCGTCGACCACAGAAAGTTGGCTGAGAGAATTTCTGGCATTTACTAAATCTCCGGTTGCGAAGTTTTCGCTTTCTGGTTACAATCTGAGTGATTCTGAAGACTTTCTGGGTGCATTTCAAAATGTTTTCATAAAAGTAAAAGTAGCGAACATGTTAAGAAACGACGTTATCTTTAATGAAGAAGGTGAATAAAATTACTTCTTGCAGATTCATCGTGTCCAGTTTCGATGGAGAATCTCGAATTGACGAAAAGTTTTTTTTTGAAAATGTAAGAAAAATTGCCGATAACAGCAAAATTCCTGTTATTGCATACAATTTTCGATTTATATATTATGAACTTGCATACAATATTCTTTCAAACTGTATAAAAGCCATGTCTTGTGTTGCCGCCATAGTAATTTTAGTATTTCTTTTATTTACTCCAAATGTATTGTTTCTTTCGTCCGTTGCCATTGCTATTCTGTCTATTCAGGTTGGCTTGATTGGATACATGTCTTTATGGAATGTGACTGTGAATATAACCGCATTAGTAGCATTAGTGATGTGTACAGGATTTTGTGTTGACTACACAGTTCATACGGCTTACGCGTTTATCAATTGCAAAAAGAAGACACCGAACGAGAAAATCAAAAGTTGTCTACATGCTGCTGGATACCCAGTGCTACAAGGATGTATATCTACTTTATTGGGTGTTTCGGTTGCTATATTTTGGTCCCTCGGAATCGTTCGTCATATTTTTTAAAATTGTAACTTTAATGGTAATTTTCGCTTCTTTTCATAGTCTGATTTTACTTCCTGTAATTTTGAGTCTTTTAGATTCTATTTCGTTTAATTTTTTGAAAAGGAAAAACCAAAAAATTGAATACAACGAAAATTATAAGAACGAAATTGAATGTTTAAATTCTACAAATATGTCGTTACCTGACTAAAGTGTATAATTTTTATTTACATGCTAGACTCTATTTACTCTTAAAATATGAATTTTGGGAGATTCGGGAACGAAAAGTGTTTACGTAATTTTCATAATTAATTATGTGCATTTGTGTTATGTAATTCAGTTCTAATAAACAATGTAGTATTAGTATCGACTGTTTGCTTTGTAAATGCAATAAAGTGTCTAATGTCGTTCAAGTTATAAAGTGTCGTGTAATTTATAAAATTAATTTGTCACTTTAAGTGCGTCAGTAGAAGACAAAATCTGTTGTAAATCGAAATGGTCACTGCAGAACATTTATAATTGTTATCGGAATTAACCCGTAACATATCATTATTTACAACTTATCACATTACTGTCCATTATGTTAATCTACTATAGTAGCTGATAATATATTTTTACCCTTGTACACTTTGAAACAGAACGGTTAGTAATTAATATATTTGTAAGGAATGTAGTCCGGATTCGTTTCGTTAAATCAGTCGACGCAACTGAATCTTCTTTAACACAATTATTACTTAACATGAGCAGCGTATTTAACATGTAATAAAGAATGTTGAAACATTACAAAACACATGCGATATTTTGCGGAACTGTCCAGTCATTTTTGAGAAGTCTGGCAACGTCGGACAAGGAAAGGAAAGCAGAGGAATTTCAACAGACATTCGTTCTATCTCATTAAATTTTATACAGTTCATACATTTTATTATTCATATTATGATCAATATTTTGAATAATAAGTGGTTTAATTTTGTTGGACGTCCGAAGAGAAGAGGAGGTTACGAAAACATGGACAAACTACGACATTGGGGAGTGGAAATGAAAATTTATAGACAGCTCTTTTCTCTATTCATCTTATTCATCTCTTCATAATTACAGGCATGTGTATATTTTTCATGATATTGAATATCATAATGTAATTGATATTTCAATTAGAATTCATTTATTTCCAAAAATCTCATTTAAAGTGTTTATAATTCATGTGCTGTTTATATTTCAAATGCTCGAGATATATTTTAAAAAATTCATAGTTTATACTTTAAACTTTCGATAAAGTTTTATCTGAAAATAATCATCATATTATAGTTCGTAGTTCAATTTATATAGATTATTTGATAAAATAAGTAATGTAAATGTATTCCAGTACATCGTTAGAGTAAAGCACTGATAGGAAACGAGTGAGTAAATTGAATTTATTGTTCGCTTTTACTAATTTTCTAACGATTCATATTATTAAAAAATTAATATATGTCGTCACTAATGAATTGCTTTGCTTAAAATTAATATTTACGATATTCTCGCAGCATCGTCTATAAACTGAATATTTTATAATAATTAGTAGTAAATATTTAATATTTTATTTTTCGATCACTTTTAAAATCGAAACATGAAACATTATTTACGTAGAATGACAATAAAGGAATTGACATTTATGTATTCTATCTATATATATATAATCTAGATGGGTGGATAATAATAATAAAAATCGCAGAGCACAAACGGTTAGGTTGAACGGTTCAAAGTTGAAATTTGGTACACATTTAGGGTACGTCACGAGAACGTACACCAAGAAGGGATTTTTTGAAATTTCCCTGCGAGAAAAGAAAGACAGGATTACGACTTATCCTAAAGAACTCACTGTAATATTTTCTCACCGTACACTGTTTCTACTGTACTGTTTTAGATGCAATTTTTTATTTTTTACTGCGTTTTAGTAGGGTACAACGTAGGGATGAAAGGAGTGTATTCCTTAAACATGGAAGTGTTAAGAGTAAGCGGCGTGCAACATTTATAGGCGCAGATGCGGGGTTTTTTTTTGCATTTTTGCGGGAAATCGAACATATTTTTAGACCCATCTAAAAATTCTCTAATTAGTCTGGAAACAGGGAACTTAATTCTTGCATTATGTGAAAAAGGGTAAGATTGGCTATAATGTAATAATCATAATCTTCGCTATCGTTACTTTTTCCCTGTGCAAAACCGGGCTCATCTGCTAGTACAATATAATATAATCGAAAATTAATTAATTTGGCAAATATTAATGTAATAAATAAATAATATTTAGCATATTTTGTATTAAATCTTATTTACTATATACTTATATTAGTTAATTCTTATATCCAATTAAATACGTATATATAAAAGATCAATTTATTTAATCTTTAATTTTTATTACATAATTTATTTCTATACGAATACATTTCTCAAATTGTTTCCGAATAGAAATGAAGCATTGCTTGTATTCCTGGCTTATTTTCAAACTATACACTCGTGTAAACATCATATATCTAATTAAATACGTATCCATACAAAACAGTTTTAATTAATCTTTACATATTATTCGAAAATTTATGCATTTATTAAAATTAATTATTTCTGAAAATAATATATTTATATATATAGCAGGGGTGGCCAACTTTTGTGCACATAAGATCTACTTTTTATCGTAAAAATGTGTCGCGATCGACTTGTTGTCATAGGCATAGTCTAAGTGGGGAGGGGAAGTGTGAAATACATACTATGTTTATACACTGTTTCAGTACGAAGTGCACTCACTGCTTATGAGTCGAGTCATAACTGCATGCATACAGTTGCGTTCGGTTACAAATATAATACATTAAGTCAAGACATCGCTACCGATCGACCAAAATTGGCTTGGCGATCGACCGGTCGATCGCGATCGACTTGTTGGCCACCCCTGATATATAGCATATATATTTTTATCGAAATACTTCAAAATACTTGTATTTAATAGAAATGAAGCACGAATATATAAGAATAGTTGTCTCTACGACATTATCTCGTATTGGATATCATATAGGATGCTATCCTCAAATATATGTTGCAGTCATCTTTATATTATCACTCGTTTTAGCAACCGGGCTATTGAATATTCCACTACAAAAGGAGGGAGAATATCTTTATATCCCATCCGACGCAAGAAGCTGGAATGACAGAATAGCTATTGAATCGATTTTTCCAACGAATACGTCACAGTGCGATTATAGAAGAATGACGAGATTCGAAGCATTTGCATTAATAATTCTTATGTCTAAAAATGGAACATCCGTATTACAGGAATCAATAATCGAAGATGTCATCAAACTAGATGAAATTATAAGAAATGTCACCATCTTTTGGGATAACTCATTCTTACGTTACGAAGATTTGTGTTGTAAGACTGAGAGGAATATTTGCCATGAAAATTTTGTTTTGACCTTAAAAGAAAAAACAAATGATATCAAGAAGGGAACATACCACATCAAGTAAGTTCATATTATTTCTATAAAATTTCAGCATTGTATAAGGTTTGAACTGAATATCAAAGCTGTAATAAATTACACATGATTAAACTCTTGTTACCTGAGTTAAAATATTTTGCTTTATAATATTTCGTTCAACATTGCAAATTATTTAATGAACGAGAAATGATACGTACGAACAGTTTATATGCCATTGTGTCCTTAATATAATAATTTGAATTTAAATCGTCAATACGACATATTTATTATTAGGACTTATTATACTAAATAACTGGTTCTGCAAATTAAGTATACAATATAAAAAAACAGTCTCCATTTATCATCTTTGATAAATAAAGACTGTTTTTTTCTAATATTGTTATTCAGTATAATAAGTCCTAATAGTAGATATATCTTAGTTCCGATTTAATCAAATTTAAATTAGATACATCAAAAGTTTTATGTTTCGTTTGTTACGAAATACAATGCACAGAAAATCGTATAATTATATAAAATTAGTAAACAAAAAATACTATTCTTTCTTAAAATAATAAAATTTTTAAAATTTAACACTTTAATAATTTACGAAATAATGAAGAAATCTAGCATCGAATTGCGTCAAATTTCTAGCGGTGTTTACAGATTTAATTTTTTATATTAATTTTATATTATAAATTATAATTTAAAACGCTTAACTTTGACTGTAGAAATGAGTTTCTAAAACTATTCTAACTGCAACTGACGAATAAAATAGTTCTTAAGTCGGCCCATTTCAGATATCACACATTACCATTTCTTTCTTTCACCCCTCCACCTTTAAATACCAAAATTGCGGTGAATTAACATCCATATATACAAGTTACCATACCGAATTTCGTTTCTAAATATCTATCCCATGCTAAGATAATAAAGAAAGTATCTTTTAACACACACAGACACACAAACGCACAGAATTTTCCCAATTTTTGGCTGACAGTTTTAGTTCAAGGAACCTCAAAAAGTCGAAATTTGCAAACAACCAAGGAAGTCAATTTTAACCATTCTAATACGTTTTGTTTTATATGACAGCCAGAAATGTAAAATTAAAAATCTTCTATAATAAATTATTCTATTTATATCTATATGATGTTTACATGAGTCTGTTTTCAGATATCCCGCTGATATAACTGGAGATCAAGTAATAGTGTCTGCTTTTGAATTTGGAGGCGTGAGTGTAGATGAAGAAAATATGATTCGAGATTCCAACGCAGTTAGATTGCTCTACACAATGGACCGCACCACGAAAGAAAAGAAACAAATGGCACTGAAATGGGAACAAATATGTTTACAAACTTTGTCGAAAGTTAATCTGAACAATACTAAATTTTCTAAAATCTTAAGTCAGTCCGTAAATGACGAAATTAATCGGATTGGCGAATGTAGTTTGTTTCTTTTCCTCGTGGCTGGTCCAATTATATTGTTATTTTCAGCAGTTTCTTGCATGACAACTGATTCCCTCAGTAGCAAACCGTGGTTGGGTTTTGCTGGTTGCGCATCACCTTTCTTAGCAACTGTTTCAGCATTTGGTCTACTGTGTTACTGCAAAATAGATTACGCATCATTGAATGTTATAATTATTTTCCTAATTTTAGGTATGCTTTACGAAGTATTATATTATATAAAAATCCGAAAATATAATGTCATTTTGTCATTTAACGAAAAATATACATGTTTCGTATATTTTTCGCATAAAATTATTATAATTTAACTGCAGACTTAAGTTTCTTTTAGCAAATTTTGTATAAATACCTCTCCATATATTATTGAAAACATGAAATCAAATGCTCTTCAAAATTTAGTGTTATTATAATCCAATTTCACATAGACAACTAACCACAGTACTTATTACTTTTAATGAAAACTAATATTTAATTATAAGCTGTGTTGTGTTCAGTTCAAGGCCCTACATCGACATTTTATATTTCCTAAATTCTTTTTATTCTACTCTTTAATTTACAGCATTATTTTTAAGGGAAAGTATATTTTCTAGTTCCGTCCCGTCAACAATTCTCTCTGTTCCAACTATTTACTCATTCAATACAAAAATTTATACCTATTATCTCTGCCACAATTATCGCAACGGGATTAAACGTAAAGGATACGCTTGTAGCGTAAAGGAACGCTGTGAAAACATACGCTTGCGAAATTTGTATGAGTTAATACCATTCACTTTGTTGTGTGTTCTGCGTGTTCGAAATGTGAATAAGCCGAATTTATTTGCGTGTTTATGCACATGCCATGAACTAATCAGAAAGGGTTTTATTATTTGACTTACAGTGTTACTTGCATTTTAGACAGGAGATTTTAATAAAACTATTCTAATGAGTGATAGAATATGCCCGAATATAGAATGTAACCGGTAAACGACTCACATGTTTGTTTCTGCTTCCTGTCACGAAGGATGTTAATATCTTTCAGGCCTTTCGAATAGTAAGATCTCCTTTATTTGGGCAGATAAATTAAAAGACTGATTACAAAAAGCGGAAAAAGTTAAAAAAATATATAAATTACTATTACGATATATAGTTGTGAAAGCCAAATTGTTGATGGTATATTTGTACGGATATATCGTTGAGCTCAACTTAAAGATCACTTATTCAGGGATTAAATTGCGATTTAAAAATACATTAGTATTGAGCGTCAACGTGGTCAAATGAATACATGTTACAAATTTACAAGAACGTGTTGCATAATCTAGAGATTATGTGTATGGGTATGTGAATTAAGAAAAAGTTTAAGTTCAAACATGATGAAGGGATTGAGCGCTAAAGCCGTTGCTGTCATTGTGATTACTCTAAGTACTGTACATGTAATTAGACCTTTAGCACTTTTTAGCAAAACAAAAGAAACAAATTTGTATTTTTTTTCTATATACTTTATTTATTTGAAATTTTTTAAGTATGAAAATTAAATTTCTAGGAAAACTTGTAGAACTAATGTTGTTCGTCATTAAAAATTGTAAATAAAAATGTTTCGAGCCTAGATTCCATATTTTTAAAGTTACAAACCACTGTGCGTCGTATGATCCTGTATCGTGGTTGCATCAGTTAACGTTCAGAACGCGTAAGGTTTATTTTTAATCACCACAACACATAGTGGTCAAATATCATGAAAGCCACGACACGAATTTCGCTTCGTGGCCGTTTTCAAACGATCAGAACGCGTTGTGGTCGTTTTTTTTCGCTCAATGAGCGATTTCGGTGTTTGAGCCTAACATATATTTTTTATTATAAAATAAAAACAAATAAATAACGTTGAAAAGTATACATTAAAATACTTAACTTTGATAAATTTATCATTGGAAACATTCCTGTACCCCAATAATTATAACAATTAATTAATTTCAGGTGTAGGTGTAGACGATGGATTTATATTAATAGCTGCGTGGAGAAGAACTGACGTCAACGATTCTGTTCCGCGTAGAATGAAAGAAGCATACGCCGAGGCTGCAGTATCCATCACAATTACGTCACTGACCAATTTTATCGCATTCACTATGGGATTTATCACACCGTACAAAGTGATTCATATATTCAGCGCGTATTCCGCTCTCTCAATCGTGTTTGACTACATTTATCAACTATTCTTCTTCGGTGCTTTCATGGCGTTAGATGGGTACAGAGAGAAGTATAAGCTTCATTCTATCTTCTGCTGGCCGATCAAACAAACTCACTCCGGTAAGAAAAGTTTTTTCATAATAACTGCCATACATGATAATAATACTATAATTGTACCAATAATTTAATTTTGAAATACTTTGTAAATAAATAGGTATGTCATTATACAAAAAATATGTCATTTTTGTTTACAGCTGAAACGAAAATGAGAGTAAAGTCACCAGAGAAGAACGAAAAAAATCTCTTTATGTCATTCTTTCGCAATGTTTTAGGTGAGGTCTTCGGATATACAATTAGTAAAGTTATCGTAATCGTTATCTTTATTATTTATCTAACGGGTGCAATATACTGTATGAGATCTATTCAAGAAAGAGAAGACATGACTAAACTTCCTCCATATACATCTTACGTACGCGACTATCTAAACGATGAATATAAGTATTTTTATAACTATAGTCATCAAGTTCAAATAGTCATTAACCAGACATTAGACTATTCGAATGTCACCGTCCAAAACGACGTAGAAAAACTCCTGGAAAGTTTCGAGTCTGCTTCATTTATATCCGATTCGTCCACCACAGAAAGTTGGCTGAGAGAATTTCTGGCATTTACTAAATCTCCGGTTGCGAAGTTTTCGCTTTCTGGTTACAATCTGAGTGATTCTGAAGACTTTCTGGGTGCATTTCAAAATGTTTTCATAAAAGTAAAAGTAGCGAACATGTTAAGAAACGACGTTATCTTTAATGAAGAAGGTGAATAAATTACTTCTTGCAGATTCATCGCGTCCAGTTTCGATGGAGAATCTCGAATTGACGAAAAGTTTTTCTTTGAAAATGTAAGAAAAATTGCCGATAACAGCAAAATTCCTGTTATTGCATACAATTTTCGATTTATATATTATGAACTTGCATACAATATTTTTTCAAACTGTATAAAAGCCATGTCTTGTGTTGCCGCCATAGTAATTTTAGTATTTCTTTTATTTACTCCAAATGTATTGTTTCTTTCGTCCGTTGCCATCGCTATTCTGTCTATTCAGGTTGGCTTGATTGGATACATGTCTTTATGGAATGTGACTGTGAATATAACCGCATTAGTAGCATTAGTGATGTGTACAGGATTTTGTGTTGACTACACAGTTCATACGGCTTACGCGTTTATCAATTGCAAAAAGAAGACACCGAACGAGAAAATCAAAAGTTGTCTACATGCTGCTGGATACCCAGTGCTACAAGGATGTATATCTACTTTATTGGGTGTTTCGGTTGCATATTTTGAACCCTCGGAATCATTCGTCATAGTTTTTAAAATTGTAACTTTAATGGTAATTTTCGCTTCTTTTCATAGTCTGATTTTACTTCCTGTAATTTTGAGTCTTTTAGATTCTATTTCGTTTAATTTTTTGAAAAGGAAAAACCAAAAAATTGAATACAACGAAAATTATAAGAACGAAATTGAATGTTTAAATTCTACAAATATGTCGTTACCTGACTAAAGTGTATAATTTTTATTTACATGCTAGACTCTATTTACTCTTAAAATATGAATTTTGGGAGATTCGGGAACGAAAAGTGTTTACGTAATTTTCATAATTAATTATGTGCATTTGTGTTATGTAATTCAGTTCTAATAAACAATGTAGTATTAGTATCGACTGTTTGCTTTGTAAATGCAATAAAGTGTCTAATGTCGTTCAAGTTATAAAGTGTCGTGTAATTTATAAAATTAATTTGTCACTTTAAGTGCGTCAGTAGAAGACAAAATCTGTTGTAAATCGAAATGGTCACTGCAGAACATTTATAATTGTTATCGGAATTAGCCCGTAACGTATCATTATTTACAACTTATCACATTACTGTCCATTATTTGAATCTATTATAATAGATTCTAATATATTTTATCTTGTTATATTTTCAAACAGAACGGTTAACTATTAATATATTTGTATGGAAAATAGTCCTGATTCGTTTATTAAATGAGACGACAGAACTGAATCTTCTTTAACACAACAATTATTACTTAACCTAAACAGCGCATTTAACATGTAATAATAAAGAGGGTTGAACCGGCACAAAATGCATGCGATACTTTTCAGAACAGCTTTTAGTTCTACAGACACAGTCCAGTTTTCTTCCCGTTAAACTTCCTCGTCTCCCATCACGCCTGAAAGTCCGCCTATGTGTGTTTTTACCCTGTTTTCAACACCACTGTGCTGTGGCACAATGGCGCTGAAGAACTGTCCTTTCATTTATCCACGAGAGGTTTACTTTCGAGAAGGTGGGGGGTGTTGAAACTTCACAATATTTTTGTGTGTCGTGTACGAGTATCCTTAAACACAGAATCACTTTCAGAATAGATCAGTCAGTGCGATTGCACACAAACCACCAGTTTGTACAGATAAATCGCTGACGTCATATATTTATGGTTAGGGTTGTCCATAAATGACGTCCACACTGGAAGAGAGAGAGGGGGATTATGAAAGTCTCGACAACGTCAGACTAGGGGAGTGGAGGGTTTGAACTTCAATAGGCGTTTTTTTATCTTATTATATTTTAAACAATTTATGCATTTTCTTATTCATAATGGGATCGAAATTATAACTAACAAATGGTTGAGTTTTGTTGGACGTCCGAAGAGAAGAGGAGATTACGGAAACTTGGACAAACTCGGACATTGAGGAGCGAAAACGAAAATTTATGGACAGCCCTTTTCTCTATTCATCTTATTTATCGCTTCATAATTACTGGCATATGAATATCCTTCGTGACACTGAATAACAATGTAATTGATATTTCAATTCGAATTCATTTATTTCCAAAATTCTCATTTAAAGTGTTTATAATTAACGTATTGTTTTTATTTCAAATGCTCGAGATATATTTTTAAAAATTCATAGTTTGTACTTCAGACTTTCGATAAAGTTTTATCTGAATGTATTTATAATATAGTTCGTAGTACAATATACATAATTTATTTTATCAATTAAGTTGTGTAAATTCATTCCTGTACTGTACATAGTTAAAGACGGCACTGAAAGGATCGAGGTGAGTAAATTAAATTTATTGTTCGCTTGTATTAAATAGCTTACGATTCACATTATTAAAAAATTAATATATATCGTCACTAATGAATTTCTTTGTTTAAAATTAATATTTACGATATTGTCGCAGCATTATCTATACACTGAATATTTTATGATTACCGGTAAATATTTAATATTTTACTGTCGATCTAAAACAGTACGTTATACAAGTGGAATAACAATAAAGCAGTTGACATTTACAGTAAAACATAATCGCAGATTAATCGATTTTGCATGTATTAGCGTAATAAAATAATTAAAAACTAATGATATTCAGTATAAATTCTATTTAATTTTTAAAAATAAGCCAGGACGATTAAATAGAATTAAAGGAGAAAAAATATATTTCTCTTACAGACAATACATATAAAATGTGTCTTTTTATCTAGACGTCCTTTCTCACGCAGTTGAGGGATAAGACAATTCCATGGCGGAGTCGACCTTTTATTTGAGGCTTCTCGTCCGCCTCACAATGTAAAATAGTCCAATAATTTCCTCTGGCGGTGGAAGCACAATTAAAAAATAATTTACAATTTAAAAAAAACAATTATTACTATTTTACATTGTGAGGCGGACGAGAAGCCTGAAATAAAAGGTCGACTCCGCCGTGGAATTGTCTTATTCCTCAACTGCGTGAGAAAGGACGTCTAGATAAAAAGACACATTTTATATGTATTGTCTGTAAGAGAAATATATTCTTTCTCCTTTAATTTTATTTAATTTTATTTCCTATATACTTATTTTAGTTGACATTTTATATTTAATTAAATACGTATCTGTAAAGGAACTGTTTAATTAATCTTTAAATTTTTATTACATAATTTATTTCTACACGAATACCTTTATCAGATTGCTTTCATTTCTAATAGAAATGAAGCAGGAATATGTAAGAAAAGTTGTCTCTAGGACATTATCTCGTATTGGATATCATATAGGTTGCTATCCTCAAATATACGTTGCAGTCACCTTTATATTATCATTCGTTTTAGCAACCGGCGTATTGAATATTCCGTTACAAACGGATGCAGAATATCTTTATATTCCATTTAATGCTAGAAGCTGGAATGACAGAGCAACTATTGAATCGATTTTTCCAACGAACACATCACTGTGTGAATCTAGAAGAATGACAAGGTTTCAAGCATTCGCAATGGTAATTCTTACGCCTAAAAACGGTACGTCTGCATTAGAAGAATCAATAATTGAAGATATCATCAAACTTGACGAAATTATACAAAATGTCACTATCCTTTGGAATAATTCATTCCTACGTTACTCGGATTTGTGTTGTAGAACGGAGAGGAATACATGTCATGAAAATTTTGCTTTGAGTTTAAAAGGAAAAACAGATGATATCAAAAAGGGAACGTACAATATCAAGTAAGTTCGTGCCTTTTTATAAAATTTCAGCATAAGATTTGAATCAAATTACATATACTTAAATTCGATTTTCTTTATTTATAAGTATTCTACTGTATAGAAATATGTTTAATGCGTATTGCAAATATTTTAACGAATAAGAAGAGGTAGTTACATAGGTCTAAATTTTGTTGCTGATTATTAATCTCTCAACATTCTATCCCAAAGTAGTATTGTTATTTAAAACTAATAAAAATAAAATACGATACTTTTTAAAGTAATAATAGTTTTAAATATCGAAGTGAGTCCGCGCCAAGTAGAAAGTCACTGACCAGGAATAAGAGTTTTCGATTTTCGGGAGTCGATTTCTTCAACTTCAAACACCTGAAGTAATTCCGAATATTTCGTTCGAAAGATAATTGCTTTCTTAAGTAGTTTGCGAAATTTCAATTATTTCAATAAAGGGGTTGCCGAAAGATAAGCAATGGAAAAGTTAAAAAATCGCAAAAAACTGTTCTTCCTCTTCTTTCGGCACTGCTTGGGAGCGGTACTCACACAGTTTTTACCTGTGTTATTGTGTTCTACATTTCGATTCAAGGCGCCGAGCTTGTGTTTACCAATGAAAATCTCCTATATTAAAAGATTTGACTGTCGTATAAATTGTCACAATTTTTTACGTGTAGCAGTTTTGTACATCTCAGGTGTTTTTGTTTGGATATTATTAATTTACAAAATAATTAAAATCGTGTTAATAGAAACTGTCGTTTAATTAATATGGAAGAAAGAAAATCGTGAATTAATTGTCTAGCTAACTGATAAGAGTGAATATAATGGGAACTATGGAACTATAGTTATGTTCGTATAATGTTAAATGTGTTTATTTGCAGGTATCCAGCCGACGTAACTCGAGATAAAGTAAATGTGTCTGCTTTAGAATTCGGAGGAGTAACTTTAAACGAACAAAATATGATTCGAGATTCCAGCGCGATTAGATTGCTCTATAAAATGGACAGCACCACGAAAGAAAACAAACAATTGGCTCTGAAATTGGAAGAGAATTGTTTAGAAACATTATCAAACATTAAATTTAACAATATTAAAATTTCTAAACTATTAAGTCGATCCGACAGTGACGAAATTAACCGACTTGGCGAAAGAAGTTTGTTTCTTATTCTCATTATTGGTCCAGTTATGTTGTTATTTTCAGCAGTATCTTTGCATGTCAACTGATTCTCTCAGTAGTAAACCTTGGTTGGGTATTGCCGGTTGCACTTCACCTGTCTTAGCAACTATTGCAGCATTTGGTCTTCTGTGTCACTGCAAAGTGGATTACGCATCAGCAAATGTCATGATCTTTTTCCTAGTTTTAGGTATGTTTTCATGAACTTTTATATCTAAAACACCCGACAATATTGTACCATGCAATGAATAAATTGTATCAGTGATTATGAAAGTGGTCTGTCAAAAGATAAATTCTTTTGATTTTTCAGTTCATAAAATATTAATGAAAAATGATTTTTATGATTAGAAAAGGAAAACAAACGAATATTTACCTTTTAGGATAGTGTTTTGTGTAATTGCGAAATATTGCCAATAATTTGTGAAATAAACTCAATGTTTTCCTATTTTTGACTTTGAGCACTTTCATAATCACCGCACAATTATAGCCTATATTTAAGGTATTATTCGAATATAATTATTTCAATTGAGTGGTGCTGTTGAGTTAAATATCTTCCTTTATTACTTTATCCAAATAAACCGAAAACATTAATGTTTTATTTCACTTTGCGATGATCAACTTTCGTATTGTTGATTGTATATATACGAGTAAGTATTCAACTTCTTTTTAAAATCCAGTGGCGTTATATAAACTATAACACCACTAGATTTTAAAAAGCAATTGAATACTTAGCAGACAACAAAAATTAAATTAATTAAAAATGTATTCTAAAAACGATACATTTAATTAAAATCTGTGTTAGGAATCAGTGCTACACCCGATTTCTTCTTTCCAGTTTTCTTCCGGATTTGCCAATTTATTTTCATTTTACTCTTTAATCGACAGCACTTTCTTTTGTAAAGAAAATATTCGTTTCGAGCTCTTGCGGTGCTTTTCAATTCTCTCTGTTAAAATTATTTATTTATTTAATACGAGAATTTACACTTATCAGTGTCATAATTAGGCAGTTGCAACTGGTAACAGACACATAGCCCAATATAAAGGCAACCATAACGTGGAAATGTGAAAAATGATCTGTATATTTTTGCTTTGAAATTTTAAGTTTTGCCGCGTAAAATTCTTTTCTTATTATGTTTGGTTAAAATAGTAAATAAACAACCGAAACAACCATATCTCTCCTATTACGGCGTACGAAAAGCTATTTAGGTTAGGGCGGCACTTATCATTATTAACTTATTATTACAGCATTTAACTGGAGTCTTGAAATAATAATATCAAACTCTATCAGAGACATTTGTATCTGATATTAAAATCTTCTATACGTGTACGACAATTTAATATCCAAAAATTTATTAATAACTAAATCTACAATAAAGAAAAACATACAATTTTAATCCAGGATAGTTTGACAACGGTGGTATATCAGCCAGTTTTGATAAAACAGTATATGCCGCTGCGCGTCAAGTGAATCAGTTAATACCATTCTATTCGGTGTAGTCTAGAGGAGGTAAATCCGGTCCTTGGACACCCACCTATCTCTGATTTCATTCTACATTAATTCCTAAACCATTTGTCCGATCTGCACCAAATTTTTGTTCTTTTTACAAATCTTTTTTTTCTTAAACAGAATTGGTCCAAATTTTGTATGAGTATTACTTAGATCCTGGAATTGACACTAAGCTATATTTTACCCCAAACTGTAGGAGTAGTATATTGAGTCAGCATCCTTTACGTGTAGTGTAATATGTTGTCGGATATAAGAAATAAATGCTAATTGTTAGTTTTCGGATTGTTGATAATAGACTATTGGTGCCTGCCGACATCTGCCAACAAGCTTAATACCTGCCTTAAGGTATCATCACTACAAAATCACGTTAAAAAGTTGTCCTTTTAGACGAGGGTACATTGGGAAACAGATCTGCACACAATTTTGCTCATAAACTTTCGCCTCTCAGTGATGGCCAATTTACAGTAGTTTATTTATTTATTTATTTTTTATTACGCATACTGCATACACTCCTTGATGCGGGGAGCAAAACCATCTCCCAAAAAACAAAACACTTAGATACAATAAACATAAGATCACAAACAAAATTATATATTATTACAATAATAAAATAAATAACAATTTAAATATAAATTAAGATTTAAAAATCAAATGTAATAATTAGTTAAAGTTTAAAGTTAAAGTTTGGGAGCATCTGTCAATATACAATAAAACCAATAAAACAATCAACCAAAAAACAAAGAAAGCAAATTGCTTACCTATAAAAAAGAAATAAGTTAGTATCGAAGACACAGCGCTGACAGATGCTCCTAAACAACACCAGCATTAAGACAAAATTTATAGTAGAGGAATCACGCCCCCTAAGACAAAAGATCAACAGATTTTCTCAGAAAACAAAACACTTTAAATTGATAACATGGTTCTGATAAAATTTTAAGAAATAAAGACCTGGTAAGAACTTCGCAACCAAAAATTTCTTCGCGTAACACTTTAAGACGCCCACATTTAGCCAAAATATGCCAGGCATCCACAATTTCGTTCTCAACACAAAGTTACACAATTCTCTCGTGTAATTATTTTAAAAATTCAACGAATTACACCTAGCCTGTATAAATAAAGACAAAATATTAAGGGAAACATCTTGATTATATAAAGAATTATCAAAAAAAGTGACACTTAAATCCTTATACCAACAATTATATACGCTATTATCTAATTTTTCATTAATATTGTATAAAAAATTATCAAAAATGTTAACGAGGAGAAGAGACCAGTCCATTAAATCCAAATCATTATTAATAATATTAATACCATGATTATTACAGGTATCAATAAAATAACGAGTCCAATCTATAGACTTTTTGTTAAGTATAAATTTTAAAAAAACTTTACTCAGACGATAATCATCAAGA
Source organism: Centruroides vittatus (assembly GCF_030686945.1). Taxonomy (NCBI): domain Eukaryota; kingdom Metazoa; phylum Arthropoda; class Arachnida; order Scorpiones; family Buthidae; genus Centruroides; species Centruroides vittatus. The sequence goes on from NW_027122385.1 coordinate 6,532,518, forward strand.
TTAGAAGTTCTGATAATCCAATTTTTTATCCTACTAAATATTATAAATTTTATAGGGGTCAAAGCACATTCCATCATAATTAAATAACCTGGTGTACAACGAGGTAAATAAAATAAGTTTTTAATGAATTCAGTCTGTATATTATTACCATTGGTCGAGTTAAAACCCCAAATCTCTGAAACATATAACAAAGAAGGCAAAACCACATTTTTCAATAAACGTAAATAATCAGTCATATTACGTAATTTGGAAGATTTCCCTGATTGAATAATTTTATTCATCAATAATCTAGCATGAGTTCTCTTATTCATGTAATGCGTACGGAATAAACCATTAGACGAAAATGTAACACCCAAATATTTGTAGTTAGAGACAACTTGAATTGGACCTTTAACCACCATTTATCCGCCCTGGCACTCTTACTTCCTTTTCGAAAAACAACAATCTTAGACTTATTCAAATTCAATTTCAAACCATTTTCATCTAAATAAGTTGCCAATTTATCAATCAATCTTTGAAGTCCAACTACAGAATCAGATAAAATTACAATGTCATCTGCGTAAGCCAGTATTTTAATTTGGTAACCATCTATTTCTATACCATCACCGGAAGAGTTAATAATACCAAAGAGATCGTTCAAAAAAATATTAAACAAAATTGGGCTTAAAATACAGCCCTGCTTAACACCAGCCTTACAGAACATTAATGGTGAACAGTTATGTCTAACTCTTATCATAAGCGAGGAATTTTCATACAAAGCAAAGAGTAAGGATACAAATTTATAACTGAAACTATAACGCAACATCTTTGACCACAACAAATTCCTATAAACTCTGTCAAATGCAGAAGATATATGGACAAAAAATGCATACACCTTCCTACGTTTCTGTAAAAATGTTTTCTGAATAACCGTGTACAAAACAAAAATATTCCCCAATGTGGAATAACTAGCCCGGAAACCTGTCTGATTTTCATGCAATATATTTTTAACTTCTACCCATCCAATCTTCGGTACAGAATAATACAAAACAATTTCGAAACACAAGATGATAACCAGATGCCTCTATAATTACCGGGAACAACCTTCCTACCATTCTTAAAAATCGGAATTAAAATACTCGTCTTCCAAGACTTTGGTATTATCCCAGTATCAAAAATCTTTGAGAAAAGACTCAAAAGATGTGGTCTCAACGTCTCAAAATTCCAAAATTCCATTGGGATCCCGTCAAAACCTGGGACTTTATTTGGCTTATACTTCCTCAAAGCATCATTAGTAGTTTCGGATACTAAGCCCAAAGAGAAAAACAAAATTTTAACTTCCGTTCTTCATCTAATGAGGAATAAAATGTGCCATTCACCAGAATAGAACTACATTGAGCGATCTCTATCTCGGTGAATATGCTGTAGGCCCAGATAAAATTCACTACAGCACGATTAAAAATCTGTCAGACAACTCTCTTGATAATTTTATGAATCTATTTAATAGAATATGGACAGAACATACCTTCTGTGACTCTTAGAGTTTATCGATCATTTTTGAAATTTTGCATGATGGTGTGTTTAATAGAGAAATTGAATAAATTTTGGTAGTTAAAGGTCGAGGGGCGAGGAGATAAAGTCGTTTTTCATACCTCGTGTAAGGTCAGAATTTATATTCATTTTATTCGTTATCAGCATTTACAATGTTTTTATAAAATTTTTCCCTACCCTGAAAATTAAAGTTTTTTATTATTTCGTTTCAGTGAAATTACAGCTTCAATCCATATAACTTTCTTCATAAATAAAAGCTATTCTTATCGCAAATTAAATAGCAGATGCTTTCCGATAGAGCATGAAAATAACATAACAAAAATTTTATTTATACAGAAGATAGATATCAGAGGTCATAGGGAATTCACAAACACACAGATCATGGCGTTTTTATTATTATTTATACTACACAACAAACAAGAAATGTGTCAAAAGTGTACATCAAAAGTCTAACCGCTCATTAATTGATCACTGCAAACGTTCTAGTACTTCTGTCATTAAAACACATTATTATTTTCAGGTGTTGGAGTAGACGATGGCTTTATATTGATAGCTGCATGGAGAAGAACTGACGTCAACTTTTCTGTTCCAGACAGAATGAAAGAAGCATATGCCGAAGCTGCAGTGTCCATCACTATTACCTCTCTAACCAATCTTCTTGCACTTTGTATGAGATTTATTACACCATACAAAAGTATACATATATTCAGCGCCTATGCAGCTGTAGCAATAATGTTTGATTACATTTATCAATTGTTGTTTTTCGGTGGCCTCATGGCTATAGATGGATACAGAGAAAAACATAAACTGCATTCTATCTTTTGCTGGCAGATCAAACGGAATGATTTCGGTAAGAAAACTTTTATCATATTCATTGCCAAACATGAAAATATCATAAATGCACCAACAACATAATTGAAAACCTACTATTTGAATAAATATATACTATAAATTGTAATTATTTATGTAATGTGTCGTTTTTGTTTACAGTTGACAGGGAAATAGATGTAAGATCAGAAGAAAAGATCGACGAAAATATTTTCATGTTATACTTCGGTAGATATTTAGGTCAAGTCCTGGGAAATACAATTAATAAAGTTATCGTGATCGTCATCTTTATTATTTATCTAATTGGTGCAATGTACTGTATGAGATTTATTCAAGAAGAAGACACTACTAATCATCATGCATATACTTCATACCTACGTGAATATGTAAATCTTGAATATAAGTATTTTTCTAATTACAGTCAGCAAGCGCAAATAGTCATTAACCAGACATTAGACTATTCGAATGTCGCTGTTCAGAATGGCGTAGAAAGTTTTGAATCTGCACCGTTCATGTCTGATTCGTCGACCACCGAAAGTTGGGTGAGAGTTTCTGGCATTTACTAAATCTGCTGTTGCAAAGTTTTCGTTTTCTGGTTACAACCTGAGTGATTCTGAAGACTTTCTGAATGCATTTAAAAATGTATTCTTGAAACTAAAAGTAGCAAGCAGGTTTAGAAACGATGTCAATTTTAATGCAGAAGGCGAAAAAATTACTGCATCGAGATTTATCGTTTCAAGTCGTGACGAAATAACTGCAATTGATGAAAAGTTTTTCTTTTAAACTGTAAAAAAATTGCCGCTAACAGCAAATTCTCAGTTATCGCATACAATTTTAAATCTTTTTATTATGAACGGAACATGAATATTCTGTCAAACTGTATAAAAGCCATGTCTTTTGCTGACGCCATAGTGATTTTAGTATTTCTTTTATTTACCCCAAATGTATTGTTTCTTTTGTCCGTTGCCATTACTATTGTGTCTATTCAAATTGGATTAATTGGGTACGTATCTTTGTGGAATGTGACTATTAATAATGCTGTATTCTTAACGTTAGTGATGTGTACTGGATTTTGTGTTGATTACACAGTTCATACGGCTTACGCGTTTATCGATTCCAAAAAGAAGACACCGAACGAAAATGTCAAAAGTTGTTTATATGCTGCTGGATATTCAGTAACACAAGCTTGTATATCTACTTTCTTAGGTGTTTCGGTGTTATATTTTGGTCCCTCAGAAACGTTTGTCATATTTTCTAAAATTATAACTTTAATGGTAATTTTTGCTTTTTTTCACAGTCTAATTTCACTTCCTGTAGTTTTGAGTCTTTTAGATTCTATTTCGTTTAATCTTTTAATAAAAAAAGTTAAAAAAAATAGAATTTAAAGTAAATTATAGGATCGAAATTGAATGTTCAAATTCTAGAAATATGTCAGCTGTTCACGATATTGATAAGTTTTATTTATACGTTAAATTTTAAAATGCGAATTTTGGACACCGGAGTGGAAAACTGTATACAGTGTTTACAGTTGTATGAATTTATACTTGTATAAAATGATTTGAAGAAAAACTTTACTGTTAGAATATGGTTTGCTTTGCAAATACAATAAAATATTTAGTATTGTTGAATTGAATTATTTTATTCATTTACAAAACGTATAACATTTAAAAACTGGAATTATAGGCACTAATATGTGATAATTTAATGTATCGTGAATAATTCGGTCATTTTAATACAATATTAAGCATTGAGAGATGCTAGGTTTCGACGAATCATTTACAATATTATTCTTTCAAAATATTGAGCCCGTTTTTACGATAATACTATTCACTTTACAAAAGAATTCCGTATGTGCAGTATAACAGAATCTAATATACAGTGAAGAAATTGCGTGAAATATTAACGAATTTTTGACAAATATCCTCCACAAAATAAACTTGTCTGGGAAATATTTTACTTCTTATTAACAACAATAAATAATAGGGTGATTTATAATTACGTATCATCTATCAGTTTTCGGTTTCCAACCAAAATTCATGATATATATTGAACATTTTGCAGAAATTATTTCTACAAAGCCTTTTTTAGAGAGATAAATGTAAACTCATCTAATTGTCTATAATCTAGTTTTCTCTTTAGCTGTGTGTGTGGAGATGAAGAAATGGAAGGCTGTTCACTGTGTCGTCTCTCAATTCCAATAGTAGCAGGCTAACGTTTAGGTTAATTATATTTTTTAAATATAACACGTCATAATTCATTGTAACGGATCAATTATCATGATTCTTCAGTTCGTGTAAGAGATGTAAAATAATCTTCGATATCTCAAAATACTTAGTTAATTTTATGGTGTATTTTACACTAAAATAATTAACGAAGGAAAAAGATGAATGCTTTTTCAGTAGTAGCCTACCGAATTTTCTATCTGAAATGGTAATTGGAGGGATATCATGCCTAACACTTTGTTGAGCTTTCTGGATTATTTTCTTAAGTTTCTCTGTTTTTACAGGAGAAGATTCCAGGGATATTTGACTATCTTAGTTGTAACCTAGCAGATGGGTAGTCAGTGGTATCATGTGCTGATATTTTGATGGTTAAATGCTGATCTCAATGTTTGTTACTGTTTATAAGGTATGTAACTATCATCCTTCTACTTGTTTGATTTCTCCGTTAAATTTGATTGTGGGTGATAGGGGGTTGTCAGGATGTGCTGAATTTCCAGTGCTGGCTAGTCTATTACATTAAAAAAATAATGAATTAGAATCCATTATCTAAAACCGAGGATTTTGGCACTTCATACCTACAAACATATTCATTATTTCGTGTTTTACAACAGTTTTCCGAAACACAAATGTCTACCTGTATGGCGATCATGCAATTACCCCAAGATGGCCTCTCTTAACATATTAGAGATGAAAATAGGATTTCTAGCGGAATTATTAGTAAATTTTATTATTATAGCTTCTATTGTAACAGATATCAATTATTAAAACGTTAGATTTAGTAGAGTTGGTGAAAAGTCAGACAGAAAATATAAATAAATTTGAATTTGAATGCGTTTAATTTTTTTATAGCCACCAGCTACGCATATAACAGTTAAATATAAACTAATTTACTATTAATATTTCTAACACGCTACGAATTGAATGCGAATTTGCCAGTAGTATAGCTTGGTGCATACAGTACAAACTTCCTAATTGGACATCTTGCCTTTAAACTATAAATTTTAACTTAACGTTAAATTTAACTAATGTTTGACGTTTTAACACGAGAATGTTAATATATAAACTAATTTACTATTAATATTTCTAACACGCTACGAATTGAATGCGAATTTGCCAGTAGTATAGCTTGGTGCATACAGTACAAACTTCCTAATTGGACATCTTGCCTTTAAACTATAAATTTTAACTTAGAAACAACTGAATGTTTGCTGCTACAAAAGAATGTTAAAATGAAAAAAATATAAACTTTAAATTATAAACAACTTGCTTATGTAACTAATTTGCATAATAATAAGTGCATAAGAAGTCGAAAAAATTATTATCAACCGATGTTCAAGTTAAAACTAAACAAGAATACTGATGATTGTTGCTAGAATTTTACCCTAACATATCTTGGGCTGCAATTCCCATTCCTACCCCTTTGTCTCTGAGAATGGCGTAAGATAGAATAAAGTCGAGAGCAGATATGGACAGAATAGGGACTGGATCCTTCGATTAACTATATACGAAATTCCGGTGTGAACGGAAGCAACGTAATTTTGTAAATTAAAAGATAATTAAAAATTTTTGTCCGATAATGTGGCGATGTTCTGATCAATAATTGCTCGTTATTTGTATTTTGTGAACACAACATTGAATCCTCAACTGATTTCTGTCATTGTCACAACACACAAACCACCAATCCGGGCAGACAAGTCGCCGATGTCGCAAACATTTATCGTTATTCATAATTATTTGCAGATCACGAATATCCTTCCTGACATTGAATAACAATGTAATTCATATTCAATTACAATTTATTTATTTTCAGAAAGCCTATTTAAAGTGTTTATAATTAAGATATTGTTTTATTTCATATCTTCCAGTTATATAATATGGTCTACTTTTAAAAATAAACCATGCCATATTATTTAATCTGTAGTTTTGTACCTGAAACTTTCGATAACGTTTTATCTGAAAGTGTTTATATTATTGAGTAAGGAACTATAAATCGATAAATTAAGGTATATAAATTTATTCGTGTACCTCATTAAATACTGCAAGCAGCGAGGTGAATATATTTAATTTATTCCGCTTTTTTCCTAGTTGGCATACGGTTAACATTATAATTTAATGAAAACACAAACTTTTTAATAAATTGCTTTCCTTAAAATTAATATTCACAATTTTATCTTCGCTTTGTCTGTAAACTGATTATTTTACTCTTGGTTCATTCTTTAAACCAATAATTGTAACTTTATACTCGCGTAACGACAGTGAAGTAATTTATGTATTTTTTATACACGTTTTAACACGGAGTTTCTCCAAATATTCATTTTTAATAGATATGAAGCATGAATATATAAGAAGTATTGTCTCTACAACATTATCTCGCGTTGGATATCATATAGGATGCTCTTCTCAAATATACGTTGCAGTTATACACCACCACAGTTCACAACACCAGTCGTTTTAGCAATCTGATTATTAAATATTCTATTACAAAAGGATATAGAATACCTTTATATTTCATCCAATGCAAGAAGCAGGAGAAAGAGAGCAGCTATTAAATCGGTTATTTTAACGCACACTTCACTGTGTGATTATGGAAGAATGACAAAGTTCGAAACATTCGCAATGGTAATTTTTACGCCCTGAAACAAAACTTCTGTCGGAGAAATCAATAATCGAAGATATTATCAAACTTGACGAAGTTATACGGAACGTCAGTATCTTCCGAAATAACGCATTTGTATGTTACGATGATTTGTGTTGTAAGACAAAATGGAATGGAACTCTTGCTATGAAAATTTTACTTTGACTTTAAAAGGAAAATACAAATGATATATAAAAGGGAACATACAACATCAAGTTTGTTCTTATTTTTTATAGAAAATTTCAGCACTGTGTGACGTCCGAACACAATTATCTCGGCTGTAATATATTGCACATAATAAAATTCGGTTTAGCCTGTATATAAAAATTTTTCTTTATGGAAATTTGTTCAATATTTCAAATGTTTCAATGAAAGAGAAAAGATAATTACAGGGTTTTTTCTTCCGTTGGTAGTTATTGATTTCAAATTCTACTGGGCCGAAATAGTATAGACCTAATTATTTTAAAATTATAAAAGTGAAGTTTGTATATTTCTCAAAAAGTAAAATTCTTAAAATTTAACATTTTATTAAATTGCAAAATAATGAAAATCGCATTAATACAAACTTCTTAACGTTATAATCAAAATAAGAACTTAATATAAGTGCTTAGTTTCCTATTAATAGTGACGAAAACGGAAGCTGTGATTACTCTCAGTTACTCAGTTACTCAGTTTTATTAAAAGGTACAAATTAATGTACATTCTGGCTCCGCAATTAGCACTACCAAGGTTCAATACAGAATAATAAATTGGAATTACAGATATATATAAAGTTACAAATGAATGTGAAAAATAAAATATAAAATAAAATAATAATAATAAAGAAGACGTGTCACAATGAGGTGGCAAAAGTAAAAACCTAATAACTAGTATGTACTGTATGTACTTATATACAAGTTGAACAGAATTGTACAATGTATATAAGATAAGATATACAAACAAAAGAGAAAAGTATTACAATGTGGTGAGAGAAGAAAGCCAATTAACAAATATGTACAAAAATTTACATGCTGAACAGTATTACTGATGGTGACATAAGAAATGCAACGCAACAGGCAAGCAAGAGACAGACCGTAGTGTAAGTAGTACAGCCACGGGTAGTACAATGGGAATGCGTGATGAGTAGGCTGCCAGCTGCAGAGGAAGAGTCCGATGGCGGCAGCTGAATCTAGTTGTTGATGAGCCTTATTGAGTGGTTGCTGAAGCTTCTGGCTAACCTTTCAAAAGCAAGGAAAATTTCCTTGCTGGCCCAAATGTCAGAGTGGTTGCATGGCCAACTAATATTAAGTTCATCCATGAGGAGTCCAATATTCATGCGTTCGTGTTCAAGAGTACAGCAGTCAAAGAGGTAATGATCGAAGCGAAGCCATCTTCTACTTGGCAAGTCGGGCAAACTTGTGAGTCCCTGTTGGTGAAACGGTGCAGGTAGGCTGCGAATTTACCATGGTTGGTAAGTAACTGCGTAGTGTAGTAATTTGGAGAAAACCACTGCACGGAGAGGAAGCGATGTAGGTCAGTCCCTAGTGGCAAGTGTGGCAATGGTCTCGTGTCTTTTAATGAGTTTGTAGAAAGCATTGAAGATTTCCTTGTTTTTAATGAAGACGTCGTGATTACAAGGCCAATCAATATTGTAGCTGTTTACAATGATTTTTAGATTGAGACGTTCTGTTTCGAGAGAAATGCATTCGAATATATTAATGGTCAATGTTATCTTGAAGATTACAGAAAGCACATAAGGTATTTCTTTTGTTCGTAAAACGCTGAAGGTAATTGGAAAATTTACCATGTCCAGTAAGAAATTGGGTGAGAGGAGAACTTTGTTTAACCCATTCGTATGTATCATGAAAATTTTTAACATCTGGTACGAATTTGAAAGTAATGTTATTATGTTTTTGAGTCCAGTTATTTTGCCAACGATGGAGTATATCATCGTATAATAATTTTTTGACACTTCTCCGGCAGATCTTATTATATATAGTGCAAGTAGTCATATCCCTGGCGGCTTCCTTAGCTAATTGATCCGCACGTTCGTTTCCTATTAATCCCTGATGTCCTCTTCTCCAAGTGATGCTATATTCATTGGTAGAATTGTAGAATAAGTAACGAATGCGAGTGGCAATAGAGTGCGGTTTTCTACTACGAAGAAGTTGAATAGCAGAATATGAATCACTAATTATATGGACGTTCTTATATTCCTGGTAAAGTTCGATCCAGTAGGTAGCCATGTATATAGCTAGCAATTCCGCCTGGAATACCGTACTTGCTTTATGTAACTTGCCTTTTACATTGTGTATTTCCATGTTGTGTTCGTAGACTACAAAACAACCCATGGATTCGTCGATTCCAGAACCATCAGTATAAATTTCAAAGTCAAGTTGTGTGGGAGGATCAATACGAAATAGGTTGTTAATGTATGGAGGTAGACTTTCAGCAGTTGGACTATGATTTTCATAGTTTTCCGATCTAATTTCACCGGTAACAGTGCAAATATTGGTTCCTATTTTCAGTTGGTGTAGATTGTATTCGAGTTGGATAATCTCTGTAATTGGAGGTTTTCGAGCTAGTACCTGTAAGCTACAAGTAGGAGTTGTCCTGTATGCTCTCGTTATTAAAATCAGTGCTTTCCTCTGTGAAAATATTAATTTTCGATGTAGGTGAACTTTATGAATGGCGTTACCCCAACTACAGCAACCGTAAGTAAGAATGGGGATGTAAATTTGATCATAAATAATATTTATAGTGTCTGATGTGAGTCCCCAGTTTTTCCTAGTAATTTGTGAGAAAGCATGAAAGATTAAGGTTGTTCTCTTAGCAATATATTTGACATGATCTTCCCAGCCAAGTCTAAAATCTATCCATACGCCGAGATATTTAATGCTTTTTTCAATTTTAATCAGCATATTATTCATTTTGATTGAAGGTTTGCGAAGGTATAAGTTGGGTTGTCGTGGCTTGTTGAATACGATTCCTATAGTCTTATTCGGATTAAAGTTTAATTTGTATTGTTTTCCCCATTGATATATTTTTTCGAGTATCTCGTTGCCACGTTTTTCCAATACTGCACGAGATCTCCCACCAATAAGAATTAGCACATCTTCTGCATAGGCTGTAGCTGAGTCATATCCAAAGTTTTCTTGTAAAAAAGCATTAAAAGTTAAGTTCCATAGCAGAGGTCCGCATACTGATCCCTGTGGGCATCCTCGTACAATGTTGCGTTCCACACAGCATGTTCCATATTTTAGTATGGCTTTGCGACCATGAAGATAATTTGCAAATAGATGATATATATTTGATGAGCAAGCAGTTTTCCTTAGTTGAAGGAGTACGAAAGGCCACTAGGCACTTTCGAAAGCTTTAAATATATCCAAACTATCAATAAAACCGAGCTCGTATTTATGGTTATCTAGTAGATTTTTGATATTTTGTACGGCATCGTAAATTGCATCTGAAGAGGAAATTTGCTGCCTGAAACCGTATTGAATGTTGCTAAGGAGTGCCTTGTTCTCAATATGCCAAGTTAAGCGATCTGTTGTTAGTCGCTCAAGGACTTTACCGAAGACTGATAGTAATGAGATCGGCCTGAGTTCATTAGGCTTATTTGGTTTAGAGACAGGTACTAATTTTGCAATTTTCCATGGGGCTGGAAATATCCCCAAGCTTAAACAGGTATTATAGAGTTGCAATATTTGATAGGGAATAAGTCTCCATATGTTTTTGGCAATTGTGGCGTTTATGCCATCAATTCCAAGGGATTTACCATCTTTGAGTCCGCAAAAAGCGTTATTTATTTTATCATAGGTAAAATCTGGAGAATGATCATTATTGGTGTATCCAGTCTTAATTGCCTTTGCCATTGGGTATCTTCTTCAGCATTGTCATTAATGCAGAAAGTATCTATTTGCCGTTCTAAGGAATCTAGGAGACAACGGTCAGTTATCAGCTGATTCGTTGATCACGGATCAGCAGTAGTTAAAATTTGGGGTTTGCGTAGTTTGTTAGTGCATAATTTTGTTAGGTATCCCCATGGGTTGGAGGAGGTAGCACTACAGTATTTCCGCCAGGATAAGATCTTGGCATCTTTTATTTCTTTTTTGTAGATAGCCTGGTGGTCGTAATATTGCTGTTTTAAATTGGTTTGGTGGGGCTCAGTTCTGCATGATTGAAATCGCCTCCTTAGAAGGTTGTTGATTTTACGTAATTCTGAGAGCCGACTGTTCCACCAAGGGACAGATCTATGTTTAGGAGAGGTTTTAGGAATATACCTATTACAGGCGTAATTAATTTTGTGAATGTTATGCTCAAGAACTTCCGCAATTATATCAATGGAGTCATTGAAGTCATATGCTAGCATGTTATTTAACAGATAATTTTGTATGCTGTCCCAATCGGCGAGGGCAATGTTGAATCTGCCCTTAGTTGTAGTGGTTGCGTAGTTATTATCATTAATTTTTAGATTAAAAGAGATGTATGCATGGTCGCTAAGGCTACTTTCACGGTGTACTCTCCAATCCTCGAGTTCAGCCATGCATTCAGGACTGCAAACTGAAATGTCGATCCATGTGGTACCATGTCTGGAGACATAAGTGGGGAGTGAAAGTGGATTGTTTAGTAGTTGTAGATCGTTAGAAGCAAGAAATTCCTCAAAAATTTCTCCACGGTTGTCTTGCTGGTCTCCTCCCCATGTAGGAGAGTGTGCGTTGATATCTCCTACAATGATGAATTTTGCGTGTTGGAATTTATTAATAATATTCTGTATGTTATTAATCATTAAATTCATGTCCTCATGCTGTGGGCAATAAATATTGATAATAATGTAGGTGTTGTTATTAAAATATAATTCGTTACATACAAGGTGTTCATTTGATACATTCATGCGATGTAGAATAGAGAGGTTAGTATTGACAATGACATTTATAGCCCAAGGGTATAGATCAGTACCTTTTAGAATCGGATAGCGAGTGGGTAAACAAGCCGGATAGTTCCGTATACAATATGGCTCCTGTATAAATATAACATCGTATTTGTGACAGATGGATGCCAGTTGGGATGTTGAGGAAATTTCTCTCCCCAAATTTATTTGTAGAAAACGTAAGTAATTGCAGTTGTTAAAAGCCATATTCAGTACGTTCGATTATTGTATTTTTTATTCGTTGATAAACTGGACAGGAGCTGTCTCCAGCATTATGGTTTATATCGCTGTATTTATTGCGGTGACAGTTAATACATCTTGGTTTTGTGGATCTATTGGGACATTGTTTATACGAGTGTTCACCAGCACATTGGCTACAGGTAATTGTTTCTTGCTCACAATATTTAGTTGAGTGTCCGTATTTGCAACAACGAAAACATTGTAATACTGGACAGAAGTCCATTACACGACAGCGAGACCATTGCAGATTTATTTTACCCTCCATAAGTAAATATTTTCTTAACTGTGGTGAAACTTCCACCGCCCAGTTTATATATGGAGCGTCTTTCCGTCCCATGTTAAATTTAATTTTAAATTGGTCACAAAATTCTTTTTCAGAGTAATTTTCATTTAATATATAATTTTGTTCGTATATATGGGTTAAGAGTTCCTCACGTGATAGATGTGCTGGCGTGGAGTAGATTACGATGTGAGGATTCCTTCTTTTTGGTCTCTTAGCAACCAGTTCCGGAATTGTTTCCTGTATGCAATTTTCCAGCTTGTTAAGATCGTCTTTGTTGTGTAAATGTATTGCAACACCTCCCCCGCCAATACGACGAATTCTGTCGACTCCAATGCCTAATTTAGATGGGTTAATATGTTGTTGAATGATCTTTCGTGTTTCTTCACTGTTTTTATTTTCTTCTTTATTGTAAATTAAAAGAATGTCTTTGGAGGGTTTTACTGGGGTATTCAAGAAACAGGGTGGATAGCCCTTCCAGATTGTAACACCGCACTATATGTAGGGGTAATCATTTCATTTTTCTTGATATTATCAGTTTTGTCATCGAGTTTCTCAACTTTATCTTTTATCTCAGTTAACATAGTGAGGATTGTGTTATCTTCATATATTTTTATTATGCGATTTATACAATCGAAAATGAAATCGGTATGACAGGGAGTGGAGAGTTTGCATTTAGTATTTATAGCTATGTAACCCTTAAGCTCAGAAATTACTCTCATTGGCAGCCATACGGGCTGCTGGAAAAGGTGAGTCATCAGACGCATTCATATTGTAGCTATATGGCAAAAGCAATTTACTAGGAATGAAGTACAATAATTGAAATCAGCAGATAGTCCTGATTCCAAAAATATATGATATTCAATACTTCAGAGGAATTGGCAAGGAATGAAAGCAGCTTCTAGTTTATTACTCGAAGTTTTCAGACGGAAGGTCAATGACTGTTGTCATGGAAACTAAAAAGATGGAAATAGAATACGTTCTAAGAATTTCCATAATTTAAAATCTAATGAACAGAAATTGATAAAAATTTGCGATAATGTTACTTAAATGGTGTAGATGGTGACACCAAAAAATTTTTTGAAAATAATTAACCGGAAGCTTGAAAACGGCGTTCGATTACCGACCGGAAATGACACCAAAAAAACAGCAATAAATCGCTGAAAAATGCACCAAAATTTACCAATTTTGAGGGCAGTACTTGCTATTACGGTACGCAAAAGGTGTCTTCAAGAAAATCGATTTACCGGCAGCGGGAATTCCGGATAAGCGAATATAGCGAATTTTAGCTTCTAATTCAAAAATTTTTGGAAAAAAGTGGTCCATACTTGACATTATTTTGTTCCCATGATCTTTCGAAAAAGAAATTTATATAAATTTAACGTATTCACAACGATATTACGCACAAAACGACCAAAAATATGAAGAGCACAATGACAGCAAACCTATCAGTCTCACATTCGAATGTCCCATCTGTGATTACTAGTGATTTCTCGTACTTCGTATTTAATTCGTTCCGGGAGACTGTTTGAACTCTAAACCGTTGCTTGTCCGAATCAATTTTTTTCGCTAAAAATAATGAAAAGTGTATTGATCCGTTCTCAGACCCTGAACGTTTCCCATTCCGATAAATTTATAACAGCAAATATATATAAATTAAGGTAAAAATAATGCAATTAAATTTCTTATTAATAAATTAAGATACGAATAAAATAAATAAACTACATAAATAATGTATAATAATCAAAAATTGAATTTACTGATCAAATACCACCGACTCCAACATCTTAGCCTACTTTCTCTTTAGGTTTAAGCTGTTTGAAGCATATGGATATTTGAGACAATCCTTTCTCGAAAGTTTTTACGCTTCCTCCACCACTCTCAATTGTCGCGCTTAGTAATTGCCAAAGGTCGAGCGGATATTAGAAATTCTAGACATTTAGGAAGAATAGGCTTAGTCTAAAAGGCTCTTAGGCAATTCCCACTTTAGATTAGGGAACAGTACATAGACATTCTTGTAATAATAAGTATAGAGCTGTCCATGCTTTATCAACGGACCTGGTCCTATTTAGGAAACGGAAAGAGGAGAAAGAATGTGAATTAAAGTGTAAAAACAGGGAGATAGGCTAGAGTGAGTTCAGAGGGTGCCTGCATCGGAGTTTATTAAACCACAATAATTTTACAAACAAAGAGTTGGCTGCTTAGCCTTACGATTATTTACAGTAATTTGGGTCATCTCACAAAGTGTAAATCAAAAAAACAATAATAAAATTTCTACTGCATTGACACAAAGTTTCTAGAAAGCCCATCTCGCAGTAGTTACACTATTAATTCAACAGTTAACAAGTCCAAGAAAACAGTACGACGGTATTTTGTTTTTTGTGTTAAAACTAACAGTTCAGAGGCGAAGCAGAGTTTGGCGAAATTGGCTTTTTTCTGAGTGGTCGATATCTATTCCCGCTCGGGATTTACAATGATGCGCGTTCCTGGAAAACGTTAAAGACAAATTGTGCAGGTAACTTGCTTGCAGACAAATTCCCAGGATTCCGTAAAAGCCAACTTGTCATTCTCCAAACAGTTCTGTTCTGTTCGCCGTGGTTGATGTAGCTTTGCCCTGAGATTGCTTCCCCATCTAATCTGTTGTCTAATCTCAAGTAATACGGACACTTTATCTAAAGTGTTGGGCCTGAAGTCCTTCTGTCCGCCCCTCAAACAGTTCGCGCACTTTGGAGCCTCTTTTTTCTTTACACATTTCCTGTACATGTAGGTTGTCATCGCCACAATGACTACAAACTCTTTTTTCTTATTGACAATTTTCCGCGTGATGTCCTGTTGCTAGACATTTGAAGCATCTTTTCACTATAACGTGGTTATAAATGGGGCATCTTGTCCACTCAATCCAATGTATAGTTTACTTTCTCTGTTTATTAGCTCCCTCGACTCTGTGGTTGTTTCGAGCACCCATGATTGAAATTCTTCACTTTTTTGTCCCATTGAGAACATTATTTTTGCCTCTTCTCTGAGATTTTGTAATGTATACTCTGTTGAGATAATGGAGTTTTGCTCGTATATTTTCTCTAGCAATTCATCTAGAGCAGGGGTCCCCAACCCTATGACCGAGGGCACCATAGCGTCCGCCGATCGTTCTACGTGTGCCCGCCTCTTCTCTAAAAGTATTTTTAATATCACAATTACATTCCGAATCGCTAGCCACGATATAAGGACTAAAATTAAAAATAAATTATAATAACTTACTCGGTTAAATAAAATGTGAGGTGGATATACATACCAGGTACAATATATTGTTCAATTGTATTAATATACTATTAAAGAAAGTTATAATTAAATGTAGCTTTGTAAAGAAACGTACGTAAAAATAACATAAAATATTGTTTATTTTTTAAATTTTAGAACAATCCACTTTGTCAAATAGCTCGATACGAGTGGCTAATGAATGGAATCAGAGACGGTCCAGGCAGGTGTATAGTGTGTGCATGCCAAATCTCAAGGGTGCCGATACCGGTCAATGTCAAATGCCTCTTTTGTCACATCACTAGTATACCTCAAAAGATGGGACAGAATTGTTGTAGATTTTAAACGTTTTTCACCATAGCTGTAAAAATCTAAATATGTTAAACTTAATACTAAGTAGATTGTCTGTCATTTGTTTTCTAACTAATTCGTTTAAGGACCAGTATCCATAAAAATTTCCGAAATTTACAACTTTCCAGTCACTCTCATTGAACTAGAAAAATTTCTGTCTTTATTATGTAATATTACGAAGAAATCAGTCCCCACTGTACTCGGCAAGAGATTGGTTGGGTTAAGCTTTTGTTTAAGTAAAATTCTGGCTCTTTCCGCAGAGTTTTATTTATTTCCCCAATTCCCTAATCTCTTAATTATTTAATTACTTCTTACATAGAAATAAGTCGAAACCAGTTACTTTGTACTTGAATATCTGTAGTCCTGGAAGAACAGTGGAAAGACAAATTTTTATGACAACGGATACATAAATCGTAAATTTAAAGAAAATAAATTCTAGAGCCTTTTTTGTATCTTATACGTCTCATTCATTAAATTTGGTTGTAAATGATACTACCAAAGTAACAGTTAATTTTTTACATTATACAAGAATTGTACACGTTTTTTCTGCATATCCTTACAGATGGGACATACTAAATCGTAATATTACTGGTTTAACATTGAAATCCGTAAGTAATACAGTCAAATCGATTTTTATGCGGTGGATAGGGACCGCACAAAAAACGCATAAACAATCGCACGAAACTTCACGAGTGGATATAAAAAATAGTTTTCGCAACACAATTAAAAAAATATTTTTTATGCGGTGAATAGGGACCGCATAAAAAAGTCTCACATAGAAAATAACTCGTTTTAAAATCGTAGTCTTAGTCTCTAAGGAAATTACGTTCCTCTTCGCTTTGTATTTGCCCTTATTCATTTTCAGGGATTATGTCTAAACATAAAATAAAAATCTTAAAATTTTATATCTAAATAGAAAAAATAATACAGTACATTTACCTTCAATTTACGCTTTGAAATGAATCTTATCTTAATGGTCCAGGAATGTGAAAGCACTTTGAAGGTTTAATTAACGTAATTAAAACACACGTAGAATTTATTGACAACAGATGTCAGCACTTGACTGCATCGTCTCGTCTATCGTCTGTTTTACATATTTTTGTCCAGGTGGTGTTTTGTTGACTTAAAAATAAATTATTTCATTTTTCGCATATTCATGAAATAATATTACTATAATAAGTTCATTTATGCTACAATAAGTTTATTTAGCTATAATAAGTCAACGTGAGACATGACAAAACGCATGAGACTAGTCGCCAACTATACCGCACAAATAAAAAATCGCACAAAAAAACCGCACAAATAAAAAAATCGCATAAAAAAATCGCACAAAAAAGACCGCATAAAAACAGGTTTGACTGTATAAGATGGTAGAGCAAAATAAATGCAGAATAAATATATCAAATTGATTTTTTTTTTAAACTTCTGTAAACTACACAGAACTATCATAAAAAGATGGCAGTAAACTCCTATCTGTTGGGTTAAGTTATAAATCTAGTTTGTTCATGACTCACATAATCAGGCGAGGGTGGCCGAATATCTAGCAGGCAGGCGGCTAACAGCACAGAACCGGTCCGGGATATAAAATTGGAAGCGTTATACGTGTGTAGCATTCACTAGCTAAACCGTGTGAGGTTGGTGCTCTGTAAAGCGCATGCGCCAATACTTATAATCTGGCTGCTTGGAAGCTGAACCGGTTTTGACATTCCTTCCGCACTGATATTCGAATATACAATAGCAATCTTATCGTTTTTTTCACATGTAGTATAAAAATTTCTAATAAGATACATAATGCAGTTATAATAAAAAATTAATTTTAATTAATTCAAAGTAAGTTAAAATATGAGAATTTATATTTTAGAAAATACAAGGGAAAGTCATTGGGAGGTGGAAGCGGCGCTTCCACCGCTACCAATGACGGTACACCACTGAATTGTATTATTAACTATGTCCAAGTATAAATTCACCTTAAAAAATAAATGGTGCCCGCTCTCTGACTGGTATTCTAGAATGTGCTCTTAGGTAGAAAAAGGTTGGTGATCCCTGATCTAGAGTGAGAGTTTTGGGGAATGATACTATTTTTATTAATGGGAGATGTCTTCTAATTTTATGGTTTTCTAGCTCTTGAACTTTAGTTAATGCCCTTGCTAATATTTCCACACCATCTTGCCTACACATTTCTATTGCCACTCCTCCATTTTTTATTTTTCTAACTCGTTTGATCCCAATTCCTAATGTTATTGGGTTTATTTTCTTCTTTAAAATAGCCTTAGTTTATCCGAATTGATTCTTGTCCTTACTATAGGATATAATTGTATACTCTAGGAAGGGGATTCTGGAACTACCTGAGTTTTACTTTTACCATGTTTTAAAATATCTCTGTAAGTAGGGTTGCTAATCTCTTCCTGTAATTCGAATTCCACTGGCTAGGTTTTGTTCATTTCCCATACCTCCTCTCTAACTTTACTGATAGCAGTGACAGTTCTATCACTATTAGTCTTGATTATCTCTAAGATCTCTTAGATCTTGATTATATCCTGCGATCTCTTAGATCTCTATCTCTTAGATCTTGATTATATCCTGCGAAATATCTTCTTGTGATCCTATCGAAAATCTCTTATTTAGTTCTCCTACCTTGGAACAGTACATATAATTTTGGGTTTACTTGCCTTGCTTGAAGACGAAAATGAACATCAACATCAAAATAAGAACCTACCAACTGGCAAAAATGACTTCAGCGGTCGTTGAAGGAAATTGTAACACCGGGTAACGAAGCCAGACGATCGATAAATATAAGGAAAAAAGAAAACAAACGTGTAAGACAACTAAGAAAACTGTACAAATTGTGATACTTACCAGAACTGTGAAAACCCAACAAACTTTTTTTTTTCTTGTGTGACTACGGAAGTGTGGATAAAACCCTCAGGAACATTTTGTGTTCATAGCTGTTCAAATGAGTCAATGAGTGTATATATTTTTGTTCGTAAATAATTTTTTTTAAAAAAAGAATCTATTTTTAAACCCGAGTTGAGCTGAAATGTTCAAAGTGAGCTGCGAGTGAAAGTGCATATCCTGCGAAATAATAAATAAAAACGAAATCGTAAAAATGTTGGAAGGACATCAGATGAGACAAACCTACCTGAAATCCACGAACTTTGGATAATTTGGGAGTGACACACTAAAACTGTTATCTGCTTTACGAAGTCCAAGGCCAGCGATCTGATACGTCAGCTGATCGATCTGTAGATAAACTTAATCAGTGAAGTGTTTTTTTACCCTACTTGTTTGTAGGGTAAAAAAACACTGCATACTGATTGTTCCATCTAAATCGTAAATGCTTCGAGTGACAACATTTTTTGTATTATTTCATTCGGAAGAACGTTTGTTTAACAGATAGCAGCTACTTTTATCAAAACGGATCATTTTAATTTTATTTTCATTTTCAATGCGATTTAGTAACGCAGATACGAAAATATCCGTTATCTTAATTAAAAAACTAAAAATCAATTGAAATATTACAGAAATTATCTTTTTGCTGATTGTTTAGCCAGGAATATTTCCTAAATGAGAAATAAAAAGATTTGAAAAAACAATGCGAAAATTTTCCACGTTATTACGTGATGTTTACTACCAGATTATTAGCTTTTTGACTTAAAAACTGACAAATATAAATAATTTTATTTAAATAAGGGTAAACTGTGCTCATCAAATATTGACATGTGACTTCATGATGATTCAAGTCACAGTAACACGTTTTAATTGAAAATCAAGAAATACAGCAACGAGTTACTTAACTTTTCCGGCAACAACATTTAAAAATGAGTGTGATTGTATCTGTTATCTAATATGATATTTTGTTTAATTTTTTTCATTATTAATTATTATAAAATGGTAAAAAGCTGAACTTTAAGGGAAAAGATGTGTTTTATAAAAAAAATTATAAATACTAATTAAAAGAAAAGTCTTTATTAAGTCTGAACCTACAAGAACTATTACACACGAATTCTCTCTACCTCTATTCTTTCGACCTTTAATTATCAAAATTTAATAGCATCAAACTCCCTAATACACAAACCACCGTGCAAAATTTCAGAAATTTTAAAAACAGGCAGGAAGGTTATTAAGCTAGAAGGAGGTGAAGAAAATAGTTCCCCAACACACGTACATAATAACAGAAGGCAGAAAAAACCTGAACTTTTTTGCATTTCTCGACTTTTCTAGGTTTTGTGTGCAAAATTGTAAAAATTCTAAAGGGTCATTTTTTCCAACAATTGCCGACGATAAAGAAATTAAACAAATATGATTTAATTAGAATAAATATAAAAAAAACTTATTGAAAAAAGAAATGATCGGGTGATAAACCGAAAGGATTATTGACAAAAACAAAATAAATCCAAATCGTATGATGTGTTACGTGCCTGATAATTTTTCCTTACTTTTTCCTTTATCGTTTTCAAAAAAAAATAAAATAAAAAATAAAAAAAAGAGAGAGAGAAACGTTTTGAAATTTTAAAAATATTTATTTTATAAACAAATAGATATCAATTGAAGTATAAACGATATCAATCACAACTTTCATCAGTAGAAATATTAACAATATGTAGTTAGAAAAGTGTCAACAAAACTGGAGTATTGTTTATGTAATACTTCCTGTTAGTCCGTCAAAATACATTTAATAATAATTTTCATATTTGTTCTACTTTCAAAAACGTACCGGCAGTAGTATAAAACGTTATATAGCTAAAAATGAAGTCACAGCAAGGTGTTTTCCTGCAAAGGACTCGATCGCTTCAACAGACTTACAGCTACAAAAATAAGACATCAATACAGCACAAATAGCAACATGAAAAGAAAAGTTATGGCAGAAAGACACCGTCAAATGCAGGTGCCGGTAAAAAATACAGTTAAAACACTAGGAGTGTGGTTTGCAACAGAGATAATAGAGTAACAATCACAAGAAATAATAGAGACACTTCAAGACACATCAACAACGTGAGAAAATATATAGATAAGTTCTTGCATAAAAATTTCACCAGTAAGAAATAAACTCGGTAAGCAGTTCGTTGAAAGCAGTATGGATAAGAGAAAGAATTTATTTCTCGGTTAGAAAATTCTGTGCATTGTGTGCCGGTCTCCACCTGACAGAAAACTCCACGTGCCAGTCTCTTTTGACTAGCGACGGGAAGTTTTCTGAATTTCATTTTGTGTATGCGTGTGTGTGTGTAACACTTAAATATAGACAAATTTACCATACAAATTTCTTTCATAAAGAATTTTCACTATGACACGGAAATGTATTAGGACACGAGCTATAATTTGTATAACGAAATTTTATTTATAAGATGTGCGAAAGTAATTATGTGATATCAATTGCATAATAGAAGAATGATTGTTTAAAATCAAGTGTGTCACGTGAGAATTGATATGAGATACCGATGATTGCTGCTGAACTTTTCCATTATTTACTTTTTAGTAGATTACTGCTAATTTTATGAATACATTTTTATATTTTATAATTTTAAACAGAACACATTGAACATATTTTTATCAGAATTACAATTATGAATTAACCCAAAATCGGTTTCTGAACAGATTCCCGTTATCCGTGCAGATAAATCGCTGACGTCATATATTTAACGTTATTGGCTTTTTTATGATTATTTGCATATAAATATCCTTCGTGACACTGAATAACAATGTAACTCATATTCAATTACAATTAATTTATTTCAGAATTCTTATGTAAAGTATCTGTTATTAAGGCATTGCATTTATTTAAAATGATCGAGTTGTATTTTAAAAATTTAACCGTGACATATTAAGGATTTGTAGTTTGTACTTCAAACCTTCGATAATGTCTTATCTAGAAATGTTTATATTACTAATTTTTCAATAACGAATTGATAAAATAAAACATACGAATTCATTCCAGTGTATATTAAATACGGAAAGGAACTAGGTGAGTAAATTTAGTTTATTATTCTTTATTCCTAATTGGCATACGATTTACATTACAATAAATTTAATATATAATGTCATTAATAAATCATTTTCCTTAAAATTAATATTTTTAATATTCTCTTCGATTTGTCTATAAACTCATTGTTTTATTATAAATATATATTTAGTACAGCATTTTTTATATTACTTTTAAAACGAAAATACAACTTTATACATGCGGAATGATAAAAAAGTAATTTAGATTTTTCTACTTAATATCACGAAATTTAATTAAAGATTAACTAAACACACATTCGTGTACACAATAAACAATAAAAACCATTAATAACATTTAGCATAACTTGTATTCCGGCTTATTTGCAAACTACACACTCCTGTTAACATCACATATCCATAAAGGAACGGTTTTATTAATCTTTACATTTTTATTAGATAATTTATTTAATTATTAAAGTATTTATTTCAGAAAATAATATACTTTTATATATTCTAAATATTTTTATCGGAATGCTTCAAAATACTTGTTTTTAATAGACATGAAGCACGAATTTGTAAGAAAAGTTGTCTCTACGACATTATCTCGTATTGGATACCATATAGGATGCTATCCTCAAATATACGTTGCACTCACCTTTATATTATCACTCGTTTTAGCAACCGGACTATTGAATATTCCACTACAAAAGGAGGGGGAATATCTTTATATCCCATCCGACGCAAGAAGCTGGACTGAGAGAGCAGCTATTGAATCGATTTTTCCAACGAACACGTCACAGTGCGATTATCGAAGAACGACAAGGTTTGAAGCATTTGCATTAATAATTCTTATGTCTAAAAATGGAACATCCGTATTACAGGAATCAATAATTGAAGATATCATCAAACTTGACGAAATTATACGAAATGTCACTATACTTTGGAGTAATTCATTCTTGCGTTACTCGGATTTGTGTTGTAAGACGGAGAGGAATACATGTCATGAAAATTTTGCTTTGAGTTTAAAAGGAAAGGCAGATGATATCAAGAAAAGAACGTACAAGATCAAGTAAGTTGATTTTTCTTTATAAAATTTTAGCTGTGAAATGTTCATAATGAATATCGCAGCTGTAATGAATTAAATATGTTTAAATCTGGTTTTTCCTATTTATAAATATTTTGCTTTATAGAAATTTGTGCAATATTGTAAATATTTCCTTAAATGAGAAAAGATAAAGACATAGTTTTGTGTTTTGTAGGTTACAAAATACACTACACGTAATTGGTTGAAATATTAAAAACTTGTAAAAAATAAAATACTGTACTTTCTAAAATTAAAAATGTTTCATATTTTATTAATTTGCAAAATAACGAAAAAGTCTAGCAGTGACTTGCGTAAGTTTCCCGGCTGTTATCAGATTTTATTATAAAAATACCTTATACAAGTATATTATTAATTACAGCAGAACACCTAATTTTGAGTGTAAAGGTGACTTTTTAAAATATCGTAAACCTCAATAACGATTAAAATTTTTTATTGTCTTACTCCATCTCAGATATGACACGTGACCTCTCTCTGTCACTCAACCAACATGAACTTGAACCACCAAAGAAGGAACAGAATAAATACCCACATATACAAGTTACCAGCTAAATTTCATTTCATAATATTTATCTCACCGAGATATTAAAGGAAATATATGCCAACACATAAACAGAATTTTTCTTTTTTCCTTTGACTTTTTTCGTTCAGGAAATTTCAAAACGTTGAGATTTGAAAAATCCCAAATGATAAAATTTGAAAGGATTGCAATACATTTCGCTTTATATAGTTGCCAGAAAAGTAAAGTAAAAATAAGACGTCTATTTTATTTATATTTCTCTAATGTTTAAATTTGTTTATTTGCAGATATCCAGCTGATATAAATGGAGATCAAGTAATTGTGTCTGCATTTGAATTCGGGGGAGTGGTTGTAGATGAACAAAATATAATTCGAGATGCCAACGCGATTAGATTGCTCTATATAATGGACCGCACCACGAAAGAAAAGAAACAAATGGCACTAAAATGGGAAGAAATGTGTTTAGAGACTTTGTCAAAAATTCATTTCAATAATACTAAAATTTCTAAAATTTTAAGTCAATCTGTAAATGACGAAAGTAACCGGATAGGAGAAGAAGCTTTGCCTCTTGTCATCATTGTTGCTCCAATTATGTTAGTATTTTCAGCAGTTTCTTGCATGTCAATTGATTCCCTCAGTAGCAAACCGTTGTTGGGTATTGCCGGTTGTGCATCACCTTTCTTAGCAACTGTTGCAGCATTTGGTGTACTGTGTTATTGCAAAATGGATTACGCATCGCTGAATGTTATAATCGTTTTCCTAATATTAGGTATGTTTTATGAACTTCTATATTTTAAAAAATCTGATAACATAATGTCATATAATAAAAAAATTATGTGTTTCGGATGTTTTTATTATGTAATTATTATAATCTAATATGTAGAGTTAAGTTTCTAATACTAAACTTTTTATAAATAATTCATTGCCATAAACCATTAATTCACCAAGGAGTTGTCGTATCGCTGCGAAACTTTACATGCAGATAAAACCCAAGCAGATATAGAAATGCTCCCTAAAAGTGCGTCTCCCTTGGCATTTAAAAAGGCGCTGAAAGACATCCTGTTTGTAGTTTTCTTGTTGCAGAGGGACGCTGTATCACTACAGATGCCTTTATGTCGCCATCGAAGACCCTATGAACAAATAACTGAGTTGGAGAGGGAAAAGATTATCGGGTCAAGAGAAGCCATATGATCATCTCGTCGAATTGCTCGCCACCTAAGCCACCTAAGACAATATTGTGAGGAGGCGAGCCCACCAGTGGCCAAGCGGTCTTCGTACCCTGAACACTGAGAATTCGGTCATGGGTTCGCGCCTCGCTCGGACAGGTTGGCCACGTGGAGTTTTCCAGGTTTTCTTCACGTCTTTAACGTCTAAATAGAGGCCAGTTTCCCTTAAAATGACCTCCCGGAAGGCATCCTCCTAGGCAGATCACCCAAGTGTTGCGTTGCCATAACTTAACAAACACACAAACAAACATTGAGGAAACGTTGAGACCAATGGACGCCCAGTGGAGTGTGCAGCACTGCGCCCAGGCTCAAGACGCCCTCAGCAGACAACTAGCCGTCAGGACGCCCGGTGCTCGGACAAACACGCACACGCAACGGACCGTGTAGTTGTCTGCCATCCTGAAACAGGTGGTGACATCATTACAGACCCCCGTGTCTGTCGATATCATTTGGATGCCCCTGGCTGAGGAATATTTTGTATTATGGTGGCCATTACCCACCGTCTCCTCCGTTTGGAGTTTTGTCGCTCCCAGTGGAATTAAACCGCAACTGAATCCAGACTCTGTTTGGGCACTGACGATGGCCGTATTCGTGTCTGCAGGTCCCGTGGCGAACACCCAATCCTTCTACGCTTTGGAGTGGCATACGACCTCCACAGCTAGTGTGATGGTTTGGGGTGCAATCACATACGTGTCGTATGTGATTGCCACCTCTACAGTGATTCAAGGGACCATGACAGCTTAGCGATATGTAGTTACATCCTGCAGCTACATGTGTTGCCTCTGATGACAGCGCTCCCGAGAGCCATTTTCCAATAGGACAATGCCCGACCACACACAGCAAGACTGTAATAGGACTACCTCCGTGACATTGCCACACTCCCCTGGCCTACTCAATCGAACATGTCTGGGATCACCTGGGATGCCAAGTTGAATAGTCTAAGAGTTTGGCCGAACTAGAGGACCGCTTGCAGCAATTACGGACTGAGATACTGCAGGACACCATGCGGCAACTGTATGCTTTTATGCCGCTCGTATCACATCATGTATTTCCGCTAGAGGTGGCCCAACAAGGTACTAGAACCACCTTTAATTTGTAGTTTTTCCTGCAATAAATGGTTTTTGTTTTTTTTTCTTCTTTTTTTTCTGCTTTCGTTTTGTAATTACTTACTTATATCACTTAAATTGTACATGCATGAGCGTAATGCTCACTCATGTACAACATTATTCGATTCCGATGATTCCTTCTTGATGCGTTACTTTTTATGGAAATAAGCGAATTATTACAGGCACGTTTTAAAATGCTCTTCAAAATTTAGTGTTATTATTATCCCGTTTAACTTAGACAACAATACTTCTTATTTTTAATTAAAAGCTGTGTTGTGGAACAGTGCTAGACTCCAGATTGACATATTAGTTTATCTCCAGATTTCCCAAGCTATTTTTATTTTACTTTTTAATTTACAGCACTTTTAAACAAGTAAGTTAAGGCACTGCTTATTATTAAAAGATTTAACTGGGGCCTAGCAAACTGTTTCATAGACATTCGTTTGTTTGTGTATATATTCGTGAATTATTACGGACATTATCTATAAAATCTTAATTTTAATTCATTTATTTTAATCTTTTAGCTAATAATGTATATTCTTTAAATAATAAGCTGGTAATTTTATTATATTTTAAACTATATATGTATTTTGTATCATTTTTTTGTGTTGACTGGTTGTGCAACGAACAATTGCGACACCGGGATTCTTTATGTCTATCAACCAACGTTGTAAAAAAGTTCGCCTACTTTTCCGATTTTAGGGACCCCCTTTCTAAATTTTTAGTAATACCAGTTAAAAATAATTCAAAGAAACATATTAGAATAAAAAATTATCCATTAATTGTTATAAATCTCTCACAACATGCAAAGGAAAAGACGAAGGAGATGACCGTTGTCCCCCCTTTTTCAATGGTGTTAGATGACAGATGTTACTCCATCCATGTCACATGGACGAATATAATTCTTAACAGACAAGAGGAAAGGAGGACTACTGGATGACCAACAATGCTTATCGCAAATTATCTCAACTTTCTCCGGAACAAAATAATGATTAGTTAAAACAAAGAATAAAAATAAAAGAGAATGACGAAAATCAGAGTGGAGTGAAAGATTTAGTGAAGGAGAAAAAATACAAAAAGGTGAAGATGTAAAGGAGAGAGAGAGAAAGAAGGAGAAAAGTGAGAGAGAGTAAAAATGAGAAAGTGAAGAAAAGAAGAGAGGAAGAGAAAGCAGAAAGAAGAGAAGAAAATCAACGTAACATCTACAAGAGAAGACAACTCTTTTCCTGGTATGTTGTGAGTTCGGATATCTCCCGCTGGTACTCCCTGTTTTACAAATCGAAATAGGCTAACTCCCTAAAACAGATTTTGTATTTATTGATACTATTAATCTAAACTAAGGTCAAACGTTAAGTTTCGTTTAACCATAATGAATTTTCTTTATTCGTAAATTAGTTTACTTGTCTTTGCATTCATCCTCCTCAGAGGCTTATTCCTGGACATCGCAGTGACTCCTACCCTCGCGCCTTAACTTTCAGCATTTTGTTTTGTTTTGTTTTTTGTCTAAATCGCAGGTGTGTCCGATAACACATACCTGGTGACAGGGTCCTACCCTAAACTCGTGTAATCCAATTTCAGACGGCCTCCAAGCCCGCACATTTATGTTAATTTTCAAGATTGGTCTAACTAGAAATAAGTGAACGTTATAACTCGAATGATACACGCCAGTTTCAGCCACGTACATGTTTTTCTTTCTTTTAAAAACAAATGCTTTTCATTTGCCGTTAATTATAAATTTCATATAAATCCAATATTTCGGTAATACTTTCACAGGTTTAAACAATTAAATCATAAGAAACAGAGGCTAATCTTTTTCAAAACGTTAGGAATTTCTTTTCCAAAACTGATCGAATTATATCATACTTATACTAATACACTATTATGCATAAATAACATGCGAATTATCTAACATGATTTCAATACACATATTCAATATAAGCAATGTTTTTCATATTCAATAAATGCATTCATGCAATTTTTATTTTATATATCAACACACAGCAGAATAAATAAATAATGTCAAAAATTATACATTAAAACTCTTAACTCATAAATTTATCATTGGAAACATTCCTGTACTTGAATCATTCTAACAATTAATTAATTTCAGGTGTAGGTGTAGACGATGGCTTTATATTGATAGCTGCGTGGAGAAAAACCGACGTCAAGGCTTCTGTTCCGGACAGAATGAAAGAAGCATATGCCGAAGCTGCAGTGTCCATCACGATTACGTCTCTGAGCAATTTTTTTGCTTTTTGTATGGGATTTGTCACACCATACAAATGTATTCATATATTCAGCGCGTATGCAGCTCTCGCAGTCCTGTTTGACTATATTTATCAGTTATTCTTTTTTGGTGGTCTCATGGCGTTAGATGGATACAGAGAGAAAAATAGGCTTCATTCTATCTTCTGCTGGCTGATCAAACAGAATCATTCCAGTAAGAAAACATTTTCATTATAATAACTGTCACACAAAAAAATAATATCATAGTTAAACTAAGCGCACGATTAAATCATACTGTCTAAATATATACATGTATATATAATTATTCAAGTAATGTTATATTTTTGTTTATAGCTGAAATGAAAATACAAGTAAAGTTAGAAGAGAAGAACAAAGAAAATCTTTTTATGGTATTCTTCGGTAATATTTTAGGTGAAATCCTCCAAAATATAATTTGTAAAGTTATTGTGATCGTCATGTTTATTCTATACTTTACGGGTGCAATATACTGTATGAGATTCATTCAAGAAGGAGAAGACGTAACTGAACTCACTCCGTATAATTCTTATGCGCGTGACTATCTAATACTTGAATATAAGCATTTTTATAATTATAGTCATCAAGTGCAAATAGTTATTAACCAGACATTAGACTATTCGAATGTCACCGTCCAAAACGACGTAGAAAAACTCTTGCAAAGTTTTGAGTCTGCTCCATTTATATCCGATTCGTCGACCACAGAATGTTGGCTGAGAGAATTTCTAGCATTTACTAAATCTCCGGTTGCGAAGTTTTCGCTTTCTGGTTACAATCTGAATAATTCAGAAGATTTTCTGAATGCGTTTAAGAATGTATTCTTAAAAGCTAATGTAGCAAATAGATTTAGAAATGACGTTGTCTTTAATGAAAACAATAATAAAATTACTGCGTCCAGATTCATCGTGTCGAGTTCCAATGGAGAATCTCGAATTGACGAAAAGTTTTTCTTTCAAAATGTAAGAAAAATTGCCGATAACAGCAAAATTCCTGTTATTGCATACAATTTTAGATTTATATATTATGAACTGTATATTAATGTCCTTTCAAATTGCTTAAAAGCCATCTCTTGTGCGGCCGCCATAGTAATTTCAGTATTTTTTTTATTTACCCCAAATATATTATTTCTTTTGTCTGTTGCCATAACTATTGTATCTATTCAAGTCGGATTGATTGGATATATGTCATTATGGAATGTGACAATGAATACAACTGCATTAATATCTTTAGTAATGTGTACTGGATTTTGTGTTGATTACACAGTTCATACGGCTTACGCGTTTATCAATTGCAAAACGAAGACACCAAACGAGAAAATCAAGAGTTGTTTATATGCTGCTGGATACCCAGTAACACAAGGATGTATATCTACATTATTGGGTGTTTTGGTGTTATATTTTGGTCCTGCGGAACCCTTTGTCGTATTTTCTAAAATCGTAATTTTAATGGTACTTTTTGCTTCTTTTCATAGCCTGATTTTACTTCCTGTAATTCTTAGTCTAGTAGATTCTATTCCGTTTAATATTTTTAAAAAGAAAACCCAAAAAATTGAATACAATGAAAATTATAGGAAAGAAATTGAATGTTTAAATTCTAAAAATATATCATGTGTTGAAAGTTGATAATTTTTATTTATATCTTAGATTCTATTCTACTTGTAAAATGTAAATTTTGGGCGTTTGGAAAGAAATGGTATTTGGATAATTTTCGTATTTGATTGTATGCATTTTTTCTATGTAAAATATCCTCTAAAACACTTTAATGTTAAAATGACATTTGAAAGTCTTTGCAAGTGCAAATAAAATATTTAATTTTATTCAATTGATCTACGACAATTATTTGACTAACTTAATCGCGCCATTGAATTTTAACGGTCTTCTACCAGCGCAATCAACAAGCTATAGATTTTAAAATATTTATATATGATGTATATCGTATTTTTATTAAGAATTTAGTGTATTTCTGTGTTTATAGAGTAAGATGTAAACTCTGAATGAGGTATTTCCCATCCCGAAATTGTAAAGGGAACAAAATCAATGGAACCATACCTGTACACGGGACCCTTCAGCAGATATCTTCTCCGAAACTTCACGTCATTTCCGGTGACATGACTACGCCTATAAGGGGATGCCGTACTTTGATGGACACGCAGACAGCGCGCTCATTAAAGTACTGTATGAAAAACAAATATGCTTTTTGCACGTGACCCAATAGCATTTTCCGTTTTGGATTTCGCCGGCATTTTTCAAAATATAACTTTATACGATTTTCTTCGCTCCTTCTCACCGAAAATTTTGCTATTTCGTTGGGCTCGTGCTTTGTCCGGACCTAATCGGATTCGTACTGTACCATTGCGGAGGTAAGCATTAATTGATTTTTATCCGTAAAGGGTGTCGTACGTGCTAACTTTCCCAAACTTTTAACACTCGAGGTAACTGTATTACCTGTTAACAATCATTTCAGGCCAATTACACTGGACTATGTTGCGTTGCAATATGTTTGTCATAATTTTCGGGCACGACGCGCAAGGAACCGGCTCAATCTGACAGGTTCGAATTTTTCGATCACTATGAATAGTTACAAGAAAAGAAGAGGACAGCACCGTCTCTGTGCACCCATAGCCTCGCCTGCACCTATAACATTTTTCAAGGCATTCAGCTATGTGCCCAAATATTATAATATTTGAGTCGATTGCTGAAAGTGCTTACGGAATTAGCAGCACTATGTTCTTCTTCACTCCATGTTCCGTATTTCTATATTTTAATTTTAGACTTATTGAGTAAAATAACACACACACACACACAAAAATTTTTTGTTGTCTGTTGTATTCAGAATCGCAAAAACTTTATTTGTAAAGATGTCCCCCTTGAGAATAAAATCGACCTGTCCGAGCGATTTGCTTGGACGAACACGATAATTCTGCCGTTTCGTTTTCGTTGGCCACCCTGTATATGTGTGTGTGTGTGTGTGAGAGTTATTTTACTCTATAAGTCTAAAATTATTAACTAAACAAACATTTATTTCAAATAAAGTAACAAACATAAGAAAGAGTTATCAAGTATTCAATAAATGTTCGAATTGAGCACCACTAGCCTCCATACAATAATACAAATTGCACTCAAAACGGTTTCTTACACTTCGGAAAGTTTCGGGTGTTATTTGACAACACTCGTCTATAATTCTTTGTCGCAAATCTTCGAGAGATCCTGGTTCGGTTGCATAGATCTTACTTTTTAAATGTCCCCAAAGAAAAAAAAATCAAGAGGACTAAGATCTGGGGATCTAGCCGGCCATTCTAAAGGACTTCTACGTCCGATCCAATGCCCAGAAAAAGCCGTGTTCAAAAACTCTGTAACTGGTCTTGCATAATGGGGGGGTCTCCATCTTGTTGGAAAGTAAGAAGGTCTTTTAAGTATCGGTCGTCATGTTCGACGATATCAACAAGTAATGGATGTACAGTACAGTACAACACTTTCAAGTAAATCTAAATAACTTTGTCCCGTTTGATTACCATCTAGGAAATGGGGCCAAGTAGTCGATCTCCAAAGATTCCGGCCCACACATTTAGCCTTTGCGGAGTTTGGCTATGAACTTCATGAAATATGCTTGGGTTATTATCTGACTAATATCGACAATTGTGACGATTAACCGTTGAGTTTAAAAAAAAACTATTATTATTTTTTTTCCTTGCATATGCAGTCTAGCTTAAAAGATTTTTTTTATGTTTGTTAATAGCTTGTGTTACTTCTTTCCCGATTATGTTTTTTAGTTAATAAAAAATAAAGACTTTTTAAAATATTTTGTTGTCTGTTGTATTCAGAATCGGAAAAACTTTATGGCAAAAGATGTCCCCTTGAAAATAAAATCGACCTGTCCGAGCGATTTGCTTGGACGAACACGATAACTCTGCTGTTTCGTTGTCGCTGGCCCACCCTATATATATATATATATATTTGTTATATAACAAATTATTTGTTAACAAAAAGATCATATATTATATATATATATATATATATATGATCTTTTTGTTTGTATTCCACAGGTGTTGAGACTGATCTATTCGTGGCTGAAGCAGGAGCCGGTCACCATCGACATGCATATTCGTACAACTTCTTCCGGAAAGTATCGGATGTTTTCGTCTCCCACCGATACAACATCCAGCTTAGTGTCGAAAGTTTGCACATCGAGGTGATGCTCGATCCATGTCTCTGTCGTACATGGAGTTGCAACATCCATATTATATTTTCACTAAAATTTCTGTTTATACCTTCTCATATTGACGAACCTTCACCCGAAAAAGAAAATACAACCGGAGCGGTTTCACGAGAGGCACCCAAATTGATACGTTTGGTGCCTACTGTCGGAAAACACACTAGCTGTTGTTCTGGCATGTAAATAGTAGTAGAGTATTTTGCTTTTTTATTTTTGATCAGCGACTTGCACGTTCAGTGGATGGTGCAGTTCCGACCTCTGATCGCTACGGCACCGACTATAAACCTCAAGAGTGATGTGCCAGGCATAACCACTCTGTTTAGTCGTTTGTCGATCTGCGAGGGTATACAAGCATCGTCTCTGTTCACCGATTCGCAATTGGCCAATTATATCGCAACCCCACGCGAAGGTTTGCCTTTGCGTTTGCTATTGGCAGCTATGGTCAATGCATGGAAAGTACTGACACAATGCTAGATTTTGACGATAGACAATCGAGAAGAAAAGTTTCTCAATGGATGCTAACTTATTGATCGTAGAGAATAACAAATTGGTCCTATCGGCAAAGCAATCATTTTGACGCATATTTAGTACAATATTCAAAATGGCGAATGATGCCAAGGCTGCCGCATCCTCGTGTTTACAAATTTCATTTTGTGCACTTTATTCAGCTAGAAGACGTCATCTAACAAGATTTGACTGGAGATTTCGGATTAGAGGTGTTTTCTTTCATCGAGAAGGAACCGGTGTGCAAAATACACTTACTCCTCGATTAAAATCTTTCGACGAAAAATACTATTTCGAATAAGATTCGTTCGATTTATCCTTTCAGTTAAATTATACATGATTGTTTGTGTTAAATTTATTATTTTGTTATAGTTTCCTCATAATGTCACCCGAAAAATTCGATTAATTATTAAATAAACATAAAACTAAAATAAATAGACAGAATACGAGATGTAGAGACATTAAAGTAGCGAGTGATAGACTAGTTGTGACATTGAGGTTAATGTAGCAAATAGCAGTTACCAGTAATGTTGAATATAAAAATATTTACGTATTCTTTATTTATACTTGACTAACAAAAATATATTTTACATATTAGTGTTTATTGTAAATGTTTATTTTTATCTATCAATATTATTTTTATATACTGTTTGTTTACATGATAGAGTACTTAATAAGATTTTAAAACTTATTTTATTACAGATATTTGGCATCAGAAGAAACTTTTCGAAGTCTTTCCTCTTTCTTTCGAATGGGAAGATCGACACTTGGGAAAACTGTAAAACAAACTTGTATATGTATTAAGGAATTATAATCTGAACACTTTGTGCATTTTCCTACATCACCAGAAGAATGGATAAACATTGCATCTGTTTTCGAATAAAATGACAATTTACCCAGGGCTTTCAAATAAAAATGTCTTAGGTACAATTGGTGGAAAACACGTTATTATAGAACAGACATGGGCAAATGCGGCTCTTTTTGAATTACATGCGGCTCTTGCTGAAAGTGTTAATTTCTGTTTTTTATTATTATTTTTACAATTTTATTTTTATAATTTTGTGAAAAATATATTTATTAAAAAAATTCAATATTTGTTTTATATTATATAATAAAATCGCCCGCCTTACCATACTATCTGCCACGACAGTACAGAACTGCGGCTCCCATGCATTTTGCAAAACCTACATTTCGGCTCCCACTGAAATCTTGCTTGCCCACCCCTGTTATATAATGTCTATATAATACAGGAAGCTTAAATTTTAATTATAAAAAGAACTTTAGTAAAGTTTTGTTAGCATGTAATGCTTACTATCGTTTTATCTTTGTAGACATTGGGAACTATGGTAGCGAGAGTGATGGGGGAATTTTTTCTAGATCGAGATCAGGCCAAGGTTTATGCCAAAATAAATTTCTTTTACCAGAGTCTAGAATGCTATCGAGTGAGGTCGAACATCCTTACTTTTGAATGGGTGATGAAGCATTTCCATTGACGACATGTCTGATGCGGTCTTACTCCCAAACAAGTAAAGTTCAATGTGAAAAAAAAAATTTCAATTACCGTTTTTTTAGATCCAGACTAGTGATTGCAAATTCGCTTGGAATCTTAAGTAGTAGATGGAGAATATATAAAACACCACTTAAGTCAGAGAAGCATCGACGTTATGAAAGCTACAATATGCTTACATAATTATTTGATGACAGGACCATCAAAAAATGAACTTTGTCCTGTTGGTTTAACTGACACAGACGATTGGCAAGGTAGAGTTGTATCAGGTTAATGGAGAAGTGAAAATGGAGAAAGTAATGTAAAATAAATAGACTTGGTGCAAACCATTACTGTCAAAATTCAAATAATATTAGGAAATATTCAACAGGCACTGCCTTGGCAAAATACTGTCATAAATTAAATTTTACTGTTATAAAATATATATTAATTTTAAATAAAACATTTTAATCGTAACTCATTTTTGCAAATTATAAGTTTTTGAAATATTGAATATTTTGATTTTCATATAAAACATATTTGCTATATAGAAATTTTAAGATCATATATCTAAATAATTTTTAGTTTATCACTGCAAACAGAATATCTATTTGCCTATCTATAATAATAATTGCATTACACATGCCAATAATTACTTGAATGTTATCAGTCAAATTTTATTTCTACAGATGTAACTGTGATGTGATCATAACGGTGTTAACTAAATTTATTGTTTTGATTGGATTCTGAGCTTTCTCTAGTTCTTCATCTCTTGCATCGGATATTTAATGGTATTGTTTATTCATTACAAAAAGTATATTTTCTGTAATGAGTAAACAAGTCGAAAGTCTTAAACAGATATTATTCATGAAATAAAACACTTCATCTTGGCTAATGTCAGTTTCTTCTAAATATTTTTTTATGTTGCTTGACATTTGTTTTATCATCTCTGCTAGATCATCATCATCATCATTTCTTTTTCTTTTCATTGATTACGAATTAAAAGCAAACATTTTGGAGAGAATTTCAAGTATTTATTAAAAAGTTAAAATTTGAAACAAAATATATATAAGTTATTACCTACTAGTGGACTGAAATGGGCTATATACTGATGATGGTAGTGATACATATAATACACTTGCGCCTGGATGTTCAGGCATGCTAATAATATTAAACTGTGTTTCATTTATTAATAATAGTATATTTAAATGAACGTACAGAAATAACACTTTCATTCTGTTTGTGAGGTTGGGATAATTGTAAGCAAGGTAATTAGAAGGATGATAGCTTTATACCTTATCGACAGTCACTTTCATGACTGTCGGTAAGGTATATAGCTATCATCCTTCCAATTACCTTGCTTTTCCTCTCTGTTTAATTTGACTGGATGATATGGAATTTTCAGGGCCTTTTATTCCCTTAATTATCAGTTGTTCATAAGCCTTGTGGATTGAAAAAGAAATGAATTGGGTTACGTTATTCGGTATAAAGACTTTTGACACGTCAAATCTTCAAAATTATTCATTAATTTCTTTGCAATAGTATCTCTCGATGACAAAAACTCTATCCATTTGTAGAAGATATCAGTAATAACTAACAAATATAAACTATCATTTTTTGCTATTTAGTACACGCCTAAAATAGCAACACTTTTTAAGTCATTAACTTCTGTACTCTTCATTATACCTCAGGTTGTATTTGTAGAGGCTTTGATTTTTGACACATTTGGCACCTATTTCACTAGATTCTATACATTTTAGCAGGTTATTCATTCAACTAAGGTACATTATTCAATTTTTTTCCTCATTCCCGGCCAGTAAGATAGACCTCCCGTTTGTCTTCGTGTTTTCCGAATACCCATATTTCCAGTAGTGGGGTCATCAAGTAATTTCTCCAAAATGGCGTCTTTTAACATATCACGAATCACAATCCGATAACTTCCTGACCTGGATTCTCGTGTAGTAAATAATATCATTTATTATTGTAACTTTTATTGCAACAAATATCAATAATTCATACGTTAGATTTATAGAACTTGGGAAGAATCAGGCAGAAAGCATAAATAAATAAATCGAATTCGAATACTTTAAATCTGGACAGAGCACCACCATTCCAGGCATATAACAGTTAAGCAGGGACTAATTTATCGTAGAAATTCATTTACAAAGGAGCCACTCTCGGAATGGAATAATAGGTTATGTCAATTTTCCAAAGCTGTAGCTCGGTGAAAGGGCAATTTGAATTGGCCTTTTTGCCCTCAAACAATAAATTTTTAACGCGGGAACAATTGATATTTTGCTGCTATAAAATCAGGTTATGTAGTAAATATAAAATGCAAATTATTTATATTTCATGTTTGTGAAACAATATAAGGACCATTAAAGTTTAAGACTTTTGCAAAAACGTTGAAATACGATAAACTTCAACAGGTATAAGTGGCGCGTTATAGCTTCATGGGGCCCAGACAAATTTGAATTAGGAGTCCCCATGCACAATGGACATTTTTCTTCGGGAAACTTTTGGGGGAATATATTTTATAAGAGATTTGTTTAGGCCTTCTCTTGGTGAAGACTCCGGGCAATTACCCTTTTTGTCTGTTGGATAACGTGCCACAGACAAGTATTCAAAAGTATTGCGAATTGCCATCACGTCCTGTTTTTGTTGACATTGACCGAACACACCAAAAAGAAAGTGGAGAAGACAGACTGTATATATATATATCCCTAGGACCAGAATACAGTACCAGGACCGCAATCCGCGTAACGAAATTTTATTTTTAAAGTATATAGAACTAATTTGCGTGATATCAAGTCCATCAGAAGAGAAAACGAGTGTTATAAGACGCTACTGATGATTGTAACTGGACTTTTCCCTTAAGATATCATTATTTAAATTCTGTCATATTACTATCCATTTTACTAATATATTTTAATAGCTTATAATATATGTTCGTACGCCAACAGAAAGGTTTTATATATTTTGAACGGAATTTATTGCGCTTCAACTATGCGTTAACACGAAACCAGTTATTGAATATATACGTATTATTGCAACAATAAATTAATTCCCAGTCCATAGACACAAGACGCTGACGTCGTATACTTATCGTTAATCATCTCGTTATATAATTGCTTGTATATCACGAATGTCCTTGATGGCACTTTAATGACACTGTGATTTATATTCAATTAGAATGAATTTCTTTTTGAAATCTTTTGTAATGAATCTATTATTATGATATTGTCTTTATTTAAAATACTCCAGTTTATTGAAGAACATATACAATATCCATATTACACAGTTCGAAGCTTTGTACTTCAAACTTTCGATAACGTTTTATCTGAGAATGTTTATATTATTACATATTTGAACTATGACTTGATATAATAAGGTATATAAATTCATTTCGGTACTGTACATCATTAAATACTGAAAGCAGCGAGGTGGGTACATTTATTTTACTTCTCTTTTTTCCTAATTAGCTTACGATTCAAAACAAAATACGTAATGTCATTATTACATTACTTTCCTTGAAATTACTACTTAATTTCTCCCGCTTCATTTATAAACTGATTATTTTATTACTAGCATAATTAAATATTTATTATTTTACTCCTGGATCATTTTTAAAGGGAAACTGTAACTTTATATAGGCGGAAACACAATGAAATAATTGAGATTTCTGTATTTTATATCACGAAATTTAATTACAAAT
This sequence comes from Centruroides vittatus, assembly GCF_030686945.1. NCBI lineage: Eukaryota > Metazoa > Arthropoda > Arachnida > Scorpiones > Buthidae > Centruroides > Centruroides vittatus. The sequence goes on from NW_027122385.1 coordinate 6,570,835, forward strand.
TCGTGTTCATTTACGTAATAAAAAATATAAATCATTAACAGTATTTAACTTAAGTTACGTTTAGCTTATTTGTTAAATATTCACTCAGATTAACATCTTGTCAGTGGTTTTTACGCGTGTTTCGCTAAACATTTTCCTCAAACTTGCTGAAATTTTTTGAGGGGAAGCAGATTTTACTGTTTTTATACGAATTTATTCTAATAAAATTTTACACCAACGTATTGTTTTATTAGTAGGCAATTCCGTTTTCAATGTTTTATTCAATACAATAAACTTTATTATTTTATTACTTTACTGTTTCGTGAGAATATTAAACACAGAACTGCTTATTTATTTTGAATACATTGATGCAAATAATCTCCGTAATAAAGAAAAATGCATATATTTAAATAATGTTCTGCGCCCTTATACTACGTTCGCACACAATTCTCGACTAACTTCGATCTCGATTTACCTACAATCTGGATTGTGACTGTCGCTATTCAAACGTTGTGCCGTTCGCACAGGTAACTCGCTTGAGAATAACCCGGCTATTGTAAGCGATGATAAAACTGGCATAACTACTCGGTAAGTCACAAACACCAACACACAAAATGGAAGTTTTGATTAGAAATAAATACTTTTTCTTGCCATATATCTAATAATAGACAGATGTCATCGTCTCTCCAAACATCTTTTTTATTTCTTTGCCGATAGCCCGACACGTGTTCTGTAGCCATCTTGTATTTTCTCACGTGCGTGGGATTGTGGGATCTCTCTTATGGCTGGATCTAGTTTCAAGAACTCTCTCCAGTCAATCGCGATTGAACGTCGTTTCAGTCGAGATTGAAACGGTCGAGGGTGTTCGCACCAAGGCATAGTCGCTGACCTTGGTCACAATCTAGATTGAAATGCTCGGTGCGAACGGGGTATTAGAAAGGTTGAGAATTACTGTCTTACATTTAATTAAATATATATATATGAGTTGATTTAATTAATTACTATATTTTATTAGATATTTTACTTAATTCATTTTTATTTCGAAAAAATAATATTTTTATCGGAGCTTTTCCAAATTCGTTCTTAATAGAAATGAAGCATGAATATATAAGATTTGTCTCTACGACATTATCTCGTATTGGATATCATATAGGATGCTATCCTCAAATATACGTTGCAGTTACCCTTATAACATCAGTTGTTTTATCCATCGGATTATTAAATATTCCTTTACAAAAGGATATAGAATACCTTTACATTCCATCCGATGCAAGAAGCAGGAATGACAGAGCAGCTATTGAATCGATTTTTCCAACCAACATGTCACAGTGCGATTATAGAAGAATGACAAGATTCGAAGCATTTGCAGCAATACGTCTTACGCCTATAAACGGAACTTCTGTATTGGAGGAATCAATAATTGAAGATATTATCAGACTTGACGAAATTATACGAAATGTCACCATCCTTTGGGACAATGCATTCTTACGTTACGAAGATTTGTGTTGTAAAACCGAGAAGGATACTTGCTATGAAAATTTTGTTTTGACGTTAAAAGGAAAGACAAATGATATCAAAAAAGGAACATACAACATCAAGTAAGTTTATATTTTTCTTTGAAAAAATTTTAGTATTGTATAATGTCCAAACTCAATATCGCATCTGTAATATATTAGACATGATGAAATTTAAATTTAAATTCAAATTTCTACTAGGTCGAAGTAGTATAATTACTTAAAAAATTATAAATAAAATTTGGCTACCTTCTAATAACAGAAAGTTTACAAAATAATAAAAATCACATAAATAGAAACGTTTCTTTAAATAAAATGAAAATAAGAGCTACGACGTAAGTATTTAGTTAATTATGAAAAATAACAATAATAGAAACTGTGACTACAAATTTATATTTGTGTGGTGCTTAATTAAATTTATTTTTAGATATCCGGCTGATGTAACTGGAGATCAGGTAATATTGTCTGCTCTGGAATTTGGAGGAGTAACTTTAGGTGAAGAAAATATGATCCGAGATTCTAATGCAATTGGATTGAACTACGCATTGGACCGTACCACGAAAGAGAATAAAGAAATGGCGCTGAAATGGGAACAAATGTGTTTAGAAATTCTGTCAAAAATTCATTTCAATAATACTAAAATTTCTAAAATTTTAAGTCAGTCTCTAAATGACGAAATTAATCAAATTGGCGAAAATTGTTTGTTTCTTGTCCTTGTTATTGGTCCAATTATGCTGTTATTTTCAGTAGTTTCTTGCTTGTCGACTGATTCTCTTAGTAGCAAACCGTTGTTGGGTATTGCCGGTTGCGCATCACCTTTCTTAGCAACTGTCGCAGCATTTGGTATCCTATGTTACTGTAAAATGGATTACGCTTCGGCAAATTTCATGATCATTTTCTTAATATTAGGTATGTTTCCTGGACTTTTATACTTTATAAAATTTGAAAATATAATACACACGAAAATGTACACTTATTCCATTTACCATTGTCTTAATTAGTACAACAATGCTCATGACAAAGGTGCCCGAAAGTAGAGTATTAAAAAACAATCAATGTTATATTTTAATTATTAAATTTTCTGCTGGTCCAAACGCTTTGCGGTAGAAAATATATTTTTAAAAATTCTAAACTTTAAATACTATGTCGTATTGAGCCACCACAAAAGCACTGTGAATATAATTTTACAATGACTTAAACTAAGTTTAAACGTTCAAATATTAAATAATCAATGAATTGTTAAAAAAATTCAAAATTAATGTCCATAATGTTTCTGGAATTTCGTTACAAACACAAACAATTTGATAGTTATTCCAACTTCTTCGGTAATTGATGTCCAATTCATTCCATAACATCAAAACACAATGTTCTATTAAAATAATTAGTTTTGTACATTGTTTCACATACTCTATTTTACCATATCACAATTTCTGATTTCAGATATATTGATTCTGAATTGGGTTTAAGTCAGGACATCTTTCAAGCCATTTTATAACTTTAGCATGCTTGCATTAAGACAGAGCATCATGAATAAATGCATCAACTTGTTGAAACATTCAATTAACTCCTCCGAGTATACTTTCTACAACAAGTATTATTTGAGTCTTCTGTCTTCTGTGTTCCACTGATGACTATCATTCTAGTTTTACCATAATGTCCAAATCATGATACTTCCAACATCTTGTTATCTAATGTAAAAGACTTAGATTTTTTTCATCAAATCATAACACACAGGATCTTACATAGAGTCTTATGGTTATATATTTTTTAAACAAAGTTTTTTTACACAATTCCTACATTGGGTACATTGGTAAAGAAGCAAAATTTTTAGGGTATATTGTATATCCCTTCATAGAATATGAAGGGATATACAATATACCCTAAAAATTTTGCTTTTTTTTTAAAAATAATTGATTTCTTTCGTGCCTTGGGTATAGTTAAAATACATTAACTCGGGAAACAAAGACAACAAAATCTACTTTCGATAATTAGGGAAAGTGTAAATGTTAGAACTATATATATAATAGTATACGGTACCAAACAGTAGATTGACCATTCATAGCGATAGTCTATCAAGAGTTCAGAGCAAATTAAATATTCACATTAAAAATTCAAGAGGAAACATTGTAACAATTAATTTTCTCCGTTATTTTACATTTAGTTAGAAATACTTTTGTTATTTTCAAGATCGGTCTCACCAGTATTGAATGCACGTACTAACTCGGACATGCAGTTGGACAGGCGAGTTTCAGACAGACATACTCGTGTCGCTTCTTATATAAAAATAAATGCATCTGATCTTCTTGAATATTATATACATAACCTAAACTATTTGGAGAATGTTTTAACGAGTTAAAACAACTAAATCACAAGAAACGAATGCTAATTTTTTCTGAAAAAGCTACGGATTTTTTAATAACCCCGAACTTACACTATTGCATATAAAAAATATGCGAATATCATTAAATAATTTACATAAATTTACATTCATTCAATATATACCGTACAATGAATACGTTGGTAAAACATTTCTTTTTCGTTCCTACCGAATACATTCACACAATTGTTATATCTGTATTAAATTTCTTTATTCAACAAAACAAACACGTGTTTAAATTGTCCATTAACAAATTTCATTCCCAAAATTTATCATTACAAACACTCTACAAGTTGTATCTTCTAACATTTAATTAACTTTCAGGTGTTGGTGTCGACGATGGATTTATACTAATAGCGGCGTGGAGAAGAACTGACGTCAATGATTCTGTTCCAAATAGAATGAAAGAAGCATATGCCGAAGCTGCAGTGTCCGTCACCATTACGTCACTGACCAATTTTCTTGCTTTTTGCATGGGATTTGTAACACCATACAAATGTATTCATATATTCAGTGCATATTCGGCTCTAGCAATAGTCTTTGACTACATTTTTCAGTTATTGTTTTTCGGCGGACTCTTGGCTTTAGATGGATACAGAGAACAGCATAAGCTGCATTCTTTATTTTGCTGGCCAGTCAAACGGAATCATTCCGGTAAGAAAACTTTTTATCACGGTAACAGCCGATTATATCAAAATATTATAATTAAATTAATAACAACTAAAACATTACAATTTCAATAATTATATAGAATTACCCAACTAATAAGTCATTTTTATTTATAGTTGAACATAAAACAGAAGTAAACTCACAAGAGAAAAACAAAGAAAATCGTTTCATGGTATTCTTCGGTAATATTTTAGGTGAAGTCCTTGGAAATTCAATTAGTAAAATTACTGTGATCTGTATGTTCGTAATTTATCTATCGGGTGCAATATACTGTATGCAATTCGTTCAAGAAGGAGAAGACATAACTAAATTCCCTGCATACAATTCTTACTTACGCGACTATATGAATGCTGAATACAAGTATTTTTATAGTTACAGTCATCAAGTGCAATTAGTCATTAACCAGACATTAGACTATTCGAATATCACCGTTCAAACCGACATAGAAGATCTTCTTCAAAGTTTCGAGTCCACTCCATTTATATCCGATTCGTCCACCACAGAAAGTTGGCTGAGAGAATTTCTGGCATTCACTAAATCTCCGGTTGCGATGATTTCGCTTTCTGGTTACAATCTGAATGATTCTGAAGACTTTTTGAGTGCATTTAGAAATGTTTTCTTAAATGCAATAGTAGCAGACAAATTTATGAAAGACGTTATCTTTAATGAAGAAGAAAATAAAAGTACTGCATCCAGATTCATCGTATCGAGTTTCGATGGAGAATCTCGAATTGACGAAAAATTTTTTTTTGAAAATGTAAGAAAAATTGCCGATAACAGCAAATTTCCGGTTATTGCATACAATTTTAGATTTATGTTTTATGAACTGTATATTAATGTCCTTTCAAATTGCTTAAAAGCCATCTCGTGTGCGGCCGCCATAGTAATTTCTGTATTTCTTTTATTTACTCCAAATGTATTGTTTCTTTCGTCTGTTGCCGTCACTGTTGTGTCTATTCAGGTAGGATTGATTGGATTCATGTCTTTATGGAATGTGACTCTGAATACAACTGCATTAATATCATTAGTAATGTGTACTGGATTTTGTGTTGACTACACAGTTCATACGGCTTACGCGTTTATCAATTGCAAAAAGAAGACACCAAACGAGAAAATCAAAACTTGTTTATATGCTGCTGGATACCCAGTAACACAAGGATGTATATCTACATTATTGGGTGTTTCGGTGTTATATTTTGGTCCCGCGGAACCTTTTATCATATTTGCTAAAGTTGTAACTTTAATGGTAATTTTCGCTTCGTTTCACAGTCTGATTATACTTCCTGTAATTTTGAGTCTTTTAGATTCTATTACGTTTAAATTTTTGAAAAGGAAAGACCAAAAAATTAAATACAATGAAAATTATAGGAACGAACTTAAATGTTTAAATTCTAAAAATATTTCATTTCTTGGCGAAAACTGATCATTTTTACTTATATTATAATCTGCTTTGAAAATCCGTTTTGGCTATTCCAAAAGGAAAAGTGTATAGGCAATTTTGATATTTCATTGTATGCATTTATAGTTGTATTATGTAAAGTACTTCAATAAACACTTTACTTTTAGAATTGATGGTTTGCTTAGTAAATGAAATAAAATAACCAAAATCGTTTAATTGATCATACGGCAATTATTTTGCTAACCTTTACTACACCATTGAATTCCATAATGCCTATACCTTAAAAATTATAAATATATTCTTTAATGGTGTGTTTTGTATTGTTATTAAAACTTAAAATAGTGTGATGTCGATATGACGTTGAATTCGAATTCTGGATAGAAAGAGGTGTGAGGAATGATAACTGGATGTGGCTGACGATGACACAAAGTTTCTTTGTTGTTGAACCCTTTTATTTAGAAATAATAGAAAGGTTTGCAAGATTACTTTTAACGAATATCTAGATAAGAAACAGTTTTAAAGTGCAGAGCAGAGTTTTTATTATAGAGTAGTCTATATATTTTAGAGCTTTATGCCTTCCGTTCGGACAATCAAGAATTTTAACTACTACCACCCGACATGTTTTACAATGTATTTCGTATTCTTTCTTTTCTCTTTACTTTGTTTTCTCCATGAACGTCAAAGTTTAGTGTGAAATTCCTATAGGCGAGCTCCAGACCTACTCGGAGCTAGGAACCTAACAATATGTATTATTTATAGAAATCCTTTTCAGATCACATTTTGTTGAGCTTTTTGTATTATTTTCTTAAATTCACCTGTTTTTTTCAGGAGCAGTTTCAGATGGAGTGGGATATTTGACTATTCTATTCCAGAAGCATAATACCATTCGTCTTAGTTGCCATCTAGCACATGTTTAGACTTAGAATGATTAACTAATGTGATGTATAGAGTCGGGACATGACGTCCCAATCTTTGTGACTGTTGGTAAGCTATAAAGATATTATCTTTTATTTGTTTTCTCACTCCGTTAAATTTAATTATAAATGGTATGGGGTCGTCAGAATGTGTTTAAGTCTTTCGTAGAGAAACCGTGTTGTGCTAGATTGCTATTAGAATTGTAAAACACAGGGTGTTTTACAATTCTAATAGCAATGTGTTCCAAGGTCGTGTTATTAGCTCAACCACATTGCTTTTCACTCCACCTTCATTTAGTTGATATGTTTACTACGTTATATTTACTAAAGTTGGGAACAATCAGACTATAAAATAATTTAATACGAATATACTCAAATCTCGATATAGCGTTACCATTTCACGTATGTAACACTTAAATTGGGGGCAATTTAGCATTGAATTTCTTTCAGGAAGGCGTCACTTTTAGCACGGAATGACGCGAATGCAAATTCTTCAAAACCCTTTCTTGATGCGAGTAGACTATGGAATTGGTCAGCCTTTCCTCAAACTATAAATTTTTTACGTAGAAACAATTGAGATTTTTCTGCTTTATATTATAAACTTCTAGCAGTGGCGTGCCGTCATTGGAAGCGATGGAAGCGCCGATTCCACCTTCCAATGACCTTCCCTTGTATTTTATAAAATATAAATTTTCATTTTTTAACGTACTTTGCATTAATTAAAATTAATATTTCATTATAACTGCATTATGTATCTTTTACAAATTTCTATACTACATGTGAAAAAAACGATAAGATTGCTATTGTATATTCGAATAATTCGGTGGCGGAAGGAATGTCGAAATCCGGTCAGTTTCCAATCAGCCAGATTATATAGGCATTGGCACATGCGGTTTACAGAGCACCAACCTCACCCGGGTGTAGCCGGTAGAAACAACACACGCATAGAGCATCTAATTTTATATCCCGGACCGGTTGTGGGCTGTTAGCCGCCTGCCTGCTAGATATTCGGCCGCCCTCGCCCGATTATGTGAATCATGAGCAGACTAGATCAACGGCGGGCAACCCCCGGCCCGCGGGCCAGCTACGGCTCGCGAAAAGTTTCTATCCGGCCCGCGAGATCTTTAATAGATTATTAAATTAGAAAAATAACTAATTAATAGTTATTTTTTCAATTCTTTGTAATTTTCGAAAATGATAAGAGAAATAAATGTAGTAATTAACTTGTTATTTATTTATTTCATATTTGCAGACTAAAAAATTACAAGTCACAAGAAGGCGTCAATTGACTACTACGGCCCGCGGAAATAACGTAAAATTTATTCTGGCCCATGTTATAAAAAAGGTTGCTCACCCTAGAGTAGATTTATAACTTAACCCAACCGATAGGAGTTTACTGGCATGCTTTTATTATAGTTCTGTATAGTTGACAGGAGTTTAAAAAAATCAATTTGATATATTTATTCTGCGTTTATTCTGCTCTCCCATCTTATATTACTTACGGATTTCAATGTTAAACCGGTAATATTACGATTTAGTATGTCCCATCTGTAAGGGGATGCAGAAAAAACGTGTACAATTCTAGTAGTGTTAAAAAATTAACTGTTACTTTGGCAGCATCATTTACAATCAAATTTAATGAATGAGACGTACAATGGTATAAAAAAAGCTCTAGAATTTATTTTCCTTAAATTTACGATTTATGTATCGGTTGTCATAAAAATTTCTTTCCACTTCTTTCCCAAGACTACAGATATTCGAGTACAAAGTAACCGGTTTCAACTTATTTCTACTTAAGTAATCGCTTAATTATTTAACTACTACTTAGTAGTAGTTAAATAATTAAGCGATTAGGGAATTAGAAACATATATAAAACCCTGATGAAATAGCCGAAATTTTACTTAAACAGAAGCTTAACCGAACCAATCTCTTGCCGAGTACAGTGATGTCTGATCTCTTAGTAATATTAGATGTAATAAAGACAGAAATTTTTCCAGTTCAACGAGAGTGACCGAAAAGTTGTAAATTTTGGAAATTTCCGCGAACACTTGGTCCTAAAACGAATTAGTTAAAAAACGAACGACGGACAATCTGTTAAGTTTAACATATTTAGATTTTTACAGCTACAGTGAGAAACGTTTAAAATCTACAACAACCCCGTCGCGTCCTTTGATATATACTAGTGATGCGACAAAAGAGGCATTTGACATTGACCGGTATCGGCACCCTCGGGATTTGGCACGTACACACCTACCTGGACCGTCTCCGATTCCATTCATTAGCCACTCGTAGGAGCTATTTCACTAAGTGGATTGTTTTAAGATTTAAAAAGTAAAGAATATTTTGTTATTTTTATGTACGTTTCTTCACAAAGTTATATTTAATTATAAGTTTCTTTAAAAGTATATTCATACAATTGAAGAATTTTTTTTTACTAAGCATGTATATTCATCACACATTTTGTTTTACTAAGTAAGTTTTTTTTTATAATTTTAATTTTAACCCTTATATCGTGGCTAGTGATTCAAAAATTTATTTTAAAAAAGTTTTGGTTCAAAACCGTATAATGAAAAAGAAAACATTATTAAAAGAGAAAGACCAATGCCTAAATTAAATTTAAATACGTCAACAAAAAATTTCAACATTTTGACGATAAAATTTATGACGAATGACGATTCTTTCGTAAAATTGAAGCAATTTGGAAATCAAAACGGAATAGAATTTAACATTGGTAGACAATATAAAATAAATATTGCAAATTATAAAGAGATAATTACGATTAATAGATATATCTAAATTAATAGATGTTATATGTTTTTTCTCAAAGCGAGAATTGGCATTTAAGGGCCATAGGGAATTTATTGAATCTAATAACGGAGGTAATTATATTGAACTTTCTTATTTATTAAGTACGTCGGATAATCTATTAAAAATACATTTAAAGAAGTGTACGGTTTTTACTGGCTTATCGAACGAACGAATACGAACGGGCCCTGACGCTCAATTAATTGATTGCCCCTGTAAGTCGGTTTCTTACAGAAACACAGCTTCCCTATCATCAAATGTCACGGCACGCCACTGACTTCTAGTAAGTTAGACATTATAAGAATTGTATAATTCTTTAAATTCAACAAATAGGAAGTTATGTTTCTTTTAAATTTATCCTTTGTAATTAAATAATTTTTTTATATTGTATAGCTCTTGATATCACAATAAAATATGTAACCTATATCTCATGACTTGTGTTATGCATTTTTTCTTGTGAATGAAACAACTTAACAAGAAATAATTCAGTTGTTAAGAATTTTTCAAATTTTTAAAACATTGGTACAATTAGTGATAAAAAGGGAAAACAGACTTTAGCCTCGGAAAGGAAACTGTACAGTACACGGGCTGAAATCTGTGTAAGAAATTTTACTTACAAAGTGTACAGAACTAATTTATGTGACAGAAAGTACACTACATGAGAAACAAAAGAATTCAAATCAAAAACTAATTACGGATATTGATGATCGTTACTGGCCTTTACCTTACCATATCATTATTTGCATTTGATTTATATTTTAAAATTCAAATTCAAGATTAAGCCTGTCGCAGAAACAGTCGTCATTTATTGACATCGATCACTTTCTTTCTAAACCACGCTCTTTAAAACACGCGGGTTCTAGGGAGAGACATGCAAGTCCAACATCATAACAGACAAAAACGTTTAAAACACACGCGTGTGAGTTCGCAGACCGTGCATGTCAAAAGCCCTTCGTAAAGATCAAAACAAAAATCGTCGAAGAGATCAATCTAAATTTCCAGCAAACGAATACTCGATTGAGATGGAGCACGCGATCACCTTACAACAGGCAATCGTAGACTTTACATGGCGAATTTTGATCTCGAAAAAGTCAGCTCATAAATCGAATTTCGAAATTCCGGCTTCCTCATGACACGGTCTTTGCCAAGTTGTACATATTTCCAAAAAACCATGTTAACGGTCATACCATTGCTTTGTACTTCGATTACAGACAGAACACCTTGTTTACGAAGAGCTCCGCTCAATAATATTAATATCTTTGCAATATATTTTTAAGCATTTATACGTTCAAACAGAAAAGTTAACGTTTAATATATTTTTTCATAACTTATTGGCTACAAATATGCGTTAGTAAAAAATCGGTTCCCGAACAAATTCCTATCAGTGCGATAACACGCAAACCACTAATCCTTGCAGATAACAGTCTGACGTATATATTTATCGTTATTTGCTTCTTAATGATTATTTGCATATCACGAAGAATCTTTGAAACTGTAATTACTATTGAAATAAAATTCATTTATTTCAGAAATTTTATCTAAAATGCCTTTAAGTATCATATTATTTTAATTTAAAATGTTCGCATTCTATTTAAAAAACATTTATCATAATATGATTTGTAGTTTTGTACTTCAAACTTTCGATAATGCTTTATCGGAATATGTTTATATAATTAATATATAAATCATGACTTGGTAAACTAAGTAATATATTAATAAATTCATTCCAGTACATCGTTAAATTCTGAAAGGATCGAGGTGAGTAACTTTACATTTCTTTTCTACAAATTGGCCTACGATTTACATTATAATTTAATTAATACATAAACTCATAAATAAATTGTTGTGCTTAAAATTAATATTTAATTTTCTCATCGCTTCGTCCGTAAACTGCTTATTTTTTTTATAATTACATACTTATTAGCTTACTCTTCGATCGTTTCCCGCGGGAGGAAATTTCGAAAAATCCCTTGTTACTGCGCATTCATATGGCTTACCTTAACAGTGTACCAAATTTCAGCTTACAACTCCTAACCGTTTAAGCTCTACGATTATTATTATTATTATTATTATGTTGGGTTAAGTGAGATATACTCGGTTAACACCGGTGGCTGTGTACTATGCCAGACCAAAGTCAAGGCATAGTAACCAAAACAGTAATTAAAGAAGTGTATCAGTGTGTGTGTCTGTATTCAGGAATTTTCTCACAATATGACATGTATTCAATATAGTGGCCTTCTGTAGTGTGATGTATGTGTTTCTATTCAATTCTAATGTGCCCAGGCTTTTGTGTAGTGTGTGTGGTATGACACCTGTAGAAGAGAGAACAACAGGTACAATAACACCCTATCCATCCTCCACAGATGCCTTATTTCCTGGGCGAGTTCTGTGTACTTGCTAATTTTTTCAGTGCATGCGTTTTGTATATTGTGAGTGTTTGGAATGGATATGTCTATAATGTATGTGATTTTATTGTGTTTGTCAATGAGTGTGGTGTCTGGTCTGTTGTGGTAAATTGTTTTATCTGTGATTATGGCTCTGTCGTAGTACATTTTGTGCGTGTTGTTTTCCAATACTGTCTGTGAAATGTACTTGTAGTATGGCTCGTGGATGTCTAATAATTTGTTTTTTTGCAAGCTCTTGGTGTATTATATTGGCTACTTGATTATGTCTGTGTAGATAATCTGTCTGTGCCAAGAGCTTGCAACCAGAAGTGATGTGTTGTATAGTTTCTGGCATAACGTGACATTTTCTGCATGTGTCATTTGTGAGTGTTGTATCTTTGAGTATGTGTTTTCTGTAGCTTTTGGTATTTATGACCTGATCCTGTATGGCGATCACGAATCCTTCCGTCTCCCCAAAGAGGCATCCCCGTGCTAACCAGCTGTTTGACGCAGGTTTTGTCAACAAAATCCTGGGCCAGATCATAAGGATGCCTGCCATGGAGTGCCTTTTGAGCCCACGATTGCTTAATGTTATTACTGTTATTATTATTATTATTATCAAGCCATCTCGATTATATTATAAGATTAAGTTTTATTTCAGTACTACATACTCATATTAACATCTGATCCCAGTTCAATATATAGCTACAAACCAACAGTTTAAATTAAATTAATATTTTTAATTAATAAATTTTTTAATTAAAAATATTTATTCAAAACATAGTTTTTATTATATAAAAATCTATTTCACAGTGTTCTTCCAGTTATTTTATTACTTCAGAATGAAAATCAAGCATAAAAACATCAGGAGAATTGTCTCTACTACATTATCTCGTGTTGGATATCATGTCGGTTGCTATCCTCAAATATACGTTGCAGTTACCTTTATAACGTCACTCGTTTTAGCAACCGGCCTATTGCATATGCCATTGCAAAACAATTTAGAACACTTGTTTGTTTCATCCAATGCAAGAAGCCGGATTGACAGACTAGCTATTGAATCCATTTTTCCAAGGAACACGTCACAATGTGATTTTAGAAGAATGACAAGGTTTGAAGCATTAGCAACAATAGTAGCTACGCCTAGAAATGGAACTTCTGTATTGGAGGAATCAATAATCGAAGATATTATCAAACTTGACGAAATCATACAAAATCTCACTATCTTTTGGGATAATGCATTTGTAGGTTACGAAGATTTATGTTGTAAGACTGAGAGGAATATCTGCCACGAAAATTTTGCCTTGAGTTTAAAAGGAAAGACAAATGATATAAAAAAAGGAATATACAACATCAAGTAAGTTGATATTTTTTCTATAAAATTTCATTTCTGTAATGTATTTTTCTTGTGTATATAAATTTTGCTTTATAGAAATTTGTTCAATATTGCAAATATCATAACAAATGAAAAAATATAGTTACGCATTTTAGTGTTTCGTTAGTTATAAAATACACTTATACCAAAGTTGTATAATTAACTAGAACCTTAAAAATAAAATAAGCAACATTTTAAAATAATAAAACTTTTTAGAATTTACTTTTTATTAATTAAGAAAATACTGTGGTACCTCGCTTAACGAGCACTTCGCATAACGAGTGACTAGGAGAGAGGATTGTGCGCACGATCCACATGCTATTATTTTTTTTTTTTTTTTTTTTTTTTGTTTTCTGCAAATCAAATTTGCATTCCAGGTTGGTTCATGCCGTGCTAGAAGAAAAGATGATGATGATTCACGCTCTTTAATAATGTATATTGTATAATTTTCGTTGAGTAAACGTTATACATAAAATACCGTATTTACTCGCTTCTAAGACGATCTCGTATATAGGACAAGGTATAACTTTAAAGATCAAAATAAAGAAAATTAAATTTATTCATACAATTGTAATTTTATTTCGTTTAATCACAAATAAATTATCATTAAATGCACGTACTAATTAAGGCAAACAACCCTGTCTTCTTGACGCTATAACCTTTTGTCTACTCGGACTCGCCCTCCGAAGCTTCGTTACAATTCTCCTCTTCACTTTTACTCCACAAAGCATCGTCCTCTGATCCGTCGAGTGAATTTAAAATGCAGTGTTTCCCGAATGATTCATTATTCGGGAAACACTATCCCTATCAGCTTTGGAAGATTGCTTTTCCACGCACCCGAGACCCATGTAGCAAAACCAAAAGATTATAATGTACTTGACAGGAAAAAGTTTATTTTTTATGCTTCAGAATGTACAAATATTCATTAAAAATACTAATTTAACAAATATGAAATAACTACATTTATAATCATTCGTACGTGGCCAGATATTTTCGAGTCATCTCTTTAAAAACGACATTCACCTTGACCTCGATAGCACTCCGCTATAATGGCAGCGTTAACTATACACGGTTCACAAAAATTATTGCAAAAATGCAAAGTATCCTTCGCTCGCGCGTATAGGACGACCTATGTTTTTTGAAGCAGTGAAAAATGAATAAAAACCTCGTCTTATACGCCAGTAAATACGGTATTTCAGTATTATCATATCTTACATTATTTTCTATGGGAAAAATTGTTTCGCTTAACGAGTGTTTTGCATTACGAGTAAGGTTCTGGAACGAATTATGCTCGTTAAGCGCGGTTCCACTGTACAGTAAAATCTTGATTTAACGGACTAATACGGGCGAGGGGGTGGCTTTAAAGCCGAAAGTTGGTAATATACAATAGGTTTTCCGAATGCGCGTTAAACAGCTTTAATCTCCAAAATACACAAACCTCCCTGCCAGATTTCAGAAATTTAAAATATGGTACAGGAATTATTAAGCTGTAAAGTGGGTGAAGAAAATCGCACCCCTCCACGCACATTAATATCCATACATACAGAAAATCCCCATCATTTTTTCTGTTTTAAATTCTTTCCAACGTATTCTCTTGTCCAAAAATGTAAAAAATCTCAGAAAGATCATTTTTTGACAAATACATTCTAGAGCAAATATGAAAAGCTTAGAGGCAAGATGCTCCGATTAACTATATACGAACATTCGATGCAACTAGAAGTCACGTTATTTCAATTCGAGTAATTTCCTTTGAAAGGTGATAGACCGGCACGATATTACTGCTAACAGGAAACGGTATGATGAACAGGGGCAAGCCACTACTAATTTGAGATGGAAGCATATATTTTAAATTAAATTAATTAAAAATACAACTAAAAATCGCACCCCGGCATTGTGACGATGCCGTAATAAATATCTGCTTGTTATATATAAAAAGCATTTCACAATTAATAAGAAGATAATTTTTACATATCACATACTGACCGAAAATTTTTTGTTAATTTTGAAGTCTGATAAATCGAGGTTTCACTACAATGGAAAAATCGTTAATAATAACATTTGTTTAATCAAAACGATAATAAATATTGTGACGTAATTTTATGGCTAATTAGCCAGAGTGAGATAAATTAAAACTATCGCTACTATTTACATTTGTTTAATGTTTAAATGAATATATTTGCAGATATCCGACTAATATAACTGGAGATCAGGTAATATTGTCTGCTCTGGAATTTGGAGGAGTAACTTTAGATAAAGAAAATATGATTCGAGATTCCAACGCAATTAGATTGATGTACGCATTGGACCGCACCACGAAAGAAAGGAAAGAAATGGCACTGATTTGGGAACAAATGTGTTTAAGCATTTTGTCAAAAATTCATTTGAACAATACTAAAATTTCTAAAATACTAGGTCGCTCTGTCGATGACGAAGTTAGTCGAACAGGCGAAATATCGTTGCCTCTTATTTTCATTATTGCTCCTATGATGTTGTTATTTTCAGCAATTTCTTGCTTGTCAACTGATTCTCTCAGTAGCAAACCTTGGATGGGTATTGCTGGTTGCGCATCACCTTTCTTAGCAACTGTTGCAGCATCCGGTCTCCTGTGTTACTGCAAAGTGGATTATGCATCAGCAAATGTCATGATCTTTTTCCTAATTTTAGGTATGTTTATAAGAAATTTTATGTTTAAAATATCAGACAACATAATATCAAATAATGAATAAATTATACGTTTAGGATATTTTTCGGGTGTAAACCTAATTACTATAATTACGTTTTTGGCTGTGTTATATATAGCAGAAGGAAAGTATGACAATCGTTTAAAATATGACCTCTTAACAGATGACCGCCCTGAAGTAAACCGGGAAAGTTACGCAACTTTCCTGATAAATTTTAAAATTGTGTTGCGCCATCTGTTGCGAGATTTTTTTAAAAATTTTATATATTATTGTACTGTATGTTATAAAATATCAAAAGGTTTAATTTTGAGAATAGAACAGTTGTAAATGATGCTTATCTACTATATAAAGCTGAAAAATGGGCAGTCTCTTTCTTTCTGTTACAGTATGCCAAAAATGGGCCACTAGAGGCGGTGGCCATCTTTATCTATTAAATTCATTTAAATTAACAATATAAATTATTTTATGTTTACAGTATATTATTATTTTTATTTGTAATTTAGTATGCTCCGATGCCTTTCGACTTGTAACTAATAAAATTGTAGTTTATTAGTTACAAGTTATTAATGACTTCACCCGAATTATGACAAGTGATACGCGATAATGCATTTTAAATAACAGACTCTTTACATCGTTACTTCCGATTTGATAATAGAACACCACGTCATCAGCATTCAAATTTCTTTTTCTAATTTGTTGTAGAAGCGACACGATGCGAATGCGAGTTAAGGTAATTGACGTCACTAAAATCGATAAAAACCTATTTCTATAGCTAATAGCTAATATTTCCGCAAATTTACTAAATTATACTTTTCGTTGTAACGTAAAAAAGTATAACCAAAATTTTACCTACATAAGACAAAAGTATTAAGAGTTGTAAGAAATTCATACAAACAAGCATACACAGACGATGGCTTTTATATTGTTAATTAGTTATAGAAAAGAACAAGCAAATAATGTGTGAAAAGTTTAAATTAAAAGTTTTAACTCTCATAAATTTATGCTAGGAGACATTCTACTCGGTTCATATTCTAACTTGTAATTCTAAGAATATTCTCACTACATAAGGCATGTAGTGAGAAGTTTGAATTGTGCGGTGAAAATCCCATATTTGTGTAGTAATTAATTCTCCCATTCCGAGTTTTTGTATTTTTTTCTTGTGGTTAAAGTTAAAACGTTTACCTCATTAACACAGTATATATATTCGGCCTAGAAAAAAACGAAGAAATATTGATAGAATTTACCGTTTGTATCAAATATACACGAGAGATGAACATCAATATTATCATTTAAAGCAATAACTTACAACAACAATGAACTCATTGTATAGCAAATGTGAGGACCCAGACAAGGTCCGAAATCGCAAAAATGCAGAATTCTGTTGTGAAAAAAAAATAACGATAAATTATGTAAGAGAGAGAGAGAGAGAGAGAGAGAGAGAGAGAGAGAGGAAAAAAAACTCTTAATCAAAACAACGTAACGAAAAATGTAAACAACGAGTCTCGGGATGACGTCAACGCGTGTTAAATAACCTGTTAATGTTTAATCCAAAGGTAGAACTCTGACACACGCACTTATAAAGAGATATAAGGTTGACACAAGTATTCAAAGAAAAAAATTGAACTTAGGAAAACAATTTCAGAAAAAGGGAAAAATTGGAGAAATAGAAAAATATCGCGTGATCGTTAGAATTCCAAAATGGCATCAATTCCAAACAACGGATTAAATTATGAGTGCAGGTGTTGTGGTTCTATCAACAATCTTGGAGCATAGTCGAAAAAGGGTGTCAAATAGACACCTCGAATCGGACCTTTCCCGCGACCCGACATGGTCTCGTTTTGCGCTTGAAAACAAAGGGGAGACCAATCGGGAAGCGAGGAAAGGGACGATGGACCAATCCGCAAGGTGGATAGTACACGAGAAAAGCGTATAAAAACTGAAACTTCAAGGTCAAGAAGGAGTTTTTTCGGAATGACGGACATGCCTCTTGAGGATTAAAACAGTGTGTGTAGTGTCGTCACTCGGAACCTTAAGTGTGACACCGCCCATCAACATCGTCCAACGGCCCTTCTCGTCCGCCCGGGACTGGATAGATCGATCGACCAACCGAACTCGTGCACGTTACTGAAGATCGCTGAGATTTGGAACAACCGAACCGATGTAAGCATGAATTCGTCCAAATAAACGGTTTTCCGCATGTAAGCACTTGTCATCATTTGCCTCCTTCGCAACCGCCCACATACACGGGTTTCCTTAAGCTCATCCTGACGCGGGATTAATTGTATCCCCCCTTTAAAGTCGGCGAATCTTACACAAATTACATCACATGCGAGTTCAAAATACGCATATTAATAAATGATTATACGGATATAAGATTTGTATTATTGTAAATACCGTACTTACTCGCATATAAGACGAGGTTTTTATTTATTTTTCACTACTTTAAAAACTTAGATAGTCCTATACGCGAGCGAAGGATTCCTTTTGTTCTTACAATAAGTTTTGTAAACTGGTATTCGCATTTTTTACCGAATTATCTCCATCCAATGTTAAAAACAAAAGTGTTTTAGCTGGGTCGTTTGAATCGTCCATCTACCATATTCTATTAGGTTGTTTTTTATTAACAGATACCAATTACTAATAACTATAAAAGCAGCGATACAAATTACTGTTTGAAAATTGTCCATTTCCTATATTTCCGACGATATACACTTGTCAAAATATTTTGGCTAATGGCGAATAACGCATGTCAGCACGCTCCCTAACACATAATTAATTTCAGGTGTTGGTGTCGACGATGGCTTTATATTGATAGCTGCGTGGAGAAGAACCGACGTCAAGGCTTCTGTTCCAGACAGAATGAAAGAAGCATACGCCGAGGCTGCAGTGTCCATCACGATTACGTCTCTGACCAATCTTCTTGCCTTTTGCATGGGATTTGTAACACCTTACAAAGGGATTCATATATTCAGTGCGTATGCAGCTCTAGCAATCCTGTTTGACTATATTTTCCAGTTATTGTTTTTTGGTGGTCTCATGGCTTTAGATGGATACAGAGAAAAGCATAAACTGCATTCCATCTTTTGCTGGCCTATCAAACGGAATCATTTCGGTAAGAAAACATTTTATCACAGTAATTACTACACATAACAATATCGTAATTATAAACGACTGCCTGAATAAATATATATAATTACCTCAGTAATATGTCATTTTTCTTTATAGTTCAAAGGAAAATAGAAGTAAGAACAGAAGAGAAAAGCGAAGAAAATCTCTTCACGGTATTCTTCGGTAGATATTTAGGTCAAGTCCTGGGTAATACAATTAGTAAAGTAATCGTGATCGTCATCTTTGTTATTTATCTAACGGGTGCAATATACTGTATACAATTTATTGAAGAAGGAGAAGACATAACTAAACTTCCATCATATACTTCTTACGTACACGACTATTTGAATATTGAATACAACTATTTTTCTAATTACAGTCATCAAGTGCAAATAGTCATTAACCAAACATTAGACTACTCAAATATTACTGTCCAAAACGATATAGAAGATCTCCTGCAAAGTTTCGAGTCTGCTCCATTTATACACGATTCATCCACCACCGAAAGTTGGTTGAGAGAATTTCTGGCATTCACTAAATCTCCAGTTGCGAAGTTTTCGCTTTCTGGTTACAATCTGAGTGATTCTGAAGACTTTCTGAGTTCATTTAAAAATGTTTTCTTGAAAGTAAAAGTAGCAAACAGGTTTAGAAATGATGTTGTTTTTAATGAAAATGAAGATAAAATTACTGCATCGAGATTTCTCGTTTCAAGTATGGATGGAGAATCTCGAATTGACGAAAAGTTTTTCTTTGAAAATGTAAGAAAAATTGCCGATAACAGCAAAATTTCGGTTATTGCATACAATTTTAGATTTATGTTTTATGAACTGTATATTAATGTCCTTTCAAATTGCTTAAAAGCCATCTCTTGTGCGGCAGCTGTAGTGATTTCAGTATTTCTTTTATTTACCCCAAACTTATTGTTTCTTTTCTGTGTTGCCATGACTGTTGTATCTATTCAGGTAGGATTGATTGGATTCATGTCTCTATGGAATATGACTGTAAACACTATGGCATTAATAACTTTAGTGATGTGTACTGGGTTTTGTGTTGATTACACAGTTCATACGGCTTACGCGTTTATTAATTGCAGAAAGAAGACACCGAACGAGAAAATCAAGAGTTGTTTATATGCTGCTGGATACCCAGTAACACAAGGATGTATATCTACATTATTGGGTGTTTCGGTGTTATATTTTGGTCCCTCTGAATCGTTTGTCGTATTTTCTAAAATTATTACTTTAATGGTACTTTTTGCTTCTTTTCATAGTCTGATTTTACTTCCTGTAGTTCTTAGTCTAGTAGATTCTATTCCGTTTGATATTTTTAAAAAGAAAACCCAAAAAATTGAATACAATGAAAATTATAGGAAGGAGATCGAATGTATAAATTCTGAAAACATGTCATATCTTAATTAAAATTGATAATTTTTTTTAGACTTTAGATTCTATTTTACTTGTTAAAATGAATTTTGGACATTACGAAAGAAAAAGCATTTCTGTAATTTTCGTATCTGATTGTATGCATTTATATTATGTAAATTACTTTAACACTGTACTGTTAAAATCGATGATTTGCTTTGCAAATTCAATAAAGTATTGTTGAATTAATTTAACGACAATTGTCTGATTAACGTTAATTGTGCCATCGAATTTGTATGACCTTCTGCTAGTGCAATAAATATATAATAAATTGTCAAATATAATCATATATATATATATACATATTTTGTGCATTTAAAATATACAGGTACGCTACCGAATTTCTGGTAGCCTTGATTTCATAGCCTTATCGGATAAACCACTTTGCCAGACCAGCCGTAGTCACACATAATCATAGTTTATTAAGATACTTCTAATTCACTAATTATATGTCTCGTGTTTAAAGTATGCTACATTCAACTGCAAACTTACAATAAATGCTAAATGTAAATTATTTTTGACACCACCACTGACATACTGATTTTTCTCAGTAGCCATACCTAGAGTTAATAAACAAACTAAAAATTTTAAAAACAAGGTTAGAGAAAAACACAAATTGAAAATAACACGTTAATGATGAAAAAGCATTTCAAATTGCATTTTTTACAAATCAAGATTTCGCATTCTTTTTGATGTAGGAACATTGCGCCAATGGACTCACATCGCCTGTTCTTCGTGTCGTTTCTTTAGTGCTGGAAGACTATGTACTTCTCTGCAATCTACTCTTCCCTTGGCTGTAGATTTTCAGATGAAGAAATGCCGGAGATCAATATGTATTCTGCCAGTTCCAGTAGTTGTAAGCTGACATTTAAGAAAATCATTATTATTAAATTAGAAACGTGATATTTCTCTGCAATAGCTTAATTTTGAGTGTACTCGAATTCGTATATGGGTTGCGAAATAATCCTCGATATATCAAACATCCCAGTCTCTTTTTGTTCTTATTTTACATTAAAATATATAACTAACAAAACAATTAATGCGTTCTTAGTAATTCAAATACTACTCTGAAATGTTAGTTGTCTGTGTCTTCCAATTGTGTTCTAGATTTTTGCCTTAAGCATTCGTAACATTTACTTAGCTTTCTGTGTTATTTTCTGAAGTTCCTGTATCTTTTCATGAGCGGTTTTCTGGGATATGTAACCATCCTAATCTAGAACCCGATGTCCTACATGAAAGCTAGCAAAAGTAAAGCCAATAAAATGATGGCTAAAGGTTCATTTTGGGAAAGGCTGATTCAATTTTTGTCACTGTTGGTAAGAAATAATCTTCACGAATACCCGGATAAAAATATCATTCTTCCAATTATCTTGTTTGCTCACTCAGTTAGATTTAAATGTGGATGGTGCGGGAATGTCATGACATGCTTAATTCCCGATTGCTCACAGTTGCTCACCACTAAAAAAGTAATGAATTAAGGTCCACTTTCTAACACCAACTCTTTTGGCATTCCATATCTACAAACATATTCATTATTTCATATTTTTACTACAGTTTTCGCAGTAATGTCTTTTAATATAAAAAATTTTTACCGATGTCCTAAAATAGTCAATAAAAAAGAAGAAACGTAAGCTCCCGTTTCTTCATCTTGAATTCGGACCAAAACTATGAAATGTCAAGTCATTGACGCATTATCCTTTGTATACTGCATCATTTCCGCGGGTTTCTTTTGTCCAAACATTCATGCTCGGGCTTGTAGCAGATTAAGACATATTCTTTAATGCACTTTCTCATCCTTGTGGATAACACCAACTTCCTATTTTTTTTCGTGTTTCCCAATGCATAAATATGTTTATGAAACAATATAATAAGTTTTAATGCAGTTCTTAAGAATTCATTTTGCAAAATTGCAAGAATTTGTGAAAAAAAAATCGAAGATGGGCCATAATGAGGTTGTAATATCAGAAGTGAACGAGGAAATTTCAGAATCGTTTCTGATTAAAACAATCGACGATCACTTTGGTGAAACTGATGATGTTTTCAGACTGATAATTCCACGTGCCATCGAAACAAACAAAATTCAGAATTAGCTCAGATTTATACCCTAAAATTTAAACCCCGAAAGTTAAATTACTAGTTGATAAAAGTGTGCCCATTAATAAAGATGAGGTAAAAAAAACCATTAAAGTTAGCTGGAGTAAAACACTCTCAGAAACTTACAATAAATTGATTTTTAAAATTGACAAGATGCATAAAATTTGTAATAAAATAAAGAGGAGAGCTAACACAATATTATCTTCTATCATTTTGCTTATGATCTCTTTATTATTGTTGTTGTTCAAATGCCTTTTTCCAATACCTGTTTATGTAGGAATTCTTATTCATTTGAAATTAAAGTGATTAACACTTAATAACTTAGCAAAAAAATGTACATATTTATTTTGAACATTACATTTTTATATTTATGTAAAATGAGCTCGAATTAAACAATTTCTATTTTTTTATATCATGTTCAAACACTTTCTGTCAGCGTTTGTAAAGTTCTAATAGAAGAAGAAACAAATTACAGCCCCGGAAACGAAAATGTATAGTACACGGACTAAAATCGTGTACAAAAATTTTGCTTATAAAGTGTACAGAACTAATTTACATGACATCAAGTGCACTACAAGAGAAACGAAAGTGCTCACATCAAGTGTTCCACGTCAAGAAGTAATCACGGATAACGATAATTATCACTGGACGTTTTCTTTAACATGTCATTTGTGTCATTAGAACATGTGTTTTCTTTAACATGTCATTAGAATTTGTGTTTACTTTCCATTTTATTTATTTATTTTTTCAATACTTTATAATTTTAAAATTAAAACTGAAGATTCAGTCCGTCGGAAAACACTCGTCATTTATTGATATTCATTGTTCCGGAATACATCTTTTGAGAACGATTTTATTATTATTCGTTTTATTTATTCATTTTTTGTACACTATTGCGGTCGCCAAAATTTTCCTTTTAACATATATATTCATATAATATTAATATATTCTTGCAATATATTTTTATGCTTTTATACATTCCAACAGTCAGATTAACGTATATAGTTCTAAATTAATTGACAACAAATATGCGTTATTATAGAATCGGTTCGCGAACAGATTCCTATCAATGCGATAATACACAAACCAGCAATCCGTGAAGATAAAAGTCTGATAAGAGTCATATATTTATGGTTATAGTCTCTTCATAATCACTTGTATACCAGGTACTATACATCTTGAAGGACACAGCGTGATACTACAATTGTTATTCAAATAAAATTCATTTATATCAGAAATCTTATTCAATAAGTCCGTAAGTATGATTTTTTAATTTCAAATAATCGTGTTATGTTTTAAAGGATTTTGCCCTACGATAATATAATTTGTAGTTTTGTACTTCAGACTTTCGATAATGTTGCATCAGAAGATATTTATATAATTAGTATTTGAACTATGACTTGATAATCTAAGTAACATGTTAATAAGTTTATTCCAGTACAAAGTTAAATACTGAAAGCACGAGGTAAGTAAATTTAATTTACTTTTCTTTTATCCTAAAGACACGATTTACATTATAATTTAAATCATACATAAACCTATTAATTAATTGTTTTGCTTATAATTAATATCAAATTTTCTCACCGCTTCATCTATAAACTGTTTGTTTTGTTATTGGGACAATGCGCGAAGCGCTTTCCTATGCTTCTGCACCGCTGGACAGAAGATCGACACCGCGTTTGCGATGACTAGTTCGACAGGATTGACACTACTGTGTCTTAAGGTCAGACACAGAAACCTTTTTGCGCCAGCGATCACGTATTTAGGCAGTTGGATTCGGGATGGAGGCGACACGAGAGACGGCGTGTTTTAAGAAAGTGCACCAAACACAATTTTAACAATAACGATTATTCGTTTACTAACTATAAGCTATTTACAATTGGAAGGTTGATCATTATGGTTATCCGTTTATATATTTTTTAAGGTTAATATTTTGTATTAAAGGCTTCGTACACGATATTAACTATCCTCGCGAGTTCTAGTCTTGAGAGATTGAGTATACATAGATACCTTGTAAAGGATCTGAGGATGCGCTGCGTTGCCGATTGGGTCGAAGACGAGTTAACGACACGACGAATTGATAATTCGGAAGTTCGATGGATGGCTCTACAAAAAGTTTTGGTATACTTCGCAAAGTCTTGATATCTTGATATTCGGACTATTCAGGCGACCGAAAGGTGGTCAGAGAAAGGAACGTCTGACACAGAACGATCTTCGATGTCGGTAAAGTAT
This sequence comes from Centruroides vittatus, assembly GCF_030686945.1. NCBI lineage: Eukaryota > Metazoa > Arthropoda > Arachnida > Scorpiones > Buthidae > Centruroides > Centruroides vittatus. The sequence goes on from NW_027122385.1 coordinate 6,595,788, forward strand.
CCGAGCGCAAATGCAACTCCAGCGAGGCCGAACTTTCGTGACGACGGACTCATCTGTCGTCATCAAACATTGCCTTATATTTGAAGGTCCTTCCTCTTTCCTCCATTGCCCTTTTTTGGTAAAGTAAACCTCTGCGTTCAATACCGATTTTGTTAAGTTACTGGTGACACATTCAATTTGTCACCTCAAACAAGGAAGAAAGTCCGTGGGAAAAGTTATAATCATATCCTTTATGATTTTTTTTCTCTCGAATAATTTTTTTGAATGATTTTTTTTGTCTCTCACATTATAATTAAATATTTATTATTTTTCTCTTTGTTCATTCTTAAAACGAAACTGTAACTTTACACCCAAACTCACAATGAACTAATTTTTATTTATGCATTTCACATTACGAAATTTATTTACAGATTAAATGATTTTGCATTCATTTACTTTTTAAATAATAAAAATAACTAAACACATTTAAAATATCCTGTATTAACTCTTATTTTATAACTAAACACTCATTTTAACATCTAATGCACAATTATGCATGCATACAGCTATAAACCAACAGTTTTAATTGAATTCATATTATTATTTAATAAGTTATTTCGTTAAAAGTATTTATTTCAGAAGATGATATTTTTTATATAAAAATCTATTTCACAGAGTTTTTCACTTACTTTACTTCTTTACAATGAAAATCAAGCATAAAAACATCAGAAGAATTGTCTCTACTGCATTATCTCGTATTGGGTATCATGTCGGTTGTTATCCTCAAATATACGTCGCACTTACGTTTATATCGTCACTCGTTTTAGCATCCGGCCTATTGCATATGCCGTTACAAAACAATACAGACGATATGTTAATTTCATCCAATGCAAGAAGCCGGATTGATAGAGCAGCTATTGAATCCATTTTTCCAATGAACACGTCACAATGTGATTTCAGAAGAATGACAAGGTTTGAAGCATTAGCAACAATAATAGCTACGCCTAGAAATGGAACTTCTGTATTGGAGGAATCAATAATCGAAGATATTATCAAACTTGACGAAATCATACAAAATCTCACTATCTTTTGGGATAATGCATTCGTAGGTTACGAAGATTTATGTTGTAAGACTGAGAGGAATATCTGCCACGAAAATTTTGCCTTGAGTTTAAAAGGAAAGACAAATGATATCAAAAAAGTAAATACATCATCAAGTAAGTTGATATTTTTTCTATAAAATTTCATTTCTGTAATGTATTTTTCTTGTATATTAAATTTTGCTTTATACAAATTTGTGCAATATTGAAAATATAGGGTTTTTTTTTAACTGACGGTACTCAGAGACATCTGTAGAGCAATCTAACAGCCGGATTGTCGCCAAATTTGGGAGAGTGACTAAGGACGATATGGAAAAGAGATTCCGCGAAGAAAAAAGTAGTACCCAAATTTGCCAGTAGGGGTGGATTTGGCGCTGTTGTAGCGAAACAACTAAGAATTTTCATAACGCGCTGGTAACACCTGAAAATCCAAATTCACAATGACGTGGTCGACAACAGCGCCATCTAATTTGAGCTTAAAAGACAAGGACAAAGTCTGAAGCACATTCCAGAGGTCAGCAGAGTTCAAAATGCATCTTACGTTACCTCAGCATGTGTTGCTTGTGAAACTTTATTATCTTAACCAATCGAGCGCACTGGGCGCTCTTCGTCAGTTTAGAACCCATAACAACCTGCGCAGAGGTCCTCTATCAATTAATGTACTGAAAGACTTGATAAAGAAATTTGAAGAGACAGGATCCTTAGCAGTTCGGCCTGGTAGAGGGCGGAAACTGGTGTCTGCACAGACAGTTAGTGATGTTGCGACTGCACTCGTTAAAGGTTTACAGGAGACCGTTACTGGTAGTAGCAGCGCCCGGGGAGTGGCACGACAATTGGAAATGATGCCTTCGACGGTATGGCAAGTTCTGCGAAAAGTTCTCAAGTTCTATCCGTACAAGATAAGCTGCTTGGAAGAATTAAACACCAAACGACCTTGCTACACAGTTGACATTTGCTCTGACATTTCTTGCCAGAATGGAGGTGGACGATGCTTGGCCGTGGATAATTCTCTGGGGAGATGAGGCCCATTTTTACCTAAATGGGGATGTGAACACTCAAAATTGTTGCATTTGGGTATCAGAACACCCCCAGGAGCAGGCCCGCCATAAGTGGACGTGCAAGACGTGCACCGCACGCTGGCGGCACGTCCAGGGGACGGCAAATTGGTATTGCTGGCATGCTCAGCGTAGGTAGTCATAGTTAAACAAGGGCGGCATAATCGGTATTGCACACAGGCGCTCAAACAGCTAGCGGCGCTGCTGCCCAGGAGGTTGTGCAAATCCTATTGCATTCACCAAAACTCACTGTTTGGTGTGGCTTTACAGCAGATTTCATCATCAGACCATTCTTTTTTGAGAACATCACTCGAACAGGACCACAGACCTGTACTGTTACTAAGGAAAGGTATCTCGATATGCTGACTAGTTTTGTCATTCCACAACTTCAGCAACGACAATGCCTGGATGAGACAATCTTTATGCAGGATGGAGCACTACCATACATTTGTCTCACGGTGAGGAATGTGTTGCGCCAGCACTTCACTGAAGAAAGGATCATCAGTCGCTTTTTTCCACTTGCATGGCCACCTCGCTGCCTGTATCTAACCCTATGTGACTTTTTCCTGTGGGGTTACTTACAAGATCTATCTTGGTGGTGTCCCGAACTTGATGACCTTGAAGGACAACATATCTCGAACTGTGATGAACATTCCTGCGGACATATTACGTTCGGCCGTAGAGGACATGGTGTTCAGGATGCAATGTGTTGTCCAGCAGGACAGTGGTCACATTGAAGGAGGGAGGTTATTTGCTGATTAATTAAACTTTCGTTATTACACTGAAACCTCTGTCTGATTATTTATTCGTGTGCAGTTGGATTTTATGCAAATTCTTAGCTGTTTCGCTACAACAGCGCCAAATCTACCCCTACCGGCGAATTTTGGTACTACTTTTTTCTTCACGGAATCTCTTTCCCATGTTGTCCTTAGTCACTCTCTCAAATTTGGCGACAGTTCGGCTGTTAGATTGATCTACAGATGTCTCTGAGTACCGTCAGTTTAAAAATAATACCCTGTACTTAACGTATGAAAAAAATAATTATGCAGTTTTGTGTTTCATTAGTTATAAAATACACTTCTACCATAGTTATTTAATTAATTAGAACCTGTAAAAAGAAAATGCGCAACATTTTAAAATAATAAAACTTTTAAGAATTAACTTTTTATTGATTAAGAAAATACAGTAAAATCTCGATTTAACGGACTAATACGGGCGAGGGGTGGCATTTAAAGCCGAAAGTTGGTAATATAAAATAGGTTTTCCGGTTACAGTTTACCTAGAGAATCCCAACGGGCGCGCTTCCGGTAATCTCGACGACGTGTGATATTAGAAATTCATTGTAGATGGCGCAATTTTCAAATTTAATAATTTTCTCATAATAATATTTATTCACAGAAGTATTTTTTTGTGAGTTAATGACCGCTGCTGACATTAATTTGAAAAAATTTTAGACTAATTGTACCTCTGGACAATTCTTTCGATTAATGTACTCTGGATTCGATGATTTAGCGATAGATAAGAAAATATCGAGTGATATGAAATTTGCAATATTCTTGAATTTGCAACATGTAGAAGATGTATGCAACAAATGTGGAAAACGTCGTAAGTTAATGTATAGAGCAGAAAAAAACTCTGTATTGATGCGATGTAATGTTTGTAAAACAAATTATTCAGCATTTCAAGGAACCTTTAGAGGGAAATGTGGACGTTTGTCGTGGGAGAGTATTTTGTCATTTATCTGGCACTTATTGTGTTTAGACTGTTCACTAAGTAATGCTGCTGTAGTTTCAGGAATCTCAAAAAGAAAGAAAAACAGCAGTTGATTGGGCAAACTTTTTACGTTTTGTTATGATGGTTTCTATTAATAACCTATCTGCTTTCAAGATTGGCAGGTTAAATAAAGTTGTGGAAATAGATGAAACAGTAGTTGCAAAGAGAAAATATGAGAAAGGTAGAAAAGTAAAGGGGACGAGGTTGGTTGTAGGAGGTATATGAGGAAGATGATACTTATTTTAGAGCCGCCGCAAACTACAGGAAGCAAGAGCTAGCGTACTCTCGGTCGCGCTCCTAAGCCCC